>NC_056749.1:287071999-287421999 GCF_019279795.1 Protopterus annectens
CTTATCACACAGTACATTTGTGTATACATTCTGTACATGAGGAGAGTTCCCTGGAATGGGTAACATGGAAGTGGGCGAAGGTCAATGCTGCTATCAATTTAAAAGCATCCGTATCTGTTATAAAGGTGACTTTCTTTTTACAGTAATTCAGAATGCCCACCTATCTAACAGCATAGGAGAGCGATGGTCTGCATCATTAGTCACCACAATAGACTCAGCAAAACCACTAATGAACCGAATGTTATTATGTCAGACAAGGGCATGTCTCTGAACAGTGGCATGTTCTATTCCTGCAGAAGATACTCTAAACATAAAAAAACATTGTGTGTAACTTTAGCATACCAGATAGAAGCAGCATTAAACAGAGTTTGTTTGTTTGTGTCTTTCGGCTTTTCCCGGTTAGGGGTCGCCACAGCGGAACTCCGGTCTTCTAATGATTGGCAGTTGATTATTACGTACTGGCTTGCCAGGCCTGATGCACAACCTTCAACGAAGGTACGTCCATTCAAGCATGTCTCCATGCAGAAGACGCTCTAGCTGAGAATCGAACTGGACATAGTAACAAATTAAAAAATTACAACTAATATCATAATTTGACCTCATAGTATAGAAAATAAAGGGCTACACTAAACACCCCTGTGACAGGCAAACAGAAAATAAACAATATTATATTATCTGAATAAGATTAAAGGTACATATGTGGGAACTGCATGGCTGTATTTTAATTACTCCATATCAAGTAAAAATTATTAACTGAAGCAGCTGTATTTACTATTTGAAAGTGTGAGACAATGTCTAGTTGATGAAACATAATAGGAGTTTATTTTTAATCATTGTGAAGATAAAGCTGTTAAAAGTTTCAGAATGTCCCAGAAGTGTAATCACTATTCAGAAGAGGAAGATAACCCTTCATTGTTTCAGTGCTCATAAGATAATGAAAGTTTTCCAACACTAAATGACAGACAACTTTATGCTGGAAAAAAAAACTCAGAAAGAACTAATATCTACAAATGACAATATTATTTTCAAGTTTACCACTCAGTGTTTCTTAATTTCTAGAGAATAAATTGTTGTATTATTGTTAAGGTTTTATACTTTAGTCAGGTTGCACAATAATTAAAGGTTAATTAAGAGACGGCTTTCATTTAATGTAATTGAAGAATTTCAGTTTCCAAGGAACACTGATACCAAATACATTTCTTCCTGAAGTCTGCAATGGATGGCACTAACCTTTTTCATCTTTATCTATGGGGATAGACTCTAGGACACCCTCTGTGTACTTGCATTAATGCATTATAAGCACTCTGTTCACTATGTCAGCCTGCCTTTACCCTGATTCATAAATGTGGAATTCAATAATCTCATACTGTACACAGAGGTAAGCAAACGTCACATTTATTCACTGGTGATGTGTACCATGCGCAATGGTATCACAGCATGAATGGCAGTGACATGATGGTGGAGTACAGGAGAGGTACTGCCCACTATGGATGACCTTAAGGGGCAATATTTAATTGCTCAGGAGAAGCTGCACCATGCTGTGACGTGCTCATAGCTCTCAACCTCTTAGAGCAATAAATCTGGACAAAACCATTAATAAAAGTGGGACAAAAATATGGACAATTTTAAACAGTCCTCTAACAAACTTAGAAAATTGATAGAATTACAGGTTTTGCATTAGCATGAATTTTGGCATGACGTCTAAAACTCAAATGCTTGTCATTTTCTAACTTCAGTCATTAATGATTTTCCTCTAATTTGCCAGAAAAAAACAGTTTTTATGAAAAATGGACCAAAGATTTCAGGCAAAAAACTGGACACACTGATAAAATCTGTAAAGTTGAGAAGTAAGCATGTGCTCTATTATCATTTTCTACAGTGACAATGAAGAGATCTGGTGCTGTGTTACCAGGTAATCAACGTCAGGGTGCCAGCTATGTCACTGTGTATATGGGGGCAAGTATACTTAAGGTAGTAAGTTACCATGCACAACACTGACTGCTGAGTAGACAGCAGTTTGCTACAAGAGATAGTTTTTTTTTTTTTTTTTTTTTGCAGGCCTTCCATCTACCAGTTTGGTACAGGAGTAACCATGCACATCATAGCTGATGGATAAGGGAGGTGGTGTGAAATAATACTTTAACAACATTATTTATGCATTATGGTTCTAGCTGGTATTTAAATATGTAATGGATTGTGGCTTTTATACATCTGCCGTGATGTCCTTGGAAACTGTAAATCGCATTGAAGCAGTATGAGGGGGAAGGGGAACAAGAAAGATAATCTCACAACCAGTCCCCAATATCTCACCCCATATACCGACACCAAAAGAGAAAGTTGATAATGAATGCTCATACCCTCATTTCTGTACTTCTAGAAGAATCCATGTGTGTCCAGATAACCTAATTAGACATGGAAGTAGTGTCCAAAATGTCATTGCTATGCATGCAAGGTTTATTATACTGATAAGAGTTCCGTTTATTTTAATGCATGCTTCATTCTCATTTCTTTCAGAGGTGTATTAATGTAGACTTCTGGTATCTGGTTGTCATCCATTATGCAAATACTGCTCTAGAGACTATGGAACAGTAAAGATATAAAAAAAAAAAAAAAAGTATACAATGAAGTTCAAAAGATATGCAGCAAGATTATAGTTGAATACAAATCCTCAAAATACAACTTTTAATATACTACTTTGTGAATCACTGATACATACAAGGAAAGTTGACAACACACAGGTCATCTCTTAGTGGTCTGTAGGACACCAAGTATAGTGGCAGGGTTTTGAGTCATCCATGTAGGACATGTCATTTAAGCCTTATGAACTAGTCCATATAGGACATTTTGTTTAGGCCTTCTATTCTTTTAGCAAAGTATCCCAGTGGGAGCTCCAGTTGTTGCAAGTGTCTGGACAGATACGTGCCAAAGGGGGCATTATATTCAATGATTGGCTTAATGAGGCCTGTGTAAAAGATATATAAAAATAAACCCACTATATGAGCCTATATTGTATACAGGTCTAAGGAACTGAAGGAATGTATGAAGAAACGACACTTACACAATATTTTTAGAGCATAGTGATCTGTGATCTGGGAACATAGTTTATCTTATTATTCTATTTACACAAGGTTACTTACTATTTCTTGAATGTGAGTTTGTTTGGGATACCCTATTACATTAATTCTTGTAAATATTATGGGGCACAGTATACCAAATGTCCTCTGTGACATATTTTAAATCTATGACCAGTTTATTTAAATGGACCTGGAAGTATAATAGTGATATTTGTTTGGTTCATTTTATACCACCACTCCACACTGAATGATTGGGGATCACTTTTAAGATACTATATATCACATTGTGGGTATTTGTACAGCTGCCACCATGTAGTCTTTATAAGGACATTATAACCAAGACTTTTTAATTGTTCAGCCTGGAATGCACTCAGAACCAGCACATTTCTTTGGTAAGAAAGTGACCAAGTTGTCAGGACTCCTGTAATGAATTTTTGTTCCTCATTATCTTTAAAAGAAACTCATATTTTTTAGAACTATTTTCAAACTAGCTGCAGAACAGGAACACACATGCATACATTCTTAAACTGGTAAACACAGTAAGGTACACTTTAAATAAGTACATTTCCCAAAGTTACATCTTCCTTTATGAAAAACTTGTTCTATAATGTTACCTCTCTTGAGGCAAATTATGTCTGATGTTAGCGCCAGGGTTTTGTTAAGCAATCACAAAAGGAAACTATTTGTTTTCCTTTGCAAACACTTGGACATTTGATGATTTTTTTCATTTATAACATTTTCAATATGCTGGCATTGATGTACTGTGCTCTAGCACTTGGGCAAATAGATAATGTGCCATGTAATCATAATTATAATACAGATTTTATATATATGTATATATATATATATATACATACATACACACACAAACATAGATGGATATGATTGCTCAGTTGAAAAGGATGGTTTGGAAGCTCAGAGACGGTGTCATTAAGTTGAAGGCAGACAGATGGATAAATTGCAGTATATGCTGCAGTATGAGACAGGAAGAACAAAAGGGAGACTTGGCAAAGGCAGCAGATCTGTAGCTGGAAAAGAGATATAAGAGGAGTTAGGGCAGAGGATTACAGACAGAAATAAAGAGCTAGCATCTGAAAGAGTTAAAGGAGCTAAGTGGAACAGATCAGGAGGCAGGAGAAAAATGATATTATATGACAGACGGGATTAAAATGGAAGAGGTGGGACTCGAGGAAGAAAACTAATAGGCCTGGGTAATTTCTGTGTAAGAAAACTAATAGGTCTGGGTAATTTTTGTGCAATTTGAGAAAGAAAAGCAGAGAGACTAAGGAGGCAAGAGTAGCATTTCAAGCAGCTTCATCAAGTTTCACGGCTGGGAAAATTAAACATTTCCAAAAATATTGCAGATAATAGTAACAGCTGAGAGGAACACGCAGGTGAGCTTGCACAGACAGCTTCAGAAGCAATGTATCTGTGATGACTGCAGATGATCACGCACTAGACTTAAAAGGGCAATCAAGGCAGTGTGAAGTTGATAAGTGAGCTTGTCCTGGGACAGAGATTATAAAGGAAAAGCTAGAATTTGACAAAGGTTCATGGATATCAAGAACCAAATGCATTCTAGATAGAGAAGGGCATTTTGAACAGGGTCTGTGTTCACTCATGAAAGGGTAATTCCAGCAAACCGCTTATCCTTAAACACTATCCACTGAAACTCCTTTTCATTGAACATGCGTATCATCAGAAAGAAAATCATTGCATAGCCATAACTCTGAGATCACAATATAGTAGTGAAAGGGCAAATTTCCTTATCCCTAGTATACCTGTAAGTCTGTACTGCCTTCCTTTGTGTGTTTGTTTGCCAGCTATGGCTATGCTATGATTTTCTTTCCGATGATGCACATGTTCGATAAAAAGGAGTTTTGCTGGATCTTGTTCATGGAATAGCTATTTGCTGAAATTACCAATCGACGAATGAATGGAGACCCTTTTGAGCACAGTAGGTACAACCAAAGTGTTGCAGGTTAGGACACAAGAAAGGACCACAACATGCAATGAGGTGGGGTCTTTGTGGAAGCTATACTGTTGCCAAGTGGCAGAACAGCATAGGAGGGTGTCATCTTTGGGTTACTGCTTAGAGATATGGGAAAGAGAGAAAAAGTATACACTTAACACACACTTTCCAAGGTGGTATAGACTCAGTGAGATTTAGAATTTCAAAAATATGTCAAGATAATTATGCATTTACCCATGGTGCAGATAGCAAACAAAATGAATGAAACAAAGTATAGCAAGGTGACTTGAGTAAAACACAGGAGTTACAACAGTCAGGGGGCTGCAAAAAATCACCAGACAAGGCTTTATCTGCAGTTGGTATGTACATTCATAAAAACTGGAATGCTGGATATCGGTCAGACGTACAGAGTAGAAATCAGCAGAGATCAGGACAGACTGATAAGAAACATTGTAGGGTTATTTTGAGCAATAACAATAGTTTAGTCAACAGGAGGAAACATATGCATCTTATATGAGCTAGTATTAGACATAGTGGGTATGAATAAAACCAGGGACATTGAGAAGTGGACTGGAATATGAAGTTTTCAGGATATCTCTTCTTTAAATAGGATAGAAAGGGCAAGAGCATAGGAAGGAAAGATCTCTATTTGTCAGGCAATAAATTCGGAGGACAAAATAGCAGAAAAGAATAGCGGAGCCTTACGGTCAACAGATTAGCAGCTTAACTGGCAGATTACATGAATGGAAGGATGACAGCATCTTAGAGACCACCAGATGTCGAAACAAAGGGTGAGATGAAAGTAGGAGGTCTTGATACTGGGAAAAGCATGTAATAATGAAGTCCATTTCAAGGAGACAAATAAAGTACAGAGTTACTACACCAAGAGGGATGCATTCAAGGTGTTTATGAAGAGACAAAGAAGGATAAATAATGAAGATAAAAATAAAAGACAAATTTGGTGACTTAGAAGTTAAAGGGTCAATTTCCATCACAGATCATGCAATGGTTGTGTCTGACTTTGGGAAACAATAGAAAGTAAGTGTGGGACTCTGGAAAGCTTAAGCTAGGAGACAAACTGACTGATGAAAACTGAAGACTGAAGACAAATACAGTCAGCAAACAGCCTGCAGCTAAAGAGGAGTATAGAAACAACCATAACTGGTGGCTAAGAAAGAAGAGAGAGAGAGTAGTGTGACCCAAAAGGGACATTAGGAAGGCAATCCATGCAAAGGAATTACAGTTTCATAAGTTAACAAAAAAGAGTAAAGAAGTGTGAGCAGAAATGTCATTGTGGCTCAACAGCAGTCAAACACAGGGTCAATGTCTTCCACACTTCTGTATCAGCTATCATGAGTGGCACTTAGAACAGGATTAATCTATATGCAGATGGGACAAAAGAAGGGACAGTAGAGGATGAGCATGGAAGCCTTCAATGGTCTTGTCGAGACTGGCAGTTTAATTTCTCCAGATCGTTTTAGTTTCTAATACTGTTCATGTCCATACCTTGGACACCATTCCTAAGTCAAAGTATGATTCAATTTTTCTGAAAATAGTATTATTTCAATCTTTGATGTTAGCCAAATGTGCTCTTTGTAGGACCTGCAATGTGCCATGAACTGATTCCTCCTGCAATTCATACGGAATTACATGCATCAGTAACATATCTAATTAAGGCTGCAAATTATTTTTTATAAGACCTGTTATTCCTACTATTATTAGAACTGCCTGGGTATCCTTCTTCCACATTACCCTCATTTCTGCCTGCAAAAAATGGTATACTATGGCATTCTCTTTCCCTTTATGTAAGACACTGTAATGACTGGGTTTAGCAATTTCAGTGATTTTGTCTTCTTTTCATGGACTACTATATCTGCTTCTCTTGCATCTACTGCTGAACTGCTGGTAATGGGTGATGCCATGTGATACAAACTTCATCACTCTCTATAATGTTTTGTGGCGCATGCTTCCAGTGCTTCTCAGCTACTTCAGTGTTGTAATGTTTGCACAATCTCCAATGCAACAGTCTTCAACATTATTATGTCTTTCAGTGTACAGGCCCTCTGCCATTAGTGTATCAGACCCAGCAACAAGAGGAACAACTGTTTCCAGTTCTGTTTTCCAGAACCTGCATTTGCCTGTTTCTTCCACATGTTCAATGGACTTTGTAAGCCAACACGTACATAAGTCCACTATCTTGGGCCGCCAATATTAACTGTTCATCTCTTGGTTTAAATTCACCTCTACTTATACTTTCCTGCATCACATCCTAATTGACATGAGTTTACTCCAGGAGTTTTCTGTACTTACAACTATATTTATGCTTTATCTACATTTCTTGCTTTCTCTTCAGATCCTTATGATTTTTAATTTCTCCAAATATTTTGGGTTTCTGAAAGAATTGCTATAGTGGAATGAAATGGAAGTAACTGGAATGAGACTGGAATGAATGTTTTTACCTGTTAATTATCCATATGTGTGCTGAACAGGTGCCAGTCTCTCCTGTATGGGCCAAGTCTTCTCATACCTTTCACAATAATAGCTGCAAAATGTAGTTCATTTAAGAATTACCTTTTTGTTCTATTGCCAACACTGAGTTTTCTTCTAAATGACTATAAACTCTGTTGGCATCAATTCCAGGGTACAATTTATACATTGCTGGAAGGCAAATGATTGGGATATAGTTTTTAGAATAGCTTGCAGGTTCTCTCTTAAGTAGGAGGATTGTTTTTCCTGTTAACCAGATGGGTGTCTGTTCAGGATGCACATATGAATACTTCTTACTCATGGCTAAATCTTCATGTAAAGATGTTAACACTTTTAGCCAGAAGTTAGGAACTGCATCTGAGCTTAGGGTTATCCAGTTTTCTTAACTTTTTTTCAAACTCTCTGGCTGTTACTTCATCCCATTCCAAGTCTACTTCGGTAAAACGGAAATTCCAGTTACCCGCAATCCACATCACCAAGATGAAAATGCTGAAAGCACCAAAATACTGATGTTTCCAAACACTGACTTACCAGTCCAGGAAAGTAAAATACTTGGTCATCCTGATAAAATCATAAACCGAAGGAAAGCAAACCCACCCATGTAGGGGGCTGCACCCCCCCCCAACTAAATATACCAACTCTGAGACCACACAACTTGTTTTTATTTTGTTCGATGCTTTCATGATGACATTTAATTTCTCCCCTTCTTTTCCCATACTGCCCTGTGTTTTTGTAGTAAGACTTTATCTGTTATTAGTTTAGCTACACAGTAATATATCCTTTTTACTTATATCACATGAATCTCTGTGAACAATCTCAATTAATGTGTTAATTTTTTATCAAACTTCTAACTTTTTAGGTTTTATTGACTTTCTGCAGTATATTTCTTTCATTGATCTTAATATGCCTGTCCATCATTATTAATTCAGGCAACTTTTCTCTTAGATCATTTTCTTCTAAACTGAGGGCTCATTCTTTGTTTTCCATTTCCTGCAGGCATTCTAGATAAAGTTCCTGAACATTTTCCTGTGCCCCATTTTATTAAGTTTAATCCTTGTGGCATCCTTTTCTTGTTCATATGGGAACTCACTGGGCTATCACTCCTTAAAATTGTCTGCGTGAGTTCCCACCGTTACTCTAACTGAATTTTTGTGCTGGTTTCCTGTAGAAAGCTCCAAAGTATACTCATATGGCAAATGATAAGATGTTTCCCACTCCACTATTTCCACCTTAATTTGTGGATACATTGCTCTAGCCTGCTGTAATGATATCAGATTTAGATTTTCTGTAGTAAATCCTTCACTTTGCAGGTAATAGATAATCTCAGTTTCTATTTCTTTAACTTGTCCATTATTAACACTCTTCCTCAATGTTTTTGTTATAGTAAAAATGTCCACACCCTGATGCCTTTGCTTATATTTCTCTTCAAATATCTGTAGTGCTGCTGGTTTTGTATTCATTAGTTTTGCTTTCTCCTTCTGACAGCATGGTCGGAGTCATAGCATATAAGATTTAATGTTGGGAACACTGCTGTACCTCAGCTGGGCATTAATACTTCTGTACAAATAAATGAAACATGGGAACTGCCAACTGATGCAGAAATATCAAGAATAAGAAATCTAACCAACTGCACTGTTGTAGGAAAAAAGTAAAGCTTAATTTAATAAGTTGAACTACATGTTCAAGAAATTGCAAACAAAAGCAGTCACGTGTTACTGTTTGATAAAACATGTAGTTTTTTTTTTTACTTGAGCACTATAGCTGGTTATTGTATATGCATATATATATATATATATATATATATATATATATATAGAGAGAGAGAGAGAGAGTCCTGTAAATGGAATGCTAAATGGGAAGAACACAATTAAAAGCAGTGATATAAAAAATATAAATAAATACTTTTGGTGTGGTATTCACAACAAAAATGAATCACCAGCTAGAAAATGAGAATCTGTACTCATTGCCAGTAATGTGTTGGGATATATATTTAGGGCAACATACTCCAGTGACACAGATGTTTTAGCATCACTTTACATATTCTTTGTAAGGCTGCACTCAGAACAATAAGTGGAACAGAGAACAAGGCATATGAAAAATAGATTACAAAAAATGATTCTTGCTTAAGGTGGTGCCTTCTTCGAAGGTTGGGCATCGGGCTGGCAACTCGGCACCATAAAAAATCCACTGCCAATCATTAGCGGGCCGGAGTTCCACTGTGGTGATTCCTAACCAGGAAAAGCCAAAAGACTTATTTTTGCTTAAGATGAATTGAGAGAGGGTCAGCAAACTACATGATCATGAAACAAAAGGATGTTAGATCTATGGTGTGCATTTAGGAAGGCAAGACTGATAACAGAGAAGAGAATAAATAAGTAACCAGACATTGTACCTAAAGAACACAGCTCACACATTGAAGCCCCTGCAGAGAGGTGCTAGCAACAGAGAGGCTAAAAGAGCGACTGCTAACCTGATAAAAGTGTTTTTTTTCCTGCTACTACCTGGGCGACTGTCCGATCTAGCTAAACTGCAAGTATTTCTGCTTCTTGAACTGTTTTAAACTGTTTAAAGTTGTTTTTGCACCTGCACTTTTAAAATTTGTCCTGTTTGTTGCATATACCTGTTGAGGCTACACACTCAAGTGCACTAGCCTGTGTTACATATTTATTGCATTTTCCTGCTGTTTGTTGCAAAAAAGAAAAAACAAAAAAATTATCCTTGTTTCCCGTCTTTCCTGACCTAGAGTAGTCCAAATACAGGCTTTGCTGTATTCTGGACTTTTGGAAAGTTCCTGTGTTGCCCATTTCCTTTCTTGGATAAAGGGAGGCTTCTTTGTTCACCAGTGGCAGTGGGGAGCTTAGAGCAGCCTATCTATCCCTGGAGGAGTGTTCCCAGCACAAGAATCTGGTAGTCTATTGGCCGTTTTGGGCCAATTTCTATCTCTTTCAAGTCCCCCTGTATAAAACCCACTTTGGTGCGGTTTTTGCACGTGTTACTACTCAGCTAAGCTCCTCGTGGTCCTGCAGAGTGGTGCTAGCAGCAGAGAGGCTAAAAGAGCGACTGCTAACCTGATAAAAGTGTTTTTTTTTTCCTGTTACTACCTGGGTGACTGTCCAATCTAGCTAAACTGCAAGTATTTCTGCTTCTTGAACTGTTTTAAACTATTTAAAGTTGTTTTGCACTTGCACTTTTAAAGTTTGTCCTGTTTGTTGCATTTACCTGTTGAGGCTACACAGTCAAGAGCGCTAGCCTGTGTTACATATTTATTGCATTTTCCTGCTGTTTGTTGCAAAAAAGAAAAAAAACAAAAAAATTATCCTTGTTTCCCGTCTTTCCTGACCTAGAGTAGTCCAAATACAGGCTTTGCTGTATTCTGGACTTTTGGAAAGTTCCTGTGTTGCCCATTTCCTTTCTTGGATAAAGGGAGGCTTCTTTGTTCACCAGTGGCAGTGTGGAGCTTAGAGCAGCCTATCTATCCCTGGCAGAGTGTTCCCAGCACAAGAATCTGGTAGTCTATTGGCCATTTTGGGCCAATTTCTAGCTCTTTCAAGTCCCCCTGTATAAAACCGGCTTTGGCGCGGCTTTGCGCGATTTTGCACATAGCGCAGCATCGGGCAGCTCTGCTTTATTGGGTTTAAACCATTCTTGTCTCCACAAAGTCTGATCTTCACTTTTTCCCTTAGAACTGATCTAGTTCTCATAATAAACATCCTATTCCTTTTCTAAAGCCTGGCACTTGCTCACTAAAGCAATTATATGTCAGCACTAAAAAATTAAAAGCACTACACCCTCACAAACTCCCCTTGAGTACCTTGTTCCCCATTGGCCCTTTTTTTCAATTATAAAGGAATTCCCAATACTATTCTAGCATGTCCAAAGGTCAGTTGTCAATCTCCTCTCCAGTGCAGCTGGTGAATCTGGGAATCTTGAGGCAATGTTACAACTGCCTCATGTACACAGACAACCCTCTCCTCCTCCCAACAAATTCCAACACATGTGAGAGATGCAACCATATAGCCAAACTGGAGGCTAAGCTCTCTCAACTCAGTACTGGCGTAATCAGTCAGGAGGAGAAGGAAACCACACTCACTACAATTTCAGTCTCACATAGACCTACAACGACAGCAAACCAAACACATAAACACACAAAAACATACTCAGAGGCTCGAAATAAAAATGTGCCTAAGCAGCAGAGACCTCCAAAGCAGGCACCCAAGCAACCGCTACCCCAAAACAAAACACATGCAACACATAGCTCACAAAGCCAGTGTGCCGAACAGTCACAGCCCTTAAGGCTAAACAACACACCTGATACACTTGTAATAGGTGACTATCGTCAGGCACACTGACGTCCCGCTCACCAGGCTGAACAAGGAGAAGGTCACGGTGAGCTGCCTGTTGGGCGCTAGGATCCGCCACATAACACAAGCACTCAGGTCACTCCAAGGCAAGTACAAATATGACTCAGTCATTGTCCATGCTGGTGTGAATGACCTGAGACGTACCTCCCTGGACTACATGAAAAGAGACCTAGAGGAGCTCTCTGAGCATGTAGCCCAGGCCGGTATGACCCTGACCTTGAGTAGCATCTTACCCTCACCAAGAATGATGCCACAATATGAAGACAAGATGATCAATTTCAACAACTGGCTTAAGTATTGGTGTCATTCAAAGGGGATCCAGTGCCTGTCAGCCTGAGATGACATGCTCGACAAGCCACGATGCTTCGCTAGGGACGGCTTGCACCTGTCATCACTGGGCTTTCGGATATTGGCAAAGGCTCTTGCCACCCCCATAGTGCCTTTTTTAGGCAAGACTCAAAAGACAAACCCACCTCCATAGGTATCACAAGGGATAAGAAACTAAGAGTAATGCTACTCAACGCCAGAAGTCTAAACCTCAAGATGCACACACTCAAAACTCTCCTAAGCATGGAGAACATCGATATCTGTGCAGTAACAGAAACCTGGCTCAAGGCCCCAGAGAGCACCACAGCACTACCAGGTTATACCTCATACCATGCTTTTCGGCCCCAAAACTTGGACCGAACCACAAAAGAAGGGGGAGTATCAATATTTGTCAAAGATATAAACTCAAATGCTATGGAACAACTTGTTACCACTCCCACAAGAGGGGAAAACATACTGGACCTGATCATCACCAACATGGGGGCTCTATGCTCCAGACCAGAAGTGTATCCCTCACTGGTAAGATCAGACCATAAACTAATCTCACTGGATATTCACATCCCGACCCCACCCCCTGCCCAGAAAACCACAGTGAAAAACTTCTCTAAAGCAAATTTCACACTCCTCAAAACCGAGGTGGAATCCTTCAAAGCCCCCGGGCCTGTGGAAAATACGGCCCAAACCGCAGAATCTTTTATAAACACATTCTATGAACACCTTCAGGAATGCATGGATCATGCAATCCCAAATAAAACCAAGACCCAATCCTCCAAAGGCAGGCGTCCTGTCTGGTGGACCCCAGCCATAAACAAACTATACAACAGAAGGAGGAATCTACTACATGATAGAGCAAACTCCCAAAAAGGGAAGGCATCTGTGATCAGTATTAGCAAAAAACTACGGGCACTCATAAAATCGTCTAAGGCCAGCTTCGAGAGAAAAATTGCACAGGACACTAAGGATAATCACAAGGCTTTCTTTAGTTATGTTAGGAACCTGGGTGGGAATTCCCAGATATGCTCAGAATTAGTCCAAAATGACAAAAAATACACCAAACCCACAGACATTGCCAACATCCTAGCTGACAGGTTCAGCGCAAACTTCTCCCCCCCTCCCCACCAAAAGGGCAAATATCTGTCCCAGCAGAGTGCGGCCCCCCTGACATCTCAGATGCTCAGGTAAGAGCCGCCCTCTCCAAAGCAAAAAACACAGCATCAATGGGACCAGATGGTGTCCCGGGCTATATCCTACATGAACTCCAAGAAGAGCTAAACCCAAACATAAAACTACTGTTCAATCTCAGCCTTACTACAGGATATGTACCCAAAGAGTGGCGTACAGCAACAGTGGTTCCTCTCCACAAAGGTGGTGCCTCAATGGATCCTGGAAACTATCACCCCATAAGCCTGACTAGCTTGGTCTGCAAAGCTATGGAAAGGATCATCATGGACCTCATAAATAAAGATATCGGGGACCTACAGACACTGGATCCTACCCAGTTCGGCTTTGTTAAGGGCCGATCCTGCCTCTTAAACCTGGTCGATTTCTTTGAAACAGTCACCAAGGCCATTGATGAGGGGAAAGTGGTCCACACAACCTACATGGACCTCACAAAAGCCTTCGACACAATACCCCACTCGGGCATCATAGATAAGCTCACCAGCTTAAATATAAACCCCTATGTCACTAGATGGGTTGTAAACTGGCTCAAGGACAGAACCCGCATGGTTAGAATTGCTGGAGCCATATCAGACTCCCTACCAGTAACAAGTGGCATCCCACAAGGCTCAGTCCTGGGACCTCTCTTGTTCGTTATATATTTCACGGAGGTACAGGCCAACACAGAAGGACTGTGGCTGACCAAGTTCGCAGATGACTGCAAACTAGGCACCATAATCGACTCTCCAGCTGACACAAGCATCCTACAAAAGATCCTCATAGAAACAGACAACTGGTGCCAGAGCCATGGCCTCAAGCTAAATGCCAAAAAGTGTATAGTCATCCCCTCTGGCAAAAACAAAGTGCCCACAAATTACCACATAGGTGGTAATCCATTAAGTACAGAAGAAGTAATTAGGGACCTGGGGACCCAAGTTGATAGTAATCTCTCATTTGACAACCACGTGGCCAAAGTGGTTAGAAAAACATTTTATATAGCCCACCTAATCATGAAGGGATTCACATCTAGATCAGGGGAGGTCATCGTGCCTCTTTACTCATCCCTCATCAGGCCCATAATCGAGTACAATGCCTCTTTTGGGATGTACCTTACCAAACATCTGCAGCAACTGGAAAGACCCCAAAACTACCTCACCAAGAGGATCAAAGGGCTCAAACAGATGCTATATGCTGCCCGGTTAAAGAAACTCCAGCTCTACTCAGTGGCATACCACCTGCTCAGAGGTGATCTGTGCCTGACGTATAAAGCCATGTCCAACCCAGAATTAATGGACATGCTGCACCTCAGAAAATCCAAATCCCATCAAGCTACGCGCTCGAGAGACTTGAACCTCAGCACTGAAATAAATAGGACATGCTGGAGGGACAGATTCATAACCCAGAGGCTCCCTTCACTCTGGAATAAAATCCCAGTCCAGGTTAGGCAGAGTCCCTCACTGAAGAGGAATCTTGATAAGTGGATGGGAGATCGTAGGTTTACCCCGGGTATCACTTCTGTGTCACTGTTAGACAGAGGCACAGTATACTAACCTCGAAAAAGGGCATAGCAAAATTAATTTAAAATGGGTGGCGAAAGCCAAACACACTCTGGCTAGGCTTATAAATGCCCTAGGGCAGATAGCCTAGTATGAACCTATGAACTAGAATTGATTCTTTTCTTTTATACCATAACTACTCTGGGATGTAGGATATTTACATACATGCAGAGATGTAAATATCAAATACAGACCCTTTTAAAACTGTGAACACTGAGATGTCTGCTTGTGATAAAATAAATGAAAAAGTACAGAAATAGTCATGAGAAGTGTATTTCAGCTTGTTTTTATAAGGACCACACAGTACATCCCATGGCACACACCGTCATGCCATCCCAAACTCTTAAATTAAAAATCAGAATAAAGCCCCAACAATCGGGAAAAGATTTTAAATCATTCTCATACATGCTGCAAAAGTTAGATTACCAAGCATTTTCTTAAGGACAAGGTCTGAAACTCACAAGTCTCTCATTTAGTGACCGTAATCTAAAACGATATTCAAAATGGCTGATTAAAGGAAACTGTCCCTGCTTGTTTGTGAATGTCTGTGCCACTACACATGACATGAAATGTCTGTGAGCTTGCTTAACCAATCTTTCATAATGTTTAAGAAAAGCTCAGCTATGGTGAGTTGTTTACTGGAGCATTCAGAGAGATGCACTCATCTTCACAATGGGGGAAATGCCCTTACGTGCCCTACCCAGTGCTGCCACTGACATCTTACATTTTTCTGCTGTCACATCTATATGATGTAAATGTAATACAACATGTTCATAATGAACTGACGTTGTTATAACAGCAAAATTGCTACTACGGACTTGTTACCGTTAATGTTAATGTATTCTTTTTCAGTTATGCTTTTTCATCGTTTTAAATATTATTATTTTACAGAACTGAATCTAAAAAAAAAGATTTTAAAGCTTAACTCATTTGTCTAGTGATATCCCCAGTTCAGCATTTGCTGTAGTCTGGATGCTTACTATCAGTAGGAAAACTGACTCATTAAATTCTGATTTGTTTTTTGAACAGATGCACCATTTGTCAGCACCACAAAAGTGGAACTGTTTAAATAGTAAAAAAAAAAATCATTGCATTTACATATAATTGGGTGTGAGTTTATGATACCACTTAACTATCTAGCCAAGGGCATTATATTCCTCTTTCATGAATCGTATAACTTAACTGGTAATGCAACTAGATTAGTTTCCAATAAAGCCACTGTGGTTCCCAGAAATAAATGGGCGTAGGAATTTAATGCAAAGCGCTTTATTTACATCTGGGCTAGAGATTTTCAAAACAAGTGTTACACATTTTCTGCTTCCAGATGCAGTATTACAGCTTCCTTCTCATAGTTCTCTAGAGTGGAATAACACTATTTGCATAAGAATTTTCAGGAATGCACTATAGATCCTGCAAAAATAAGGACTCCGACTGTTGATGCTGCAAATGTTATACCTGTATATTTAAATAGCATCCACGTCTTAAGCTGTAACAGATGGAGAAATGTTCCAGAAGCCAAGGCATCATTTTGTATGTGCCAACAACAGTGATAAAAACAGCCTTGTCAGTGACCAAATACGTGCTGAAATAAACACTGACTTACAAATTGATGGATGTTATGAATAGACTCACAGCTAACAGTATTACTAGATGTGGGAATTCAAGTTATTATGAAGGATTAAAATATCTGTACAATGTTTTATACAAAAATATAATAGGAGACCTTTTTCAGGAATATAGGGCTTTTGGAGACAGCAACCTCTGTGAATGTTTACGGTTATCAAAGAGTAGTAGAAAATTAATAGACAACCTATGTACAAGATGATGTAGGAATGAGAAATATACTAATTAGTTCTCTTAGAAACTAGTTGATGCATTCTGTTATTCTGCTCGCTTCTTCAAACAGTAAGTTCTATAAAACTTTAACAGACTCAGTATTGTGAAGTTGTTATATTATCTTTACTGTGTCATCCTTATTGGGAACACGCCGATTTATAGAACATGGGTAAGCAATTAATAGAGATCCTCATGCTGTAGGGAGCAAAAAGCTTGAATTTACAACAATGATGAAAAGTTTAAACACAGGAGATAGTACAGGGATCACACATTTCTGAAATATAATGAAATGCTTAGACATGAAAGTATATTCAACCAAGTAACTGCATTTGCTAGATGATGCCAAAATGTACAGCTTTTCTTCAGAGGGTATAAACAATGATTTCCTAGATGCCAAGATAAAGAACTTTTCTTCAGAGGGTATAAACAATGATTTCCTATTACCTAATATAAAAGGGAGATGTACAATTATTTTTCCTGGGAGTAATTTCTTGTTGTCATATCCCTAAAGTTTTTCTATATATCCAATTCATTTTGGCATAGTAGTGCTAGCCATTTTGATATGAATATATCTAAGATTCAACTTTTTTTTTTATCCATTCGAACAATATTATTTTCATTAAACTTCTCCATTCAGTTGTCTCATTGATAGCCCCCTGACTTTAAAATGTCCTAAACTGTTCACTTAATGACTTAAGCTTTGTGAGTAATACATTTGTGCAGTTAAGGACCATCATTTTAACTGTTGTTTGCAAAACCAGTTCCTAGTCCTATATAGCTCTAGGTATCCCTTTCTTTTTGTGCAGTTTCCTATCAACCTTAATTCGCTTAAGTCGCCTTAAAATGTGAACTGTGTACTTTCATTGTTTTTCAGTGCAAATTATAACATACCTGCAAGTTACTTTTAAGCTCTGAAAAATACACTGTGAAACTACATTTATGAAATGTCTTTACGAGTGACAAAAATGTTTTTTTATGTAATTTTGAAGGAAAATATGTTTGAAAGCTCTATTTTTTCTGCAGAAATTGTGTTTGAAATGCAGTTTTAAAGGAATGAATATATATTTTTACATGTATTGGCAGAAGTCATAAAATCAAATGAAAGAGCTTCTGAGAACAGAACTATAAAAGCAGCCAGCTGCAAGTAGCTAGTCATGAAAGTAATGAATTGTTTTATTTGAAATACCATTGTTTAATTTCCAGGTAGTCATTTGTGTCTCTTAGAAAAAAAAGTGAGTTAATTACTTCTGGTTTCTCTGGTAAAAAAGATAATAACAAAGACTTTGTATGAAGTTGAAACTGGAGTCGATATATTCTTCTTAGAGAACCTTGGTGTCAGCATCAGTACAAGTACTGACTGGAGCTAACTGAACAGTATTTTTAGAAATAAGCAGAGCTAATAGTTGAATGTTGTTCAAATTGGCGTGAACTAGGTTTATTTGGCTACAATATTTATAGATCTATTTTTAAGAGCATTGTTTATGCAACTGATTTTTTTCCATTCATTGAACAAATATTTATATGTTTGGATATCTACTTTTATCAGCACTGTCTAAACTGCTTTACTGCACAAGAAAAGTTTTCTTTTTATACTTTTAAGATCTGGTGGCTAATGTATTATAAGTTCATAGGTTCATACTAGGCTATCTGCCCTAGGGCATTTACAAGCCTAGCCAGAGTGTGTTTGGCTTTCACCACCCATTTTAAAATTAATTTTGCTATGCCCTTTTTCGAGGTTAGTATACTGTGCATCTGTCTAACAGTGACAAAGAAGTGACACCAGGAGTAAATCTACGATCTCCCATCCACTCATCAAGACTCCTCTTGAAGAGAGTCAATGAGGGACTCTGCCTAACCTGGACTGGGATTTTATTCCAGAGTGAAGGGAGCCTCTGGGTTATGAATATGTCCCTTCAGCATGTCTTATTTATTTCAGTGCTGAGGTTCAAGTCTCTCGAGCGTGTAGCTCGATGGGATTTGGATTTTCTGAGGTGCAGCATGTCCATTAATTCCGGGTTGGACATGGCTTTATACGTCAGGCACAGATCGCCTCTGAGCAGGTGGTATGCCACTGAGTAGAGCTGGAGTTTCTTTAACCGGGCAGCATATGGCATCTGTTTGAGCCCTTTGATCCTCTTGGTGAGGTACATTTGGGGTCTTTCCAGTTGCTGCAGGTGTCTGGTAAGGTACATCCCAAAAGGGCATTGTACTCAAATATGGGCCTGATGAGGGATGAGTAAAGAGGCATGATGACCTCCCCTGATCTAGATGTGAATCCCTTCATGATTAGGTGGGCTATATAAAATGATTTTCTAACCACTTTGGCCACGTGGTTGTCGAATGAGAGATTGCTATCAACTTGGGTCCCCAGGTCCCTAATTACTTCTTCCGTACTTAATGGATTACCATCTATGTGGTAATTTGTGGGCACTTTGTTTTTGCCGAAGGGGATGACTATACACTTTTTGGCATTTAGCTTGAGGCCATGGCTCTGGCACCAGTTGTCTGTTTCTATGAGGCCCTTTTGTAGGATGCTTGTGTTGGCTGGAGAGTCAATTATGACGCCCAGTTTGCAGTCATCTGCGAAGTTGGTCAGCCACAGTCCTTCCATGTTGGCCTGTACCTCCGAGAAATATATACCGAACAAGAGAGGTCCCAGGACTGAGCCTTGTGGGATGCCACTTGTAACTGGTTTGGAGTCTGACATGGCTCCAGCAATTCTAACCATGTGGGTTCTGTCCTTGAGCCAGTTTGCAACCCATCTAGTGACATAGGGGTTTATGTTTAAGCTGGTGAGCTTATCTATAATGCCCGAGTGGGGTATTGCATCGAAGGCTTTTGCGAGGTCCAGGTAGTCTGTGTGGACCACCTTCCCCTCGTCAATGGCCTTGGTGACTGTTTCAAAGAAATCAACCAGGTTTAAGAGGCAGGATCTGCCCTTAAAGCCGAACCAGGTAGGATCCAGTGTCTGTAGGTCCCCAATATCTTTATTTATGAGCTCCATGATGATCCTTTCCATAGCTTTGCAGACCAAGCTAGTCAGGCTTATGGGGCGATAGTTTCCAGGATCCGTTGAGGCACCACCTTTGTGGAGAGGGACCACTGTTGCTGTACGCCACTCTTTGGGTACATATCCTGTAGTAAGGCTGAGACTGAACAGTAGTTTTATTTTTGGGTTTAGTTCTTCTTGGAGTTCATGTAGGACACAGCCCGGGACACCATCTGGTCCCATTGATGCTGTGTTTTTGCTTTGGAGAGGGCAGCTCTTACCTGAGCATCTGAGATGTCAGGGGGGCAGCACTCTGCTGGGATAGATATTTGCCCTTTTGCTGGGGAAGGGGGGGTAGTTTGCGCTGAACCTGTCAGCTAGGATGTTGGCAATGTCTGTGGGTTTGGTGTATTTTTGTTATTTTGGACTAATTCTGAGCATATCTGTGAATTCCCACCCAGGTTTCTAACATAACTAAAGAAAGCCTTGTGATTATCCTTAGTGTCCTGTGCAATTTTTCTCTCGAAGCTGGCCTTAGACGATTTTATGAGTGCCCATAGTTTTTTGCTAATACTGATCAGAGATGCCTTCCCTTTTTGGGATTTTGCTCTATCATGTAGTAGCTTCCTCCTTCTATTGTATAGTTTGTTTATGGCTGGGGTCTACCAGACAGGACACCTGCCTTTGGAGGATTGGGTCTTGGTTTTGTTTGGGATTGCATGATCCATGCATTCCTGAAGGTGTTCATAGAATGCTTTTATAAAGGATTCCGCTGTCTGGGCCGTATTTTCTACAGGCCCGGGGGCTTTGAAGGATTCCACCACGGTTTTGAGGAGTGTGATATTTGCTTTAGAGACATTTTTCACTGTGGTTTTCTGGGCAGGGGCTGGGGTTGGGATGTGAATATCTAGTGAGATTAGTTTATGGTCTGATCTTACCAATGAGGGATACACTTCTGGTCTGGAGCATAGAGTCCCCATGTTGGTGATGATCAGGTCCAGTATGTTTTCCCCTCTTGTGGGAGTGGTAACAAGCTGTTCCATAACATTTGAGTTTATAAATTCTAGGAACCTTTGGGCTAGGGTGTTGGAGCTAGAGCAATGCTCCCAGTCTATGTTTGGGTAGTTGAAGTTGCCCAATATAATGGTGTTTGGAGACACCTTCATATTTTCTTGTGTTCTCAGGAAGGCCGAGTGGGGTTCCTGGGTTTGGGAGGGTGGTCTGTAGCAGGCTATAAACTGGAAGGCAGTTTTACCCACTGTTAGTTGCACATGGATAGTCTCTGATGCTTCGTGCTGTGCCACCAACCTGGAGGTGTGGATATCTTTGATGAATACTGATACTCCTCCTTCTTTTGTGGTTCGGTCCAAGTTTTGGGGCCGAATAACATGGTATGAGGTATAACCTGGTAGTGCTGGGGTGCTCTCGGGAGCCTTGAACCAGGTTTCTATTACTGCACAGATATCGATGTTCTCCATGCTAAGGAGAGTTTTGGGTGCGTGCATCTTGAGGTTTAGACTTCTGGCATTGAGTAGCATTACTCTTAGTTTCTTATCCCTTGTGATACCTATGGAGGTGAGTTTGTCTTTTGAGCCTTGCCTAACAAAGGCACTATGGTGGTGGCAAGAGCCTTTGCCAATATCGAAAGCCCAGAGGTGACAGGTGCAAGCCATCCCTAGTGAAGCATCGTGGCTTGTCGAGCATGTCATCCCAGGCTGACAGGCATTGGATCCCCTTTGAATGACACCAATACTTAAGCCAATTGTTGAAATTGATCATCTTGTCTTCATATTGTGGCATCATTCTTGGTGAGGGTAAGATGCTACTCAAGGTCAGGGTCATACCGGCCTGGGCTACATGCTCAGAGAGCTCCTCTATGTCTCTTTTCATGTAGTCCAGGGAGGTACGTCTCAGGTCATTCACACCAGCATGGACAATGACTGAGTCATATTTGTACTTGCCTTGGAGTGGCCTGAGTGCTTGTGTTATGTTGCGGATCCTAGCGCCTGACAGGCAGCTCACCGTGACCTTCTTCTTGTTCAGCCTGGTGAGCGGAATGTCAGTGTGCCTGACGATAGAGTCACCTGTTCCAAGTGTATCAGGTGTGTTGTTTAGCCTTAAGGGCTGTGACTGTTCGGTACACTGGCTTTGTGAGCTATGTGCTGCACGTGTTTTGTTTTGGGGTAGCGGTTGCTTGGGTGTCTGCTTTGGAGGTCTCTGTTGCTTAGGCAGATTTTTATTTAGAGCCTCCGAGTATGTTTTTGTGTGTCTGTGTGTTTGGTTTGCTGTCGTGGTAGGTCTATGTGAGACTGGAATTGTAGTGAGTGTGGTTTCTTTCTCCTCCTGACTGGTTATGCCAGTACTGAGTTGAGAGTGCTTAGCCTCCAGTTTGGCTATATGGTTGCTATATGGTTGCATCTCTCACATGTGTTGGAATTTGTTGGGAGGAGGAGAGGGTTGTCTGTGTACATGAGGCAGTTGTAACATTGCCTCAAGATTCCCACATCCACCAGCTGGACCAGAGAGGAGATTGACAACTGACCTTTGGACATGCTAGAATAGTATTGGGAATTCCTTTATAATTGAAAAAAGGGCAAATGGGGAACAAGGTATTCAAGGGGAGTTTGTGAGGGTGTAGTGCTTTTAATTTTTTAGTGCTGACTTATATAATTGCTTTAGTGAGCAAGTGCCAGGCTTTAGAGTAGGAATAGGGTGTTTATTATGAGAACTAGATCAGTTCTAAGGGAAAAAGTGAAGAGCAGACTTTGTGGAGCCGAGAATGGTTTAAACCCAAATAAGCGGTTTTATACAGGGGGGACTTGAAAGAGCTAGAAATTGGCACAAAACGGCCAATAGACTACCAGATTCTTGTGCTGGGAACACTCCTCCAGGGATAGATAGGCTGCTCTAAGCTCCCCACTGCCACTGGTGAACAAAGAAGCCTCCCTTTATCCAAGAAAGGAAATGGGCAACACAGGACCTTTCCAAAAGTCCAGAATACAGCAAAGCCTGTATTTGGACTACTCTAGGTCAAGAAAGACGGGAAACAAGGATAATTTTTTTTTTCTTTTTTGCAGCAAACAGCAGGAAAATGCAATAAATATGTAACACAGGCTAGCGCACTTGACTGTGTAGCCTCAACAGGTAAATGCAACAAACAGGACAAACTTTAAAAGTGCAGGTGCAAAAACAACTTTAAACAGTTTAAAACAGTTCAAGAATGCAGAAATACTTGCAGTTTAGCTAGATCGGACATTCGCCCAGGTAGTAGCAGGAAAACACTTTTATTAGGTTAGCAGTCGCTCTTTTAGCCTCTCTGCTGCTAGCACTACTCTGCAGGACCACGAGGAGCTTGGCTGAGTAGTAACAAGCGCAAAAAACATGCCAAAGTGGGTTTTATACAGGGGGACTTGAAATAGCTAGAAATTGGCCCAAAATGGCTAATAGACTACCAGATTCTTGTGCTGGGAACACTCCTCCAGGGATAGATAAGCTGCTCTAAGCTCCCCACTGCCACTGTGTTATCTACTGAGAATATATTACCTTCAATTGGCCAGACTGCTCTCTATATTACCATTTTTAATTTATTTAAATTTAATTATGGCTACGGCTCAACAGTGAAACAGGTAACGGGTCTGTTCTTATGATTGTAGCATAAGCCTATATACTAATATGCAATGTGAATTCCAAAATGTATCTTCTGTGTTCTCTAGGTTATGTAATTCTAAACGAAAATACCTTTAAGTGAATAATAACTTGACCTTGTTGTTTTGCAGAAACACAGTTATGGCCCCATGCTATAGCTTACAGGTTTGTTAGGCATAACAACCTCAAACTCCAACATAAAAGCCATAGGTTTACCTTTAGTTGTGCATATTGCACACAGGCATACAGCAATTGGGTGAAAGGCAGTTTGTAAGATTTGCAAACACAGAATGATAAAAGGTTCGAATGTGCAATGAGCGAATGCACATTGACATTCGCTCATTGCACATTCGACATTGAGGGTCAGATTGCACTATAGTGGGGATCGGGAAATGTTCCCTTTCCCCACTCAAGTGTGATCTCGGAGTTAGAATATTAGAGTGGGGGGGGTGAGGGGGTGCAGGGTGGCTTGCCCCCTGCTTTACACTACTTTTTTTTTTCGTTCGACATTAATGTTCGAACAACAGTGAATCTGCTCTTCGATTTGCTGTTTTTCGAACATTTAGAACTGTCGCCGTTTTCACTTTTGTGGTTTTGAGTCGCTTATATGAGCATTCGAACCACTGTGATTTGGCTTTATAAAGGTAAACCAAAATCATAACACACTGCTATATACATCTACTCTGTTTTTGGTAAAATTTCCACTTCTCTACCTCTTGGAGCAGGAATCAGGACAAAGACTCATAATTTGGTACAGATTTGAAATATTGCTGTTCTATATTACATTGCGCTAGACTAAAAAGGTTTTGGATCATCATGCATTTTATTAAGAATATGAAGTCTAAAACTGACATGTTTGCCATTATTTGGTGGCAACAGTCATCAACAATTTGTCTGAAAGGCACAATGCTATAAGTCACAAATTTAAAATGAGGCAAAGTCATGGGTACTCTGCAAAATCTGTGATAATTTCAACTAGGTCCTGGGCACATCTAGCAGCTCGGGCTTCTGAGGCACTGGCAGGGAAGGATGGAAGTGAATGTTGTGATGGAGGTGGTTATGATGATGGGGATATTCATCTAAGCACTCCTTGAATTGAAGCATGGACCACAGAGGGGTAGCCATCAGATGGAATAGACAAATGCAAGTGGGGGGTGAGGGTAGATTATTATTATTATAAGAAATCCTGCCACCAGAAGCAATTGCCAGCAAGACACCATAAAATAGAATCTATGCTGGCTTCTGCATCAGGTTAGAAAATGTCAGGGGGTGAATGGAGGAAGTGGAAGACCCAGCAATGGACTCTGTCCACTGGGATAGCTGGAAAGCATGAACCACAAAATAAGGAAAATATTGTACAAAGACAAGGACATTCTATGAAATCTGTGACAGTTTCAAATTGGTTTGACACAGAGATTGATTAGACAGAGAATATACCAATTTATTTCACACACATGTACATTATTTCTTAATGACAGACTTTAAACTGAGTAAATGGAGATAGATTGTATCTTTCACCCACAGCAAATCTAACCTCTTCAATCTGGCTGCCTGCCAGCACACTGAAAAAAAAAAAGAGAGACATCAGAAGTATTCCATTTAATTTCACATAAATGAATACTAGTCCATAATGCCAGACTTCATGACTTTTTCTTTTACTTTCATTTTTAAGTCCATTTATGGACAGTTTCAGGCCATTAAAGCCAAACCCCTAAAGCTGTGGACATGCATGTTTCTGCCTTCTTATAACATCATCAGCACAGCATAAGATGGACATTCAGAATTGCCATATAGCTGAAACACCTGATATCCTTAAGGGGTGATTTGCATATATCCACTGAGGCCTCTGATGCAAGAGGTTTAAGGTATCACACAGTTAGAAGTTTAGCTTTGCTAGATTTTTCTTTTTGAGACTTTAAACTAAAGAAATGAAAACATCAGGTTTCTTTTATCCATAACACAGCTAGAAAATATAGCTATATGAACAGCAGCCCAGCCTTTAAACTAGATTTTATGCTGAGAAAATGAGAAGGCAAGTTACTTTCATCCACACCCCATGTAGATGCCTGTCGGCATATTAAGAAAATAGCTTAGATATTCCAGTTTTACACAAGTGAACATTAGCACCTGAGATGTTTTAAAGTGAGGAAAGGAAGAAGGAAAGTTGCTTTTATCCAGAACACAGATTGCCATACCTAACAACAGGGAGTAAATATTCCAGTGTTTGGCACATAAGCACACTGCTCAAACCTTAATGCCAAACTTTAAATTGGGCAAATGAAGAGCTTTCACCCACATCACTACTCTCCCCATCTAGATTCCTGGTAGCATACTAAAAAGAAAATAAACATTTTCCAATTTAATGCAAATGAACACAAGCCCCTAATGCCAAACTTTAAACTGAGCATATGAGGACAAGTTGATTTAATTCACATTACAGCTAACCACTTCTTAGAAAACAAAATATTACAGTATAGTTCACACAAATGCAAACTAGTCAAGTACTGAACTCAATGCCAAACTTTGAGTAACTAAAGATAAGTTATTTTTATCCACATGAAAGCTACCCCCTCCAAAAAACGGAGAATAACTGTTTTAGTTTATTCATACTTTGCACACTAACCCTTAAGGCCAAGCTGTTAACTGAGCAAATATGGCGGATTACTCACACCAAAATTTGTTTGCCTTCCAACAGATTTAAAAAGTAAGTATTCTAAGTTATTTAGCACAAATGAACACCAACCCTTAAAGCCAATCTGAGACTTCAGAAACAAAAGCAGAAAGTTGCTTTCCCAAACGGAATAGCTACCCACCCTCAAAATAATGTGGTTGCCTGCCAATATTTAAAAATACTTATATTCTCTCCATTAATACCTGCAGCCATGGCTAGCTATATCGAATAATTCAGATGTGGGTTGTCTGTTCTCTGCTGGTCCAGTGAATCATAGGACATGAATAAAAAGAAAGCTGCAGCACTTTAGATATGCTCATTGGAGCTGCAAGCATTTATCTTTTTAAATAAGGACATGTTTATTTACTTAAAAATAATAAATACAAAGTATATGAGCTGATAACGTAAGAATGTCCATAATGTACACCTGCAAATGACAAGCACATTGAGTATATAAAGGGAATAACTCGTAGGGTATGCCATTTAATATTTTTTAATTACTGAAAGATAAGCAATTGTTCATTTATATTCAACATGTAGGCTAATTAAAATGACTTTGCTATTGGAGTTATGAGCCTTCTTAAAATTTAGATGCATATGCAGGAAAGTACACTGTATCAAGATAAGTTTTCATGCCATTATACATGTAGCAACCACATAAGGGCACCCGAGAGCTGAGAGAAATGATACATTATGAAAAATTGCTTCAGTAGTTAAAACTGATTTATAGATGTGGTTATATACTGCACAGTTCAACTTTTGCTCTCTTCTTAATTTCACAACTTGCATGCACTGTTTATATTTTTTTCAGGATACCAGATTTAGTATGTATCTTAATTATATAATTACTGCAATATTATATTAGACAAAAATACATTTATTTTTCAGAGAGAACTGAACTCTTCTGTCATTTTAATGTTTTAACAATTTACTTTTTATGGCAGTCATGCACATAACTAAGTTTCTCTTATTTGCTTTACCTGCTACTAAAAACGCTATGTGCAGTATAAAGCTTATTATACCTATATTTGTTCAGAAAATTTCATAGAAATAAATCGGAGTAATACATTAACTTGTAATAAATGAAAAAAAAATCAAGCCAGAATGGATTTTTGTAATAGACAAATGGTATTATTTGAAAACCTGGCAAATGATGATAAAAGTATAGATTTCAATTCTCTTAAGAAAATATAGAAATAAATATCAAACCATAAATATGCAATGCCTTGTAATGACAGACCCAAGAAGAGGTTTATCAATATGAAATTGATGTATTACACCATATACATTTTTCTATTAAAATTCATGATTCTACTGCCACCCTGCTTTATGTGTAGTTCTCCAATCCAAATATATTTTATATACAATTAAGCCAGTAATGTTGTCTTGCAATATTTTAAAAATATTAAACTGTTTTGGAGAAACAGATATTTCTATAGAGAGGCCAAAACAGTCACACAATCAACAGTTTAAAGACAGTTATCTGGAATATAAATTTCAGAGGGCATAAGCACTTTTAATACCTGTCTATGAATTAATTTAACATTTGCTTTCTTTGGGAGCCTCAACAGATCTGCAATGTACCTTTAATGCTGCAATATTTCTAGGATCTACCAAACATGCTTACCAACAACTGTGAAGTTTAAAATTCGTCTGTACAACAGCATTTGCCTGAAAGTACTAGATACACATTATCTTTTGACAGTTTTTACCAAATTAGTAACAGCATACATGAGGTAATTACCCAAATTTCTTTGATTCTGACTTTTTTTCTCTTGGAAAGTATATGGATTTCATAGCATCATAGAAGGTCACTAGGCTACTGACCCTGCAGCCTTTATAATCCTAGCCAATAGTTTAGCCCATGTTTAGACAAGTCAGCACCCAGAGCTCCTGTCCAGCAGGGACATAGGTGAAATCCTAAGAGTGTATTTTCTGTTTCCCAGCCAGCTATCCAGGTTGCACTTAAAAAGGGCTAATGAGGTACTCTTCTTGACAAGGAGAGAAAGTCTATTCCACATATGGGGTAGTCTCTGAGACACAAATCTGTCCCACCAACAAGTCCTTTTGATATCACAGACCAGGCTGAGGTTGCGCGTATGGGTTGCTCGAGTGGGGCTTGACTTGCGGATATGCAGCAGTCCCATTAAGATGGGGACTGAGATTGCTTTGTATGCCAGACAGAGGTCACCTCTGAGGAGTCTGTATGAAACTGTGCAGAGGGACAGGGCTTTTAGCCTGTGTAGGGTAAGTGTTTGAGGCCCTGGATTCTCCTGTTAATGAGGTCCATGATAATCCATTCCATGGCCTTGCAGATCAGGCTAGTTAGAAAAAACAAAAAGAAGGCAGGCAATGGTAATTTTAATTGTTTATGTAGAAAAAATAAGTGCTTTCGTCAAGTAACATACACTCAACTTCATCAGATAAAGGTTAAAATAATACAAACCATTTTATATAAAACTAAAATAATGTCACATGTTTAATTCCCTCACTTCTCCACCTATCACCTGTATTACATCCAATTAATTATTTAAAGCTGTATTTTCCATTATGTTTTAAATATTGGTTATGTTAATTGCATTTTTAACACAAAGTTACTTTACATAAACATTTGGTATCTTTCAACCAAAATTATTTATGTTATATATATTTTCATACAAAACCAAAACATAAAAAATAGGTAATAGTTACCATGTTCCCTACTTGTTGTTAGCGTTTAAGGCTTCTCAGTTTCAATACACAACCAAGGGAACATATTTCATTCAAACTGGGTAGAGTGTAAGACCTTGTCCTTAACTGCCAAACTAGTTCTTTTAGTTCGAACTTGTAACCCAAGGGCCCACCCCTAATATCAAGTTCCACTTGGTCAATGACCCTAAATGTAAATGAATGGCCAGGATTTTCTGCTACATGTTTTGCCAGATCATTTTCAGTTTTAAACAAGACAGATAGCAGCATTGCTCTGTGATGAATAGCAAGAACCTTAGAATGAATACTAACATAGGGACTTTCATGTAAGTAATCCTGTAGTAGCAGGTGTTAAGTGTAGGTCTGGAATGCAGATAGTCCAGGGTTCTAGTGCAGGGTGTACAAACTTTTTTTCCTCTTGTAACATTGTAGATTATAGCAATGAAGTGCAACACATACAATTATTTTCTGAACCATCTTGTGGTAACAGATATAAGTGTAGGACTACCGTACACATGGTCCAGAGTTTGAATACAACATATCCCATACACTTTTAATGTTGCTCCATTTCACATTACAGTCACTATCAGTTATAACACTTGCCATAGTGTAACTGATATTAATATGTGTGATGGCTGAGAAACTAATATTGTGTCAGTTATTTACTTATTTATGTATTCTCCATTCATTATCAAAATTATGACTGTGGGTATACTGTGTACTATGTTCATGGAATTATATTTCTGCTATCTGGACTGCCACGGCCTTCCCATTTGTTGAACACAGTTATGGAAGTGCCTGTATATCAAATAACCTTGAAATTACATTGCTTGCCACTGTTTTGCACTGATTATCATCATGCAAACATGTTGCCCAGCTGTGCGCACCCTTGACTATTGTAATTGCATGATGGTAAGCAATGCACAACTTTTTCAAATGTTGCAAAACCCAAAACTGTGCACTGTCAGTAAGCATGATAGCTGCAATTGGTGGGAAAACATCAAGATACAAAATGCAGTTGGCAGGAAATGCTCATTCTACATTAGGCTTGATCCATGGTAGTCATGTCTGGTGTTTCTGGTGAGGAAGTGTGCTTCCAAGCACAAAGGTAGGGTGTTCAGGAGTCCAAAGTGTTTACTAAGTCCTAGTTAAGGAACATGGGCCCCAGTTGCTGCAGCAGGACTAGTCAGGCTCAAAATACAAGTCTGAAGCCTAGAATAGTATTGCCAGGGCGTTGACAAGTGCTACAGGCATCTCCCACACTAGTGAACAATGCCAACATCATTCTGATGACCTGCAGAGGAGGAAGCAGGATACCCTTGACCACTGCATTGGGGAATATAGTATGGGGGACACCCAAGGGATGAGTAAATATCAATTACAGTGACTAATTGTATGAGTTAACAGCTGAGTATAGTCAAGACTGGTATTCATAATGGTATTCTGTTCTTTTTTTTTTCCACAGCTACCACTGAGTGAGCATTGAGTGTGAGATCCCATGCCAAACGATTGGCAAGGATGTGAGAAATGTGTGGTATGTATGCATCAGAAAAGTACTGTTATTGTAGCATTAAAAGTTAGGGATGGCTTAGTTGGTATTTAATGCAGTTCTATCCAACCGAGCATGCATTGCTAAACAGTAAAAAGAAAGGATGCATGCTGTAGTGTGTAGGACAAAATAACAGTTCCGTATTAGAGAGTAGTCAGTGGTTGTGGGTTTAAAAAACACACTTCCCAAATATACAGTACTGTTAGATTTTTATCATTATTGTGATGTAACTTCAGACCTCTATACCAGTGGCACAAATGGCCTGCTGTAAACTGTAATCAGTATAACTGAAACACACAGATGTGCAATATATGCACACATCAAGGATTGCTGGCTGCAATCTGTACTATACTGTGCATCTGTTATGAACTGAGTAGTCTTAAAAGTAATAAGGACATTTGTTAGGAGTTTGTAGTGTTAAACATAAAGGTAAAAAAATAGAGTCAAATAATTGCATCAGTGCTTTGCATGTCAAATATGAAGTTACTAATGTTCACCCTTTTTTTTCTCTCACCCCAGCCTTTATCTTTTCTCTTTTTTTTATTTGTTGTATTTCCCCCCACAGCACAGTGGGGTAGGCCTGTCCTATAGGATCCTCCTAGTCTCACTCCACTGGTTACAGCACTGCCCCATAGTACATCTGTTATGCAACCCGGCAGCACCCCCCTACATTGTCCTTGCACTACCTGGCCCCTCATGTAGTTCTTTCCCAGAGGAATTGCCAGTGTTTCCCTCCTGAAGCAGTAGCTGAGGTGGTGACTTTATCACCTCAGAACAACTGCCAAGGATGATGCGTAGGATTGTGTGCTGCACTGTGGGTGTAAACATATGCTGGAGGGAGTGCCTGTTCTCCAGTCTGGTTCAAAATGACTGAAGATGATGCAGAAGTCAGGCACTGCAGCCACAGGTGCAGTGAAGCAACAGTGATGACAGTCCAGTGGGCGAGGGCTCAAAGCTCACACTCACCCAGACTGATGTGCATGGGACCTCAATTTCTCCACTCTTTTGTGGGGGCAGATGTTACTGGTCTTGAATAAGGGTGTTAAGTAGTAATTTTACAAGCGGGTATGATACTTTAAATGCATTTATGTATATTGCTGCCATTCACCATTTGCTGTTAGTGCATGATGCGTACCACTTTGAAATTATGCTTTAAAGAAAAGAAATGGATATGACAAGAAAGTGATGAAATGGAGGGGCAAGCAGGGGGAAAACAAAGTGAAAGGAAGTCAAGAATGTGCAGGAGGGTGGTAGGAAAGAACCATAGCTATCCTTTTTTTAACAGTAAAACATGATCAAATAAATAGAATATTAGCTTAATTTGAAGTGCCACCCCCAGAGAGGGGTGAACATGACACACTAATGTTGTATAGCCAATTGGACTGAATCAAGGTGTCAAGAAGACACGTGTGCAAAATGGAGAGCTGTGTATGGGATGAATTTTTTTCTGGGACGTGCCCTTTTGATTTCTTTTTTTTTTTTTTTTTTTTTGAGATAGAGAGAGGAATGTTGGTGAAGGGACGTAGGCATATCTCGATCGGGTAGGTTGGGTAGGTAATGAAGCAACGACATACAAGACAAGAAACAGATTCTGTCTTTGAGCTGAGGTCAGTAGAGGTCACAGAGTTCCTGTATTGTCTCCTTGCCCATGCTGTAGCACTCTACAATGTCCATGTAGTGTATGGTTTGATAAGTTACATGTGACATGAAAACTCTTCCCTGTCTTAGCCGAGGCCTATTGGTGGCAGCAGTAGAGTGGCATTTCATGCAGCCTCTAGCAAATACAAATGGATTAAAGTGGCAGCAACTCCTAACATTCTTTCTGTGCTGACTGTGTATGTACACCACAGCTTTTGATATCTGCAGGAAAAACAGCATGGAGTGTACATTGAATAGCTCCACCTGACTGGTTGATTAGCATGCAATGCAATTCAGCTGCTTATGTTGTAATTAGCATCTCTGAAACACAGACTAAGACAGATGCAATTTATTAATAATCTACTCCATTATAAAATGCAAATATGTAGCTAGCCAAACTGATGGTGACAACACTTGCTGCATTGTTTGCGGACTTCACAGAACCACATTTCTTCACAAGATATCTTTACAGAGGAGTATTGAACTCCAGCATGTATGCTCACATTTTGTTAGTTACATAATGCGTACACTGGAATATATTTATATATAATGTGAAGCAAAGGCTTTTACACTTTTATCTATTTGCATTAGTTAGAAGTGTACTGATGGTATGACCTTGATTGTCAAGCCATTTCAGAGGTACACATGATTGACAATACATGAAAACAGAACGCTGTCTAATAAATATATACAAATATTTCAAGGACAAGCACTTTCAACATTTCAAAGATTTTTTGTTAGCAAAATCGATCATTTGTCTGTTCTTTTGAGGGTGGGGGGAGCAAAGAAGAGTTACTGTTATTGCACAGACTAGAATGGATTGTTCTTTTGTGGGGTTGCACGGTTGAGTTACTGCTATGGCACGAACAAGGATATGTTGATCTTGCTACCCTCCTTGTTTTGCATTCTGCCTGTTGTTAGTATTTCACATCTGTAGACTGTTTTATGTTTTTTCCAGTTGGTAATACTGACTAGCTACCTTTTCTGTTTTATCTGGAAATAGTCACTTTGTAGTTATATGATACATATGTGTATTATCATTCTGTTGTCTTTTAGGACACAGACAATGTCAGTGATGTGGAGACCCCATTCAGCAATGTGGAAAACACCATCATTGTTGATGATCACCGCCAACATGGAGCATTTCTGCTGGGAAAGGTTTGGCCCGGTATAGCACTCAGGCTACAATTACAGAAACAAATTGCTGAGAGCATCAATTCTGTGGCCAGCCATAACCAAATCTATAAACAAATGCACCACAAGGCCACAGACATGATTACCACTGCAGAGAGGTGAGTAGCTGCAGTTGCCCAAGACTAAAGGGTAACCAGGAGAGGGATACTACAGGCCCACTTCTTACCCCCAATGAAGAGATCCTGGCAACTTTTCTCCATTGAGAGAGTTTACAGCAGAGTGGACCATGGTTTGTCCTTAACATGGGTGCCACTCCTTCTGAGTCTGTTGAATATTTTTGCATAGTAAAACAATTGACATAAATGTTACTTCTGTGTCACATGCATTTTGGGGGGGGGGTAGATTGAAGATTGCTACAGTCTGAAGTTGTCAGCCATATTCTTGTTGAAAGTAGAGTTATGCAGATATAGAAGAGTATATGTGTTACCCCTGACACTATTTAATGTGACAATATTGCTCTTACCTAAGTCTTTAAGGACTATCAGGAATCCAGCAGGATATGCCTCCTGTAGATTGTAATCCAAATAAATGCATGTCAGTACTACAGATCAATTTAAAGAAACATCATAATGTCATTTTAGGTGTGCTGTGTATATTGCAGTACTGTCTGTAATAGTGGCAGCACTGTCAGTTGTTTAGCACATATTGTACCATAGTAACATAGGTATTAATGTATAGCTGTGTTTCTTCATTTTTATCACAGGTGATCATGACAGTGGGAGTCTGGGCCCTGTGCCACCTGATGTTAGTGTCTCATCAGACACTGATTATAGTGGCCAAACCAAGGCACAGTCAGGGGGTGCAGATGATGAATCTGACACAGAAGTTGACATCCAGCCACCCACTTGATTTCCTTTGGACGCAGCCAGCAAGCCTATGCCTACCCAATCCACTGATCCCGCAAATACTGGACAGGTGGACGACGAGGACATTGACCAGGAAATTATGGTTACTGTGGCTTCACTGCCTGCTGACTCTGGCTGTAGCCAAATTGTGGGAGACGTGCCACACAGGAAGGTTAATAGGGGTGCTCAAAGGGGGTCTGCTGTCCCTCCTCCACCTGGTGCAGGTGCCTTTTCCCATGTCACTCAATGTTTGTTTAGGATCATCATGAAAACACAGGCACATTCAGAAAGATGATCCAGACAAATGCTCAGGGTTGTAGATGTGGCACAGTCTGACACACATGACTTTCTCCACTGTGTTGTTGATGCAATGAATTGGATGAATGACACATTAGAATGAGCAGTGTCTGTGATAGAACATCTGCAGAGAGGAGAATGGCATCCTCATGGGTTTAGGTCAGCCACAACATCCGCTGATAGCCAACATGGCCATGCCCTATCATGCTCCCATAGTGGCATACTCCCATAGTGTTGTGGAGGTGCCAGTGTAACTCCTGGCAGAGCCAGTTCTCATGGTAGGGGGTGACAATGATGAACTTCCAAATTTACCATGCATACCTCACACCTTTCTGACATATCAAGATATGGAGCTTGCACCGACGTTGCTGTGTTCATGCAGACTCTCACACATCATTTTCACATGGAGGACCCCGATACACACACAACAGTTACGTGGCTCAGGCTCCCTGCTTCCCTTTCTTACTCACACACACTCATTGTCCTTTTGTGTCAGCCTAGGCCTCCTGCCCCACACAATGCCCTGTGCAAGTGTTAAGTGTGCCATATACCTGTTTTCTCTCTTTTGGATTCAAGGATACAAGAGCTTTGTAATAATACACAACTAAAACAAAATAAAATAATATAAAGAAACAACCAAAAGACCAGTAACCCAGTAGAATCCAGAAGTATTTTATTCACTCTCTTCAGTCTCTGATGTCTCGGCTGGAATGCCTTCAAAGGAGAATACACACCCAAAAAACACTCCCTATAAATAGCACAATTATTCAATAAAAATTCAATTAAAAAAAAATCACAAGCATAATTAAAGGAGAACTCTCCAATTAAGTTCAGAATTCATACCATTAGGTATAGGAGTATCAAACTTAAGAATATACATGGCTTCTTTATATAAAAGTTTATCCTTAAAATAAGTGTCAGTAAATTCACAGCTATTACCATCCACTTTTTCTAAAATGATGCCTTGTAAACCCACAGATGAACCCTGATGTGCTTGGTGAAAATGAACTGCCACAGAACTAGTTTCTTTAAAGTTTTCTATATCTCTTATATGCTCAAGAAGTCTACACTTTTGCTTTACAGCTTGTTGAATTGTTCCACCATCTTGGTTTGCTTTATTAACATACAATTCAACTGTTCATGCTGTAATTTGCATACCATGGAAATTGCCATGTTTGCTTGGGAGTGCACCACTACATGGAGTTTACTGAATCTAAAAATATTCATGGCTGTGTGTGCAATGCATTGCAACACACACACAGTCAAAAATGACCATGTAGGCTTTATTGAATCTCCCCCTACATCTTTTCTACAGATAAGAAAATGTGAGACACTGTCTTCCTTCAAATGAGACTTTTATAATTGGGTGGATTTACATGAATTCCACACGCTGGAATGGCCAAGCCCTCTGGTGGGAACTTTCAGAATACAATGGTCAGAAAAACTTCCTGTGATGTGCAAGCTATACATACCTTAGACTACAGCTTCTGAAAATTACTTGTGGCCTAGAGAGTTTACTGTGATCATTTCCATAAGAAATGTGGCCATTTTGTTAAATAATTTTATTTGCACATATACTATACTTCATGCACTCTTTCCTTATCACTGACTGCTATTCTTTTATCTTCATTTTTTCCTTCCATTAAATGCTGTCTGCAGCATTTGTTTTGTTTCTGTCCATCACTTATATGATAATGGTAATCATGGCTTATCTTTTCTATTTCTAGTGTGCTCCTTTCTTATCTCTCTGCATCTCACAACATGATTATGGGAGTGGATTTTTTTTAACTCATAACTGCCAACGTTACAAGAATACAAACAGCTCCCTTCAAAAATCCACACACAAAATTACCCATTTCCTCTGTTAAGCAAATATAAAGGAGATAACCACCTTTTAATCTCTGTCTTTAATAATTCAGTTATTTACTCTGAAGTCAAACTCTCATAATTTTGGAAATATAAGTATGCAGTGGTATTTTGAAGGTCTACAGAGATGCAGGCCTACTCTCACATATCCAGAAATGCAAGCTGGAAAGGCAGGAACTTCATCATGCATTAAAACTGGCTGCCGGTTACAAATTGCAGAGCAAATATATAGTTGTTTTAAACCTGTGCCCATTTGGTTAATTATCACTTGTAGCCAACATGCAAAGAGTGAGCTCAGTCAGAAATCAACTATGGTATTTTTTTAGGGATTTATTCTGATATTAATGTAATACTTTCTGCAGTAAACTGGGGCATTTTTCATTATGATAAACAAACTGCAGAAATGTGTCTTTTACCTCTGCAAGTGTCAAAGCTAGCACACAATTTATCTTCTAGTATAGCACACACGTCTTAAAATTGGGTGATTGCTTTTTTTTCAGATCCTGTATTCATGATTTATTTCTTTTATTTTCCAAATATATTTAAGAATAACTTTATTAAAACTTTAACCTTTAATACTGTTCTGATTTCTTTATGAGATCTACATGATTTTCTGAGATTTATATCTTTTTATTTTCATTGGTGTCTTTATTTCTCTTGTGTGTCATTATGAAGTTTTTGCATTTGAAAGTCAATGTATCTTTTTTGGATTTTAAATAAGAGTTAATGGAGGTCAAATATCAGTTGAGCTTTGTAATTATCTGCAGGTGGAGTTTCCACTGACTCCAGCATTCAAATGCCTTCCCAAAATACATAAACATCCACAGAGACCACCACTGAGACCTATTGTGGCAGGGGCAGGATGGATTACTGAGCCAGCCTCTATATATGTGGAGAACCATATTAAGAAAGAGCTAGTAAAAGCACCAGCGGTTCTGAAAGATACGGAAGCATTTATTGAGAAATTAAGTGTATATATGAAGAACAAAAAAGACAAGAAGAAATACTTAATGGTCTGTATGGATATCAAGAGTTTATTTACAGGCATTCTCAATGATTATGGCATAGCTGCATTAAGAGAATTCATGTTGAATAAAGGAGATTATGAAGAAAATAAAATCACAGTTATATGTGAGCTAATGAAGTTGATACTTGAGAACAATGTCATTTTCAACAGTAAATTCTACATACAACTATGTGGTGTGGCAATGGGTATGCCATGCGCCAACAGCTATGCTAACATAGTGTTGGCACAATGGGAAGATAGAGTAATTTATCAAAATAACCCTTGGAATAAATGCCTAAAGATATACCAGAGATTTGTGGATGATATTTATATTTTATGGGAAGGTGATGTCATGGAGCTCAACAATTTCCATAGATATTTAGAGAACAGCACCAACTTTCTGGAGTTTACTATTCTGAGTAATGAAAGTCAAATGGACTTTTTGGATGTGAGAATACTACAAAATGAAGAAGGGAACACAGAAACCAGCCTATTTAAAAAAGAATGTTGGAAGAACAATATACTACCAAGGAACAGCATGTATCCAAAATATACATACAGAAATGTTATGAGAGGTCAATTCCTTAGAACATCTAGGATACATTCGAATGATGTAACCCTTGACAGAGCTATGAATGATATGTCTGGACACTTGGAGGCGAGAGGATACAGAGAGGAAGAGATAGTGAGAGTGAGACACAATGTGCTGTTGGAAAGAGAAACGAGAGGTAAGCCATACCTAAAAGGAAAACAAGAAGGTGCACCTTCAAGAAACAATAGAAATGAGCAGAGAGAAGTCAAAATGATTCTCACACACACAACAGATACTGAGGGGATATGTAATATTATTCAAATAAACTGGAAGATACTATTGTCAAGTGAAGAATGCAAATAAGTGATTGGAGAGGTACCTAAATTTGGTTACAGGAATGCAAGTAATCTGAAAAATAGGTTATGCAAAGAAGACTACTTAGTACCACGTGTCAACTCTGATAGAAGAGGGACATTTCCATGTAGAAGGTGTACTATGTGCAGGTATATATGTACAGACAACAGTTTTGAGCATCCCATTACCAAAAAGAAATACACCTGTAGTTTCTATGCTGATTGTAACACAAAAAATATAGTGTATTTGGCCAAATGTTCATTATTTGACCATTTCTATGTTGGAAAGACAGTAAGACAATTTAAGGAGAGACTATCCAAACATATAAGTGACATCAGACTCAAAGATTATATGAATCCTCTTGCCAAACATGTCAGGGACAATGAAGAACATAATTTCAAGTTCAGAGTGCTTAGAATTGTTCTAACCTCAGAAAGGGGAGGTGATAGCAACAACAGACTGGAGCAGGAAGAAATGTATTGGATTGGAAAACTACAAGCTCATAGAAGACCGGGACTGAACACTACATTTCCCATGAAACCAGCGCTCAAGAGGCGTGGTTTGAGAAGATGTGTGTGATGTCACCCGTTATCTAGCACTCTATTGGTAGAGAGCAATTTTTAAACAGGCACTAACTGCACAGTACACATGGATCTGATGAACGGTTGAGGAGACCCGAAAGCGCTTATCCTTTGTCCTGTTTGTTTTTTATTTTTAAGTTATTGTTCGATGTGAATAAATACTTGATGGTTTTAATAAATGCAGTTGTCGTCTATGGTAATGAAGGTGAACTACACTTGCCGATATTCGAGTAGAGCTGATTATACACGCTGTGCTTGGGAAGATAATACATTTGAAACATTTATCTTATGGCTGCTCAACCAAGTGTCTTGCTGAGCTTTTTTGCATTTGGAGTACAATCGTAAGCAAACACCTGTAGGTGTTGCAACAAACAAACAAACTTTTGTGTTCAAAAGTGGTAGTGGAACAAGCCTGCCCTGGCCGTGGTCTCAGTGCTGCTTGTTGTTGTATTCATACTCTATTTTTTCAGCAGTACACTCCTGTTTGGTTCTAGGTTTGTCATGTTTATATATATATATATATATATATATATATATATATATATATATATATATATATATATATATATGTACATATATATATATATATGTGGGTCTACTACCACTGACGAAAGCGGCGATTCCCGACAGAAAACTCACCGACGCCAGATGACCGACAGGTAAGTGTACCGACAGGGTGATTTGCCGACAGCGGAAAGACCGACAAGGGAATGTGTGATCGCGACATGGTAAGTGTCCGATAGTGATGAAGTTAGGAGCGGTCAGGTAAGTGCTCGAGATTGTGGGATGTCGGGTTAGGCTGTGGGAAAGGTGAGTGTGTGTTCGTGTCGGAGGTATGGTTCGGGTAAGGTAAGTGTGTGCTAGTGAGGGACTGTAGTTTAGGGACGGGTTAAGTGAGTTAGGGTTAGGGTGCAGGTAGGTGATGTGTGCGTTAGTGTCGGAGCTTGGGCTAGGGGTGGGTTAAGTGAGTTAGGGTTAGGGTGCAGGTAGGTGATGTGTGCGTTAGTGTCGGAGCTTGGGCTAGGGTGGGTTAAGTGAGTTAGGGTTAGGGTGCAGGTAGGTGATGTGTGCGTTAGTGTCGGAGCTTGGGCTAGGGGTGGGTTAAGTGAGTTAGGGTTAGGGTGCAGGTAGGTGATGTGCGTTAGTGTCGGAGCTTGGGCTGGGTTAAGTGAGTTAGGGTTAGGGTGCAGGTAGGTGATGTGCGATAGTGGACCTTAGGGTTAGGGTTTGGGTCAGGGCTAGTGTGTATGTGTTGTTTACGTTCCGTGTGTCGGTGTAATGGTGTTCGGTGTTTTGCGTTGTCGGGTTTGTGTGTTGTCGGTTATTTGGCATCGGTGAGTTTTGTGTCGTGGCCGTGTCGGTGTTTAGTAGTAGACCCATATATATATATGCACACACATACACACACACACACACACACATACAGATTTTATATATATATATATATATATATATATATATATATATATATATATATATATATATATATATATATATATATAAATATGGTTTCACTTCATCTCGAATTACTGAAATCCAGAATTTCAGTAACCGGAGACTATAAAGTTGAACCATTCACAATACCGAAATCCACAATACCGAATCACACAATCACGAACATACATACACCATAAAACACACACACCATTCCCCCCAAAGCACACAAACTACGCAACCCTACACTACACCCCCCACACCCATATATATCAACTCCGAGGTCACACAACATTAAAAAAAAAAAACTCACACCACGCCATCCCCCACTTGCTTGCACACAAATACACATCACACATACACAAACACCAACAAATCCAAAACTCACTTACACCTCCCTACCCTTACCCACACATACAACGTACAAAAACACACACACTCACTCACCTGCAATCACAGGCACCATAACACTACACGCGACATACCAGAAATGCATAAGCGCGGATTCGAGATATTCATATTCGCTCTTATGCACTTTCGACATTCTGGTTTTCGGCTTCATGGTCTCGGGTTACTGAAATTTGAGATTTTAGTAAGTCAAGATTATGAAGTGTAACTATATATATATATATATATATATATATATATATATATATATATATATATACATACATACATACATACATACTCATACTGATTTTTCTCAATGTTTTGTTTTACTCTCAATTAAATCGAAATTTTATGGCTCCTTTGACCATGTTTTATGCCATTGGTATTTTTCTGTGCTTTATACTAGTTCTTATTGACAAAGGATTATTTACTCTGACAGACAATTTCTGTTGTCTAGTCTTTTCAAAAGTTTTAAGTAGGGACACAGATCAATAGTGCAAACATTCTATTCAGTGTTTATAGAAATTCAAAGATCCCAGGTTTGTTGAAGCAAACTGCTTAGTTAATAACAAATTGCCAATGTGCTTAACACTGAAACAATTTTCCATTATCTGAATACTATAGTTCAGTTAGTCATTGGATAAGTGATTTTTGAATCATGCTGAATAATTAACTCCCTTTATTGTGCTACCACAGTATAGCAGGGAAGAATTTAAAATGGGTCTTACAAAGTTCCACTCTAAATAATAAGTGCAAACCAGCACAACCACTGTAATAATTATACAGTGGGTGGTACAGTGGTGTGGAGGTAAGTTCTGCTACCTCTCACTGCTTGGTTGTCTGGTTTGTTTCTCAAAGCAGTGCCTTCTTTAAGAGCCTTGAATGTTTTCCAAATGTAACGTGTGGGGGGTTGTTTCCATGCTGACTGAAGAATCAGAGTTCCTCTAACCTTCCCATAAGTATGCTTGCAATATATGAAGGAGTGTGAGAGTTCAAGTTAGTACAGATGGGCACCTACTCCAGGGCTGGATCTTTCTTATAGCAGCTGAGTGCTTGCGTAGGATATACATATACATCACTGAATAGGGAAATGTGGGTATCTCAAAAATAAATAAATGATAATTAGGCTTACCAAATCAGAATCAGTAATAAAAATCATCATCAAAACTGAACAGCTTTATTTTTTGAGATCTGGAGGAGTAAAGCATATGTCTCAAAATGAAAAGATGCTTATACTTGGGGGAGGGGGTTGGGATGGCATCAGCCATCCTACACTGACCTATCAGTTTGAACATATCCTGGGCTACATTTCTTCCACTGCTGAGTTAAAACTATGAGCAGGAAAAAAAAAACAACAAAAAAATGCTGAATCCATTAATTGAGAATGTTGGAAAACAGAAGTGATACTATATCCTATACAGATTTTATTAAACAACAACATGAACATTTGCCTAGCTAAAGCCCAATGTGGTGTTTGATGCAATGCTTTAAAACCCACTCGTGACTCTGAAGGAATTATAAAATAGAGCACTACTGTTCTACTGGATAAATTAAATATTAGAAAAATAACATGAAAGTGATAAAAAAGAAGGAACTTTAAAAAAAAAAAGTTCTTAGGGCAGAGCTCAGACTCTCAGACATACCACATCTATGCCCGAGTGAGAGAAATGTTTGTGCACATGTATTTTCTAGACAACCTAGATGACCGAGTTCATCAACTCTGTATGTCAAATCTATGACTTGATGTATTGGTCTGTACTTCCAGCTGTATTGTGCATATGTGGCTACTTAATACATCTGCTACTGTCAAGAAATGTGTATGCTATATGCATTTAATTTTGTGCATGTACATAACCTATGTTAATGTAGACATAATACAGAATTATTGTGCAGCTCATCAATGCAATTATGTGCTGCTCATGGATACAGGCCTGCTGTCTTTATGTGCAGTGTCATATCAGTCATATCAGTCTAGACATATTGACTTTTTCTGTGTAAAATTTATTACTATATGGCTGATGCTCATGAAGACTGCATATTATATAGTTCACCTTGTGGCTTCTGTTTATTACACATGGCTAGAAAGGGTTCCTATTAGAATGTTGAAACTCCGTTTACGCGAATACAAAATCGTCGACACGTAATGTGCAAAATGTGTAATTGTCGAACATGCAAAACCACGAAATTCGAAATGTCGAAGTGTTCTGGTTGGCCTGTCTGCGGTATACCTCCATAAGGTAAGTGCGCGATAGTTACGGACCTTAGGGTTAGGGTGCAGGTTAATGTAAGTGCATAGATAGGTAATGTGTGTAAGATTTAGTGTAGTGTTAGAAGCAGGGTTTTGTTAAATGTATTTATATGTATTATTTATTTTGTTTGATATATCTACATAGGGGAAGTGTGCAGTAGTTACGATCCTTAGGGTTAGGGAGGGGTTAAGGATAGTGCATAGTTTAGTGTAAGGTTAGAAGTTGAGTTTTGGTATTTTACTTTAGGGTTAGGAGTAGGATTTGGTTAGTGTATGTATGTGTGTTTTTTTATTTTGTTTGAGTAGGTAGTAGGTAGTATGTAGCGGGTGGTGGGGTTGGCCGGCTATGAACGTTCGATATTTTAAATTTCACGGTTTAGTGCATTCGATATTTTTGCATTTCTAGTAATACATATCACTGTTTTGGTATTCAATGTACTGGATTTTTGTTGATTTGATATAGACCCGGCCAAAAACTGCGCTTATGTACAATTATATCATAGGTTCATAGGTAGATACTTGGCAATCTGCCCTAAGGCATTTATAAGCCTAGCAGGAGTGTATTTGGCTTCCGCCTCCCTATTAGATTAGCCTACTGTGCCTCTGTAAAGTAGGTCACAGAAGGTACCCTTTTAAGATTAGTTTACTGTGCCTCTGTCTAGCAGGGACACAGAATATCCCAGGGGTGAATTTGCGATTTCCCATCCACGCGTCCAGATTTCGCTTGAAGAGGGTCAGCGAGGGGCTATGTCTAACATGAATTGGGATTCTATTAGGTTCATACTAGGCCATCTGGCCTAGGGCATTTATAAGCCTAGCCAGAATGTGTTTGGCTTTCGCCACCCATTTTAAATTTATTTTGCTATGCCCTTTTTCGAGGTTAGTATACTATGCCTCTGTCTAACAGTGACACAGAAGTGATACCCGGGGTAAACCTACGATCTCCCATCCACTCATCAAGATACCTCTTGAAGAGAGTCAATGAGGGACTCTGCCTAACCTGGACAGGGATTTTATTCCAGAGTGAAGGGAGCCTCTGGGTTATGAATCTGTCCCTCCAGCATGTCCTATTTATTTCAGTGCTGAGGTTCAAGTCTCTCAGCGTAGCTCGATGGGATTTGGATTTTCTGAGGTGCAGCATGTCCATTAATTCCGGGTTGGACATGGCTTTATATGTCAGGCACAGATCGCCTCTGAACAGGCGGTATGCCACTGAGTAGAGCTGGAATTTCTTTAACCGGGCAGCATATGGCATCTGCTTGAGCCCTTTGATCCTCTTGGTGAGGTACTTTTGGGGTCTTTCAGTTGCTGCAGGTGTCTGGTAAGGTATATCCCAAAAGGGGCATTGTACTCAATTATGGGCCTGATGAGGGATGAGTAAAGAGGCACGATGACCTCCCCTGATCTAGATGTGAATCCCTTCATGATTAGGTGGGCTATATAAAATGTTTTTCTAACCACTTTGGCCACGTGGTTGTCAAATGAGAGATTGCTATCAACTTGGGTCCCAGGTCCCTAATTACTTCTTCTGTGCTTAATGGATTGCCACCTATGTGGTAATTTGTGGGCACTTTGTTTTTGCCAAAGGGATGACTATACACTTTTTGGCATTTAGCTTGAGGCCATGGCTCTGGCACCAGTTGTCTGTTTCTATGAGGCCCTTTTGGAAGATGCTTGTGTCGGCTGGAGAGTCGATTATGGTGCCCAGTTTGCAGTCATCTGCGAACTTGGTCAGCCACAGTCCTTCCGTGTTGGCCTGTACCTCCGAGAAATATATACCGAACAAGAGAGGTCCCAGGACTGAGCCTTGTGGGACACCACTTGTAACTGGTTTGGAGTCTGACATGGCTCCATAAATTCTAACCATGTGGGTTCTGTCCTTGAGCCAGTTTGCAATCCATCTAGTGACATAGGGGTTTATATTTAAGCTGGTGAGCTTATCTATAATGCACGAGTGGGGTATTGTATCGAAGGCTTTTGAGAGGTCCAGGTAGGCTGTGTGGACCACCTTCCCCTCGTCAATGGCCTTGGTGACTGTTTCAAAGAAATCAACCAGGTTTAAGAGGCAAGATCTGCCCTTAACAAAGCCGAACTGGGTAGGATCCAGTGTTTGTAGGTCCCCAATATCTTTATTTATGAGGTCCATGATGATCCTTTCCATAGCTTTGCAGACCAAGCTAGTCAGGCTTATGGGGTGATAGCTTCCAGGATCCGTTGAGGCACCACCTTTATGGAGAGGGACCACTGTTGCTGTATGCCACTCTTTGGGCACATATCCTGTAGTAAGGCTGAGATTGAACAGTAGTTTTATGTTTGGGTTTAGCTCTTCTTGGAGTTCATGTAGGATGCAGCCTGGGACACCATCTGGTCCCATTGATGCTGTGTTTTTGCTTTGGAGAGGGCGGCTCTTACCTGAGCATCTGAGATGTCAGGGTTGCAGCACTCTGCTGGGATAGATATTTGCCCTTTTGGTGGGGAGGGGGGGGGAGAAGTTTGCGCTGAACCTGTCAGCTAGGATGTTGGCAATGTCTGTGGATTTGGTGTATTTTTTGTCATTTTGGACTAATTCTGAGCATATCTGGGAATTACCACCCAGGTTCCTAACATAACTAAAGAAAGCCTTGTGATTATCCTTAGTGTCCTGTGCAATTTTTCTCTCAAAGCTGGCCTTAGACAATTTTATGTGTGCCCATAGTTTTTTGCTAATACTAATCAGTGATGCCTTCCCTTTTTGGGATTCTGCTCTATCATTTAGTAGTATTCCAGAGTGAGGGGAACCTCTGGGAAATGAATATGTCCCTCCAGCATGTCCTATTTATTTTTCTGCTGAGGTTTAGGTCCCTGGAGCGTGTAGCTCTAAGGGACTTGGATTTCTTGAGGTGGAGCATGTCCATTAATTCTGGGTTTGACATGGCTTTGTACATCAGGCATAGATTGTCTCTGAGTAGGCGGACAGCAACTGAGTAGAGCTGGAGTTTCTTTAGTCGAGCTGCATAGGACATCTGTTTGTAGCCCATGATCCTCTTGGTGAGGTACTTTTGGGGTCTCTCCAGTTGCTGCAGGTGTCGGGTAAGGTACATCCCAAAAGGGGCATTGTATTCAATTATGGGCCTGATGAGTGATGAGTAGAGGGGCACAATGACCTCTCTTGATCTAGATGCGAACCCTTTCGTGATAAGGTGGGCTATATAGAAGGTCTTTCTAACCACTTTGGCAATGTAATTATCAAAGGAGAGATTACTATCTACGTTGGTCCCCAAGTCTCTAATTACTTCTTCCAGATTAATGGATTACCACCTATGTGGTAATTTGTGGGCACCTTGTTTTTCCCAAAGGGGATGACTATGCACTTTTTAGCATTTAGCTTGAGGCCATGGCTCTGGCACCAAGCATCCGTCTCTGTGAGACCCTTTTGGAGTATGCTTGTGTCAGCTGGAGATTCGATTATGGCCCCCAGTTTGCAGTCATCTGCGAACTTTGTCAGCCATAATCACCCCATGTTAGCCTGAACCTCAGAGAAGTATATACCGAAGAAGAGAGGTCCCAGAACTGAGCCCTGTGGGATGCCACTTGTAACTGGTTTGGATTCGGACATGGCACCTGTGATTCTGACTATGTGGGTTCTATCTCTGAGCCAGTTTGCAACCCATCTTGTAATATAGGGGTTGATATTTAAGCTGGTAAGCTTATTTTTGATGCCCGAGTGGGGTATTGTGTCGAAGGCTTTTGCGAGGTCCAGGTAGGCTGTGTGGACTACCTTGCCCTCATCTATGGCTTTGGTAACTGTTTCAAAGAAATCAACTAGGTTTAAGAGGCAAGATCTGACATTAACAAAGCCGAATTGGGTAGGGCCAGTGTCTGGAGGCTCCCAATGTCTTTGTTTATGAGTTCCATGATAATACGCTCCATAGCTTTACAATCCAGACTAGTCAGGCTTATGGGGCGATAGTTTCCGGGTTCCGTTGTTGCACCACCTTTGTGGAGTGGGACCACTGTAGCTGTACGCCATTCTTTGGGTACATATCCTGTAGTAAGGCTAAGTTTGAACATTGACTTAATGTGAGGGTTCAGTTCTTCTTGGAGCTCGTGTAAGACACAGCCTGGGACACCGTCCAGTCCCCTAGATGCTGTGTTTTTTGCTTTGGAGAGGGCAGCTTTCACCTGTGCATCTGTGATGTCAGGGAGGTTACATTCAGTTGGGATAGGCATTTGCTCCTTTGGGGGGGAAGGGGGGGGAGTTTGCGCTGAATCTGTCTGCCAGGATGTTTGCTATGTCTGTAGGTTCGGTATATTTTGTACCGTTAGGCAACAATTCAGAGCATATCTGGGAGTTTCCGCCCATATTCCTGACATAACTAAAGAAGGCCTTGTGATTATCTTTAGTGTCTAGGGCAATATTTCTTTTGAAACTGGCCTTTGATGATTTTATGAGGGATCAAAGTTTCTTGCTAATACTGATCAGAGATGCCTTCCCTTTTTGGGATTTTGCTCTGTCATGTAGTAGCTTCTCCCTTCTGTTGTATAGTTTATTTATGGCCGGGGTCCACCAGACCAGTCTCCTGTTTTTGGAGGAGTGAGTCTTGGTTTTATTTGGGATAGCACGATCCATGCATTCCTGCAGGTGCTCATAGAATGCATTTGTAAAGGATTCTGCGGATTGGGCTGTATTATCCTCTGGCCCAGGGGCTTTGAAGGATTCCACCTCAGTCTTGAGAAGTGCAAAGTTGGCTTTTGAGAAATTCTTTACAGTGATTTCCTTGGCTGGAGGTGGGGATGGGATATGGATATCCAGGGAAATTTGTTTATGGTCTGATCTTACCAATGAGGGGTTTACCTCTGGTGTGGAACATAGAGTCCCCATGTTAGTGATGACCAGGTCCAATATGTTGTTCCCTCTTGTGGGAGTGGTGACCAGTTGTTCCATTGCATTAGAGTTTATAAATTCAAGGAACCGTTGGGCGAGGGTGTTTGGGCTTGAGTAGTTTTCCCAGTCAATGTTTGGGTAGTTGAAGTCACCCAATAACATAGTGTTTGGAGAGACCTTCATATTCTCCAGTGTTCTCAGGAATGCCAAGTGGGGTTCCTGTAATAGGGAGGGTGTTCTGTAGCAGGCTACAAACTGAAAGGCAGTTTTGCCCGCTGTTAGTTGCACATGGATGGTTTCTGATGCTTCGTGCAGTGCCACTAACCTGGAGGTGTAGGTATCTTTGATGAATATAGATACTCCCCCTCCTTTTGTTCTTCAGTTCGAGTTTTGGGGCCGAAACGCATGGTATGAGTTATAACCTGGTAGTGCTGGGGTACTCTAAGGAGCCTTGAACCAGGTTTCTGTTACTGCACAGACATTGATTTTCTCCATACTGAGGAGAGCCTCGAGTGCGTGCATCTTGAGGTTTAGACTTCTGGCATTGAGTAGCATTACCTTTAGTTTCTTTATCCTTGGGTTGTCTATGGAGGTGGGTTTGTCCTTTGAGCCTTGCCTAAAAAAGGCACTATGGGGCTGGAAAGAGCCTTGGCCAGTATACGAAAGCCTAAGGGTGACAGGTGCAAGCCATCCCTAGCAAAACAACGTGGCTTGTCGAGCATGTCATCCCAGGCTGACAGACACTGGATTCCCTTTGAATGACACCAATACTTTAACCAATTGTTGAAACTGATCATTTTGTCTTTATACTGTGGCATCATTCTTGGTGAGGGCAAGATGCTACTCAAGGTCAAGGTCATACCAGCCTGGGCTACATGGTCAGAGAGATCCTCTATGTCTCTTTTCATGTAGTCCAGGGAGGTATGTCTCAGGTCATTCACACCGGCATGGACAATGACAGAGTCATACTTGTACTTGCTTTGGAGTGACCTGAGTGCTTGCATTATGTGGTGGATCCTGGCACCCGACAGGCAGCTTACAGTGACCTTCTCCTTGTTCTGTCTGGTGAGTGGGACGTCAGTGTGCCAGACAATAGAGTCCCCTATAACAAGTTTATTTGGTGTGTTGTTTGGCCTTAAGGGCTGTGACTGTGAAGCACACTGATTTTGTGAGATATGTGATTTGTGGGTATTGTTGAGGGGTGGCTGTTGCTTGGATATCTGCTTAGGAGGTCTTTGCTGTTTAGGCAGATTTTTATTTAGAGCCTCCGAGTATGTTTTTGTGTGTTTATGTGTTGGGTATGCAGATGCAATAGGTCTGTGTGAGAATGGATTTGTGGTGTGGGTGGTTACCTTTTCCTCCTGACTGACTGTGCCAGTCTTGGGTTGAGAGAGCTCTGCCTCCAGTTTGGCTGTGTAACTGCATCTCTCACATGTATTAGAGTTTGTTGGAAGGAGGAGAGGGTTATCTGTGTACATAAGGCAATTGTAACATTGCCTCAAAATTCCCAGATTCACCAGCTGGACTGGAGAGTAACCTTGAAACTGACCCTTGGACATACCAGATTAGTATAGGGAACTGTTTTTTTACTGATCAGATTAGGGAAGGGAACTGATTTTTCACTTGATCAGGAAGGACCAATCTGGAGCCTAATACTTATGAGAAGTCAAGGAGGGTGTAGTGCTTTAATTAGTTAGTGTTTCCTTATAAGAGCTGAGCAAGTGCAGGGCTTTAGAAAGAGAACAGAGTGATTACTTTGAGAGTTTGAACAGTTCTAAGGGAAAAAGTGAAGAGCAGACTTTGTGGAGCCTGGAATAGTTTAAACCTGTTTAGGCGGCGCTGCCCGACGCTGCTCAGTGCACAAAACCACGCAAAAAGAGAGTTGTAGAGTTTTAAGAGAGAGATCAAGGAGTTTAGAATTGACCCAAAATGGCCAATAAAATACAGCTTCTAGGTAGTAACCACTCCTCCAGGGACAGGAAGGCTGTTCAGTGTTAACCACTCCCACTGGTGAACACAGAGACTTCCCTTTAGCCCAAGCAAGCACTGGCCTTCTAGAAACTTCCAAACAGTTCAGAACAGCAAATCTGTAACTGTAACTGAACTTTCTTAACTTTCAGAAAGTGGGAAAAAAGCAAGATTTTTTTTTTTTTTTTTTTCTTTTTGTTGTAGTTTAAAGGTAGCAGAGATACGCAAGCAGCAAAATATCACAACAGTGCAATAAATGACCCCGCACTTGAGTGCTAAGCCAAAATCAGGTAAAATGCAGTTTTTAGAGAAAAAAACAATTTTAAATTAAGTGCAACACAGGAAATGCAGTAAACAGGCTCTAGATGTGTTTCAAGTACTGTTACTATTACAGATATAAACTTTAGCAAGCCGGAAAATGCCAAAAAGTAGGTGGCAAAGCAGTAAAACCAAACAAAAAATCATTAGAAAATATTTAAAATCACAAAGTGGCTCCTTTTCTTCTCTCAGCGTTTTCTCCCCTTGGTAGGTGCTTCAGCAACAGCTAGCAACTATCTCTGAGATTCAGTAAAGGCTACTTACTGATAATTTGGAAATACATTTATTTCTCATTTGGGAAATGAACTAGTAATTTATCACAGCTGACATTTTGCCCAATATATTGATCCCAAAACATTTAACAAGACAACTTAAACCCAATAATGAAAGCAACATGAAATTTAAGTAGCACATACAAAAAAATGATTTTTTTTTTCAGGAGTGCAAAGGTTCTCACCTCTCCATTACTTTTACATACTACCTCATGAATAGCACAAACCTGGGAAAAATGGAATATTAACAAGCATTCCTTTTCCCTACATTTGACAGGTATATATATATATATATATATATATATATATATATATATATATATATTGAAGGCTAAAGGGAATGCTTGAAAACAAAATTATTCCCAGTAAAAAAAATTCTGTTCCTTAATGCATAAAACTGTATGTTAAAACCTGGTTAAAAAAGTGTAATATAGCAGCTATATGTAATATAGTGTGTGTGTGTGTGTGTACAAATAGTTAACTAAGAACATAGGTTCATAGGTTCATACTAGGCTATCTGCCCGAGGGCATTTACAAGCCTAGCCCATAGTTTTGTGGCTTACGCCACCCCTTTAGTATGGGGAACTATACCCATTATTTTGCTGTGCCTCTGTTGAGCAGTGACACTGAGGTAATCCCTGGGGTATATCTGTGATCTCCCATCCATTGGTCAAGATTTCTCTTGAACAAGGCCAGCGAGGTGCTCTGCCTCACATATACCGGGATTTTATTCCACAGCATAGGGAGTCTTTGGGTGATGAATCTATCCCTCCAGCACGTCCTATTAATAGCTGTGTCGAGGTTTAAGTCTCCCCTTGTGGCTCTGACGGATCTAGATTGTTTGAGGTGAAGCATATTCATCAAATCTGGGTTTGACATGGCCTTGTATGTTAGGCAAAGTTCACCTCTGAGCAGCGACTGAATAGAGCTGGAGTTCTTTCAGTCGGGCAGCATAGGACAGATGTTTGAGACCCTTTATCCTTTTGGTGAGGAACTTTGTGGCCTCTCCAGCTGCTGCAAGTGTCGGGTCAGATACATTCCGAATGGGGCATTGTACTCAATCATTGGTCTGATGAGTGATGAGTATAGGAGACTATGACCTCCCTTGATCTAGATGAGAATCCCTTCATGATAAGGTGGGCAATGTAGAAGGTCTTCCTAACTACTTTAGCTACATGGGTGTCGAATGACAGACTACTATCAACCTGGGTCCCCAGGTCCCTGATAACTTCTTCTGTGCTCAGTGGATTGCCACCTATTTGGTAGCTAGGGGTAACCTTGTTTTTCCCGAAGGGTATGACTATGCATTTTTTGGCATTTAACTTTAGGCCATGGCTCTGGCACCAGTTATCCATTTCTGTGAGACCCTTCTGAAGGATATCTACGTCAGATGTGTTTTCTACTATGGCAGTTTGCAGTCATCTGCAAACTTTGTCAGCCATAACCCTCCTGTGTTTGCTTGTACTTGGAAAAGTAGATGCCAAACAAGAGTGGGCCCAGGACTGAGCCCTGTGGTACACCACTTGTGACAGGCTTTGAGTCTGACATGGCGCCAGCAACTCTGACCCTGTGGGTTCTGTCACTCAGCTAGTTTGCAACCCATCTTGTGATGTATGGGTTAACATTTAAGCTGATGAGTTTTCAATGATACCCGAGTGGGGTATTGTATCAAGGCCTTCGCCAGATCGAGGTAGGCTGTATGGACTGCCTTTCCTCATCAATGGCTTTGGTGACTGTTTGAAAAAGTCAACCAAGTTTAGAAGGCATGATCTGCCTTTGACAAAGCCAAACTGGGATGGATCCAAAGTCTGCAAATTCCTATGTCTTTATTTATGAGGTCCATTATGATCCTCTCCATGGCTTTGCAGATAAGGCTTGTCAAGCTAATGGGACGGTAATTTCCAGGGTCGGTGGAGGCACTTTGTGAAGTGGGACCACAGTTGCAGTGCGCCACTCCTGATCCAGAGGTAAGACTATGATTAAACAGCTGTCCTAGCTGTGGGTTTAATTCCTCGTTGAGTTCGTGGAGCACACAGCCGGGGACACCATCAGGTCCCATGGATGCTGTGTTTTTGCTTTGGAGAGAGCAGTTCTCACTTGGGCGTTGGAGATGTTTGGGGGCTGCAATCGCTTGGTATAGATATCTCTCCTTTGGGGAGGGGAGAAGTTTGCACTGAACCTGTCAGCCAGTATGTTGGCAATGTCTGTAGGATCAGTAATCTTCACATCATTTTGAACTAGTTCTGAGCATATCTGGGAGTTTCCTCCCAGGTTTCTAACATAGCTAAAGAAGGCCTTATGATTGTCTTTTGAGTCTTTAGCTATTTTTCTCTCAAAATTTGCTTTGGATGATTTTATGAGAGCTCTTAGTTTTTACTTATAGTGATCAAGGGTGTCTTACCTTTTAAGGATTTTGCTCTATCTTGTAGTAGCTTCCTCCTTTTGTTGTAGAGTTTGTTTATGGCTGGGGTCCACCAGACTGGACGCTTGCCTTTGGTACAAAGAGTCTTTGTTTTGCTTGGGATTGCCTTATCCATGCAGTCCTGCAAGTGCTGGTAGAAGGCATTTGTAAGTGATTCAGCTTGAGTACTGTTTTCCATGGCTCGGGGCCTTAAAGGAGAACACACTAGTCTTTAGAAGTGTGAAGTCGGCTTCGAGAAGTTCTTTACTGTGGTCTTTTTATTTCAGGTGGGGTGGGATGAGGACCTCCAGCGAGATTAGTTTGTGATCTGACCTCAGCAGTGAGGGGTATACTTCGGTGTTGAACATTGTGCTCCCATGTTCGTGATGATGAGATCAAGTATGTTTTCTCCTCTTGTGGGGATGGTGACTAGTTGTTCCATGGCATTTGAGTTTATGAATTCCAGGAACTTTTGGGCTAGGGTGTTTGGGCTTGAGTAGTGTTCCCAGTCTATATTAGGGTAATTGAAGTCACCTAGTATGATGGTGTTTGGTGATACATTTATCCCTCTAGTGTTTTCAGGAAGGCCATGTGAGGTTCCTGAGTTTGTGAGGGTGGCCTGTAACATGCTACAATTTGCAGAGCAGTCTTGCCTATGGTTAATTGCACCTGGATGGTCTCCAATGCATCGTGCGTTGCCACCAGTCTTGAGGTGTGGGTGTCTTTGATGAATATGGATACCCCCTCCTTTCTTGGTATTGTCCGGATTTTGGGGCGGGCATGATAAGAGGTAAAACCTGATAGTGCTGGGGTGCTCTCAGGAGCCTTGAACCAGGTTTCTGTCACTGCACAGACATCGATGTTCTCCATACTGAGAAGGGCCTCGAGTCTGCGCATCTTGAGATTTAGACTTCTGGCATTGAGCAGCATTACCCTTAGTTTTTCCTTTTTATGTTCTAGGGTGGTAGGTTTAGAATTTGAGCCTTGCCTAAAAAGGCACTATGGGGTGGCAAGAGCCTTTGCCAATATCCGGAATCCCAGGGTGACAGGTGCAAGCCGTCCCTTGCGAAGCAGCGTGGCTTGTCCAGCATGTCATCCCAGGCAGACAGACATTGGATCCCCTTTGAATGACACCAGAGTTTAAGCCAATTGTTAAAGCTGATCATCTTATCTCTGTATTGTGGCATCATTCTTGGTGAAGGTAGGATACTGCTCAAGGTCAGGGTCATACCTGCCTGGGCTACATAATCAGAGAGCTCCTCAATGTCTCTTTTCATGTAGTCCAAGGATGCGTCTCAGGTCGTTTACACCAGCGTGGACAATGACTGAGTCGTATTTGTACCTGCTGTTGAGAGACCTGAGTGCTTGCGTTATGTGGCGGATTCTAGCGCCCGACAGGCAGCTTACTGTGACCTTCTCCTTACTCAGTCTGGTGAGCGGGACGTCAGTGTGTCTGACTATGGAGTCACCAATGACTAGTGTGTCTGGCATTGTGTTTGGCCTTAAGGGCTGTGACTGTTTCACACTCTGACTGTGAGGTCTATGTGTTGCAGGTGTTGTGTTCTGAGGTGGTGGTTGTTTGGGTGTCTGCTTTGGTGGCCTCTGCTGTTTTGGTAGATTTTTCATCAGAGCCGCCGAGTATGTCTTTGTGTGTTTATGTGTATGATTTGAGGTTGTGATGGTACTATGTGAGACTGGGTCTATAGTGTGTGTGGTAACCTTCTCCTCCTGACTGGTCTTGCCATATTTCTTGCAAAGATAATGCTTAATACTTGGCAAATTATGAATCTGGGTGATGTACAGTCAGCAAGTAAAGTTTATTTTACAAGCTGCTACATATTTATAATTTGTGTGTGTAGATGTCAGCTGTATCAGAGGAATTATGTGAACATATATAAATTATTTAGAAAATACCATCAAATGCACTGCAAACTGCTAAAAATATATATTCATGCCTTTTATGATTAAATAGCCAGAAGAAAACCTGTTCATAGTATATTAAACTGACTGCACTTCATAAACAAGCTAATGACTACAGCAAAATACTGTTGGGATAACAGACTACACTGATATATTCTCGTTAATTTAAAACTGGATGCATACTTTGTGTTTACTCATGTAAATATGAAAATCAGCATTCATTTTTGCATGGTGTTATCACCAACAACGAGATCACCGAGTACTGCGGCAATAAGTATGAACTCAAGAACATATATAGAAAGTGTGCTGTTAGGTGTTGCAATATATTTCATCTTAAACATAATTAGTCATAGTCATCTAGCATCTATGCTGGCTGTGTGGTACTGTGGGGTAAAAATCTTCCTAAAGCAGTGGAGGCCTAGGCTATGTTTGGGAGCCTGAACACAGGATGAGCTGACTGATGAATGTTAATCAGTAGCTGATGCCAGCTCATCCATCCTGGGAAGTGATGCAGGAACATTGTAACGGTTTACTATTGTTTATTCGAACGGAAAAACATTTTCCATTCAAATAAACAAATGGTAATACCGAAAGTAAAAAAAACTATCGTACTGCAAACTGCTCGATGCATTTGACTCGACATTGTTGTTGAAACCACCACATGATAGACGTATAGGAGCTGATGTAAATCAAACTCCTATACAGCCATCACGTTCTTGCAGGGGGCAAGCCCCCCCACCCCTACTTATATATTCTAACTCCAAGATTGCACTACAGTGGGGATGAATTTCCACTCCCCACTGTACCACGATCTCCGTGCATGTAGTCTATTTCCACTTATGCGAATGCAGTTGTGCATTCGTATAAGTGGAGTCGACTATCTGGTGCAAAACTGCTTGTGTGTTCGACATTCTCTTTTTCAGCACATTGCAGCCAATAGAATGTCGTTCGCACAAACAATAGTAACCCCATTGGAACAGTACTGACCCCTAGTGGAACCTGGGTATTCATTGCACCACAGCTGTAGCAGCACAAATACCTAAAACTGCTGGCCTGATGGGTTAGTCAACAAGAGAATAGCACATGTGAATGTAGAAATACTGTGGGATTTGGCACGATCATTGACATATGACCATAGCTCTATAAGCAAAATCCCTTCATGTGGACAGCCATTGACATTACTTAGCTAGTTCAACACATGTGAGGTCCTTAACACTTATCTGTGTTATGTCGTCAGAGAAAGTTACTGACATTACATAAGTGCATTAGTAGCGTAATGTGATCATAGGTACTTTATTGGTTATTGTGCCATCATCTAGGGTTGTTTTTTTTTTGTTTCTTTCACTTCAGAAATATCATGAATCATTTGTGCTATATTATAAGACAGAGAAAATCATATTATAAGGCAAATTATAAATTATAGTAATTTCTTCCATTGTAGCAGTTTGTAGGTTAATACAGTTATAGTTAAGTACTAAGCTTGTATCCTAAGTGATCTTTGAGAAGTGTAGGTAAGTGGCCCCATATAATATCTCATTTATCATATTTAACATTTTTTAACCAGTTAGCCTGTTGTGTGTGTGTGTGTGTGTGTGTGTGTGTGTGTGCATGTGTGTGAGTGTATATGTGTATATATATATATATATATATATATATATATATATATATATATATATATATATATAGGAGAACTGAAAATAATCAAATCCCTTTCTGATCGATACCTGTAGACTCAGAGATGCTTGACAGATGGAAGAGGTTGCATAATGCTCGAAGCTAGGAAATATGCTCTTTAAAACTTTTGTAGTTTGAACAAGGAACTCAACAAAATTCATAATGGTGTCCACTGGACCTTCCCAAACAATAAAAATGTCATCCAAAAAACGCCTATAAAATCTAATATTCTTCCAATAGACTGACTTAAACAAAAATGTTAGTTCCCATTGCAAAAGCACCAAATTAGCATATATGGGGGCACAGGCTGCCCCATACCTCTCAACCATGCCGAATCACTCGGTTTTTACCGAGTTTTGGGGTTCAAATGAAGGGGTGCCACAATTCCCGAGTGGCACCCCTTCATTTCCAATTTTTTACTTTTTATTTTTATTTTTCGCGGCAGTGGAGCTGACGTCATCACGTACGCGATGATGTCAGCTCCCTCAATGCTACCAGCCTGCGCAATGGCTTCACTCCCCCTACCAGCCAGTTGGAATTGAGATCAAGATGCTCACGCAGTTCTGGCATGCCTGGCTGTTGAATTGCGAGCGGGAATGGCAACAAACGGTTGCAATTATGAAGAAACTACGAGCTGGTGCTGGATCTATTGCTGAAGAACTTCTTCGATTACGGACTTGCTGGATCTGTCGGATGGCGAGGAAGTAAGCAAAGGTGTGTGTTATCTACCACTCAAATGCACTGCTTAACTTCAGAGTTACATTCACTGTGGTTACTGCCTAAATTAAATCACAATCTGGTAGATGCAGTAGTGCTGATGTCTCATATGTGGTCTCTTCTCATTCCAAATGCTTTACTTAAAACAAATATTTGCTTTATCCTATGGTCACTAGTGATTACCAGCAATTCAAAAGGAAAAAATATCTCTGATTATTATTGTTTTGTGGTAGTTAGTCAATCATGAGCACATTATGACTGAGCCGTACTGGTTTTAACTAAACTGTAGAAAATAACTTGGTTTGTAGGAGGCCCTAATTGTGAGTTTGTGTGGACAGAGTGGTATGAGTGTGACATTAAGGTTAAAAGCCTTCATACTTCACTTTATCTGCATTCACATACCACTATTTATGAATCTACACAGACGTATCACGCAACAATAAAGAAGCTTGAAACTCTCAACCTGCCAAGATTTTCTGCTGAACTGACAAATGCAGTCTTTCTTGTACCGTGGCATTTTATTGTTTGTGACAACTTATGTATGGTGCTTGTTTCATTAACAATTTTAAGATATAGAGAGACATAAATTCTTATGGTGCATAAGAACCACTAATCTGCGTTTACACTCATCTTTTTCATAGCCAATAGAAAATCTTCACATGATGTTTAACTGGCATTTTACTCTATCTCAACTCTTACATGGTATGTTGCACTTATTCCATGCACACTTTGAAATCTGTTGCTGTTTCTGATTAGAATACTACTTCTTAGAACTGCTTTAGTAATTCACCACCCTTTCTTTGACGTAATGGCACTCTTGAACCACCCACCTTGTATTTTCAAATTGCGTCTTTCTGTTCTCACACATCTGTTTTCTGAAATATGTAACACTTTTGAATCTATTGATGTAAGTGAGGTGCTTAAAAGTTTAGATAATGTCCCTGCCTGCCTTCTCACTCTGTGTATATGCATGCTGAGGCACAGACTGGGCATCTTTCTTTTTGCTTTCTATTAACTAGTTCAGTATGTGTTTGTAGCACAGAGGTATCCAAAGGTATAAACAGTTCTCTAGATGAGAGTCTTCCACTGTCTTTGTCTTTACCTAAGCAAGAATTCCCCAGTAGGCTAGGTAATTTGCATATGGGACTACTGAAGGATGCATGGATGTCTGAATTCACATGCAAAGGACTACCCCACTCTCTGGATTTCTCTTTAGGTCCACTCTGAATGTATTCAAACCACATTCTTGGGTTTGCTGACTTTTTATGTATGCCTTTAATACACTACATTGGTTGTTTTATATGCTTCTTGGTGTTTTAATTTGTTTCCTAGCTAAACATGTTTTCTTTTTTAGTGTGTGTGTGTGTGTGTGTGTGTGTGTGTGTGTGTGTGTGTGTGTGATTGTCATTATACAATCTCACATTTTCTAAAAAAATAAACACCAGTAAAGGCCTATCTGTTTCTTTCTTGCAGGGGAGGAATGCTTTCAATCACAAAGTAAAGTAGAATCCCATCAGTCTGAGTTTGCAAAAGATATGTTTTCTTTAAAAAATACATTGTATAACATGCTGGTCCTTCTTTAAATGTTCATAGAATTTGTAAATTAAACCAAATAATTAATCATTGTCACTCTATTAGTCAGTATCTGTATATCTAAATTGATTCTCGTTGAAGCAGGTGAGCAAATTCACATAATATGTGGTGGTCTGTGCCAGCTTCTTGAAAACTGTTGAACATGTCTTTGAAACATGTGCATTCCGTCTGTGAAAGGATTTAGATAAATATATGCCCTCCATTGAGTCTGCATGTTGTCTGCTTATGTTGCCAGTGACTCTGGATGTGCTAAAAATATAACAGGAGCCAGGATTGCAAGCACAAAATCATTAACAATACAAATTAAAGAGCATTGCTTTATCAGGAACAGCAAAACACATCCACAAAGGTAAAAAAAAAAGTCTGCTTATGAACATGACGGCATAAATTTTATAAACAAAAAAATGAAAGATTGAAGAGAGGAAGGGAAAGAGAGAGGCAGTGAATACCATGACTGATTTACAGTCATTAAGAGAGAGAGAGGATCTTCAGTTGTGGCATTTTTTTCTGGCCAGTTATAATGGTGTATCTATCTGGCTGCACTACTGTCATTTATAGTGTGGGTGTGGAAGTAGACTTTTAGGATGGAAATGTTCTGAATTGGGCAGTTTTATCATTATTGGGTCATGCATTTTGTTTCATTGCCTACAATACAGTCTACTGGAAAAATGTTCAAACAATACATTTAAAATGCGCTCAAACTTAAGTCTAACAAGTGTGCTATATTATACAAGGAATATAATTTAAAAAAGTCAGGAGGGTGTATCAAAGAACGCATGTATGTTTCTTGTTTTGTGTGCAAGGGGCCAATGACATGAAAACAGCCCAAAGGTAATGTTTATCCACCACTGGCCAGATGCATTTTCTTTGGATGTGGTGTGGGTTTCATTGCTGTTTCAATGAATGTGAGTTTCAAGGGCAGAGAACTTTTAATGCCAAGTCTATTTTCATTGTGAGACAGTAATGCTTTTTTACCAGATGTCTTAGTGTTTGTGCATTGTTGTGCTGTAAAAATAAAATCCAAATAATCATTGTAGAAGTAAAGCAGTATGCACACATTAGTGTTTATGGTAAATGGGGCGAAATAGCCAGGTAATGGGACATTGGAATGGCTGAGGGTAGGGAGACTCAGGTGCCATATTTTGGTTGCCTGTTCTTCAGTTTGCTTTTGAAAGTTGGTATCCCACAATGCCATTTGAGTGGGTGGAGTTAAGTAATTGTGTATGCAAATGAGATGTTAATCAGCGTACAGATTTGTACCTATTTTTCTTGGGCCTTGTCCAGATTTTTTGATGTTTACAGGTTGAGAGGTATGGGCTGCCCCCATAGCAACTCCCCTTATCTGCTTGAATGTCTCCCCCTCAAAGTATATAAAATTGTTTTTTAATACAATTCTCAAGTTCCACCAACAAATTTATTTTATTATTTATTTTATTTACATTTGTTGACCGGGAGAGTCCGACTGGACACAGGTCCGTTTTCAGCGGAGGCCCGGGGAGAAAAGCTCCACATTAAGTATTATTTACATTATACAGTTAAAAAAAACATAGCATTTAAATATAGACATTAGTCCAGCTAAGGACGCAAGACAAGAAGAAAACAGATGTAAAACAGATGTAAAACAGCTGTAGAGCATAGTACAATTTTAAAATATGGTGACATATACTAAACATGGTTAAAATGTAGTTGAGATTCATCAGTGAACAATTGATACAATCTGTTTTTGAGGTACATACCAGCAATTAGCAGTTGTTGCTACGAAAAGTTAGTATTATGTGGTAGGTAGCTGGGAACATGAGTAGCCAAGCTTGCTAAGAGTAGGTTGTTTATAGGGGGCTGAGAGAGGGAGTGGGTGGGTGAGTGGATGGTATTAAAGGGGGGTTGCAAGGGCATATCTGGCAAGTTTTGAAGTGTGATTTTAGTAAGGATTTAAAGTGGGTGCAAGAAGATACAGAGGTAATTGAGGATGGGAGGGAGTGCCAGAGTTTGGCTATAGTGCAGGAGAATAATGCTTCTCCAGCAGAGTTAATGGCTCTTGTGACCTGTAGGAGGTTTTTGTAGCTGGATCTTAGTGGTCTCATGGCTATGTAGGGTTGGAGTAGATTCTGGAGGGATGGGATTTTTAGTGGTTGGTTTATTAGTTTGTGGGCAAGTGTGAGTTGGTACCACTGAAGGGGGAAGCTCTAGCCAGCCCATTTCTGCTAGTGAGAGACAGTGGTGTGTACGGTAGGAAGCCCCTGTGGCAAATTTGGCGATTTTGTTGTAGCAGGTTTCGAGGTTATTTAGATAGCATTGTCTAAGGTTAGTAAATATTGGAGAGGCATAGAGTAGGGTAGAGATAAGATGAGAATTTGTTACCGAAATTTTAGCTGCTTTGGCAAGTAGTTGCTGATTTCTATATAATGCTCCTAGTTTTTTGTGCACTTTTTTAATGGTCATGAAAATGTGAATGTCAAAGTTCAGTTTATTGTCTATTTCTACTCCTAGTAATTTGGTGTGTTCTGTAGGATGGATGGTGGTGTTGTCTTTTGCTGTGATGTTAAAGTGAGAGCTGTCTAGGGTAAGTTTGGTGGGTTGGAAGATTAGTAATTTTGTATTGTTTGGGTTGAGTATTAGTTGGGCATCAGATAACCAAATTTCAATAGAAGAAAATGCTTCCTGTGTGACTTTTTGCAGTTCTGGTAGGGAGTGGGCTGTGCAGATGATGGTCAAGTCATCTGCGTATTGTATGAGTGTGCCATGTGTTGTGGCTGAGGCTAGATTATTGGTGAAAATAGAGAAGAGTAGGGGTCCAAGGATGGATCCTTGGGGAACTTCTATGGAGACTGGTAGTTGGGGGATAGGTTGTCCTGCCAAACAACTGCTTGTTGGTGGTCAGATAGGTAACTCTGAATCCAGTTGATGACTGGTTGAGAGAAGGATAGGTTATTGAGAAGAGAGATGAGTTGTTTGTGGGGAACCATGTCGAAAGCTTTAGAGAGGTCTAGGAAGGTGGCTGAGGAGAGATAACCTGCATTTTTATTTTGTAGGATAGTGTTAGAGAAAGACAGTAAGGTGGTGGTGGTGCTATGGTTAGGTCAGAAACCGTGTTGTGTGTTGGAGAGGAGGTTGTTAGCAAGGAGGTCATCTGAGACTTGAGAATGAATGCATCTCTCTAGTATTTTGGAGAGTGGTGAGAGAATAGCTATGGGGTGGTAATTGGTTAGATCTGTGGAGGGGCCTCCTTTATGTAGGGGAATTATGTGTGAGACTTTCCATAGTGTAGGAACATAACTTTCTGACAGAGATACGGGGTAGGGTAGAGCATCAGCTGCAAGTTGAATGTATTCACCTAAGAGGTTGGCTGCTGTTAATCTGGTGGTTTTAAGTTTAGTTAGTAGTTGTTTTATTTTGGAGGTAGGAACAGGAGAGAAAGAGAAGCTGGTTGGGAGATTGTTAGTTCTAGTTGATAGTATGGGTTTATGGGGGGATTGTGTTGTCTAGCTAGTGATAGTACGGTTTGTGTGAAGTGATTGTTGAAAGAGGTAGCAATATTTTTGGAGGAGTGAGTTAAGTTAGGAGTGGGTGTACTTACTTTACCTGGGTGGAGGATGGACTTTATTGAGGACCATAATTGTTTGGCTTTATGTTGGGAGGAGGTAAGGGCAGACTGGTAGTATTGGATTTTGTCCTGTTTTATAAGCTTTTTGTTCTATTGCGTAGTTTTAGGAATTTTTGCCTAGTAGAGGGGGCTTTGGTTTTGTGCCAGTTGTCCCATGCTTTATCCCTGTTTTTCATTTCAGACTTCATGTTTTTTTGTAGCTATGGGGATTGTTGGGCTCTAGTTCGAGAATGTCTTATGGGGGCGTGGTAATTAAGGATGCTTAGGAATGTTTTATTAAAGCAGTCAACTGTGTCATCCTGTTTGAGGTATTTTAGAGGTTGCCAGTTACAGTCTTTTAGGGATGAGCTGAATGAGAGAAGGTTGAAGTTAGTTTTTTTAGTTTTTTTGCATATTTGATGGTAGATGATGGGTTTGGCTTTATAAAGGTGTTTTCTTAGTAAGAAGGTTGGGGAGTGATCACTGAGGCTGTCAGACAAGCAGCCTTCTATATATGACTGGGGGCTTTATTGACTAGTATCCAATCAAGGGTAGTGCGTTTGTTGGAGTTATTTATCCTAGTAGGTGACTGGACTAGTTGGGTGAAGCCATGAAGATTTACATGATGGGTTGGGTGGTTGCTAGAGCAGGATTGACAGTCAGTGTTGAAATCTCCTAGAATTAAAGTTTCTTGGGGTAGGTGGTGGGTAGTCCAGCTGTGGAGGTTTTCAAGTGGAGGGATGTTGTGGCCAGGTGGGAAGTAGCAACCTATTATGTTTAGGGTTCTATTTTGATTTATTTTAAGGTTGGCATATATTATTTCTTCCTTAGCTATTTGGGGAGCTGCTAACTTTAAGATCTGGATGTCTAGATGCTGCTTAAATATTATAGCTGTGCCACCTCCTTTTTTAGTTTAGTCGGTCTACTCTTAGTATATTTTAACCAGCAGGGAGGATTTGCTAATTAGTAGTGTGTGGTTTTAACCATGTTTCTGTAAAGATCACTACGTCAAGGGGGTATAAGTCTATGGTGGCATGGGATTCATGCACCTTATTGCATATACTTCTAATATTTAGGCTTATCAGAAGGAGGTTGGTTGGCTTTCTATTGGCTGTGATTTGGGAGATGTGGTTTGTAGTCTGCTTATGAGGGGAGGGGTTGGAGATAGAGGGACCAGGATTAGGATGGCTGTCTCCACTGAGTGCTAGGTTGGATATAGATAAGATTATTAGTTTTATCAATTTCTGTATATGCTTGCTTATAAGGGAAGTGTTCTGATTGTGTTCTGTGGCAATAGGTATGGTGGTAGGGTTATGTTAGGTTGTGGGGTTGTTTTTAGTTTAGGTAATGTGGTCTGTAGTCCATATAGAGGGTGAATTGGGAAGGTTGTTGACCTGATGAGAGAGTAGTAGAGTAGAGGTGGGATATGACTGGTGGTCTGTGTGGTGGTACAGTGGTAGTGGTTGAGTGCAGGAATGGTGGAGGTTTGGTAAGATGTGATGTATGCAAGGAGTGTGCATGCAGTGACTATAGGTATGGTGTGCTTGTACATATTAGCTGAGTAGGAGGGATAGTAGTGAGAAGTTGTAGGAGGAAATATAGATGTGGTGATTTTATAGGTTGAAGGGTGGGAGGGGTTACTGTTTGTAATAAAGGTAGGACCACTGGGGGTGGGTGGGAATTGGGGGAAGGTAGAGTAGGGGGCAACAGATGAAGGGAGACTATCAGTAGGTTTATAGGTTATAATGAAAAGGGCTGGCCCTGATTAGGCTGCAATTGTTCTTGTGGGGAGGGGGAGGATCAGAATAGACCAGAAAAGTGGAGGATAGCAATAGTATGATGAAAAGGGCTGGCCCCGATTTCACAGATATGCAAGTCTACAGAACACTTACTGTCTAAAAGTGACTCAAAAAACTCCAAACCTTCTTCCACAGAGATACATGAAAATAAATCAACTACATTAATAGTAAGGAAATACATATCTCCCTGGTGTATTTCTGTAGTCAAACCCTGCAAAAAGTCCCAGGAGTCTTTAAGAATGTGTGTAAAACCACTGACAATGTGTTTAAGTGTGTGGTCCAAAAAAATTGCCAACCTAGGCTTCTTGTTGATCAATACATTCCCAAGTACATGGTCCAACCTATTTTCCAAAACAAACTCCTCTATTGCTAAATCAATTTTCCTATACGCAATATTAATTTTGTTCATTGAGACCAGTATGTACACATTAATATCACTTAGAATGTCCATAATTTTACTACAATAATCCATAACACTGACCAAGATCAACAAGAAGCCTAGGTTGGCTTTTTTGGCATTCCCAAGATACATTAAAGTACAACAAATCCACCATATAGGCCCATAGTGGCAGGTGAAGGTTCCAAGACCTACTCTATAGCAACTTTTTTTGACCACACACTCTAACACATTGTCACTCATTTTACACACATTCTTAAAGACTCCTGGGACTTTTTGCAGGGGTTGACTATGGAAATACACCAGGGAGATGTGTACATTCTTACCATTGTTGTAGTAGATTTAGTTTCATGTATCCCTGTGGAAGAAGGTTTGGAGTTTTTTGAGTCACTTTTAGACAGTAAGCACTCAGTACTCAACTTAGAAATTGATTTGTTAGTGGAACTTATGAAAATTGTATTAGAAAACTATCTTATATACTTTGAGGGGGAGACATTCAAGCAGATAAGGGGAGTTGCTATGGGGGCAGCCTGTGCCCCCATATACGCTAATTTGGTGCTATTGCAATGGGAACTAAATTTTTTGTTTAAGTCAGTCTATTGGAAGAATATTAGATTTTATAGCTGTTTTTTGGATGACATTTTTATTGTTTGGGAAGGTCCAGCGGTAGCCATTATGAATTTTGTTGAGTTCCTTGGTCAAACTACAAACTTTTTAAGTTTACCTTTAAATTTGACCAGCAAGGGATTGATTATTTAGATGTGAGGCTAGACAAAATTAATGGAAATTTGAAATCTAGGATCCATAGGAAAAGAACCTTCAGCAGCTCCTATCTCCCATATAATAGTGACCACCCGTGGAAACAGAAAAAAAGTATTGCTAAGGGTCAGATGGTCAGAGCGGCCAGAATGACTTCTGAGAGGAGTGACTTAATTTTTGAGATTAAGTACATCTCGGAATTATTTACCTCCAGGGGATACCTGGATAATTTAGTCAAGGAGGTTGCAAGTGAGATTTTGCAAGGATGGGGTGTAACATTTTTGCCCTTGCGAGGTGACAACTCGAGGACAGTAACAGTTGATGTGACTAGTAGAGAACAGACTTTTAAGAGGGTGTTGGCTTTGCAACACAGTGGAGTATCTAGGGACATTAAATATGTTATTGAGAACAACTGGAAAATGTTAAGATTTAATTATGACATTGTGTGTAAGGTAGGGGAGAACCCTAATTTTGTTTACAAGACAGGGGTTAACTTAAAAAACCTTTGTGAAAGGAGTAGTGACCGGAGTGTGGACCAAGGTATTAGAAGATGTGATTATTGTAAGTACATCATAGGGGTGGCAAACGTCACTTTGAACAATTACGCAAAAAGTAGAATACAATTCAGAAAAGGTAACTGTATGACTAGGGGTATAGTATATTTAGCCTTATGTAAGGACTGCCCATCATTTTATGTTGGAAAGTCTGAAAGGGTACTAAAAAAGTGGATTTATGAACACACTTAACATTAAAAAGAAAAATGTGAATAGTGCACTATATAGGCACCTTCATATGGAACCCAGTCATGTAGGGTTTCTTTTTGGGATTTTGGAATAGGTAATTGTGGACCCCAGAAGGGGAGATTTGGAGAAATGGTTACGCTGCAGGGAAACCTTTTGGCAGTTGAAACTGAATGCATCCCCAACCCCCAGGGCTAAATGACAATATTTCCATTAAGCCCTTTTTAAAGAAGAAAAGTGAACAATTGTAATAAATACAATTTTTATACTTCTTTTCTGGTTTATGTCGTGAAAAGCTTTTTATGCTTAACAACGTATGATTAGATATTTGTAATAAATTTATAACATGTCACTTAATGTATAGGGATGATTGTAAAATGTGCTTTTGATTACACCTACCTGTGGGTTGTTGTGTAACATTTCTTATGTTTTTAGAGTGTCTCTTTAAATTTTTTGGCACCTTTTTTATGAATGGGAGTATTTATAGACCTGATCTTATGCTTGCATTTACACTTGAAAAAGCCCTGTATTGTTGTCAGGGTGAAAGCGCTTGTGGTGAATTTTTAAAAATAAGCCTTTCTACTGGCTGACACCTGCTGCTGCCTGGACCGTTTGTTTGATTATCAGTTTTTGTTTTCGGTCCTGCATCTGTTACTACTTTTTCTTTTGTGTTGAAATGAAGTGCAGTTAAGTCAAAGTAGGAAAAGAGATTGAAGCAAACAGAGGGACAGAAAGAGAGACAAAGACAAAGATAAGTGATATCAACCAGACCAGAAATGAAAGAGAACAAAATAAAACATGCCAATATAAAATAAAAGGAAAACTGGAACAGAAGCATAGGGCCTTAAAACCAGCATGGGTTTTTAAATGGCTAGAATAATTCAGAAAATCAAAAGACGGTACTTTGGATACCTATATGGATACAGACTTTTATTCGTGCATTTTGAACTCCAGTCAAAATTATGATGCCGATAATGGCTGCATTCTCCACAAATACCTTGGATATCAAGTTATCATACTCTTTTGAAGTACTTGCAAATAAGAGATGTAGTGCTCCAGAAAGGCTTGGAAAGGACCAAAACCTTTAAGGGCATAATGCACTATACAAGTAACACTGAAAACGTTCTACTTCTAAACTGTAAGAGTGGGAAGACACAGGCAGTGTGACAGTAAAACAGAAATAACACAAGTATATGCTTGGTTAGCAGTATTCCACTACAACTCATACCATCATACTGCTAAACAGAAAGCAGCCACATCATTACAAGCGAATAGTGAGACACTTGTACACAATTTGTCTACAGTTCATGCTTTTTGTTACATATCTCATCAAGGCAAGAATGAATAACAAATGTGGAAAATGGATTTTTATTTCAAATGGATATGCAGTTAAACTTTAATGGTAAAATAAGTGTACATGGAATTAAAATAAATGAATAAATAAACTCCTTGTATAAACTTGCAGTCAAACAAACAAGAAACAGAAGCTAAACCAGTAATGTAAGTAGCAGCCAATATCATAGGCAAGTACAAATATGCACTGAATGCGTAATAAGACCATGGCTCAGTAAAAAATCCAAGTATCCCTAATGCATGTAGTACATAATCATTCTGGTTGTAATTAAACTCAGAAAATGCTTAAATGAAAAATCTATTTATATATATATATATATATATATATACCCATATATATGTATATATGTATATATGTATATATATATATATATATATATATATATATATATATATATATATGTTTTATTAGCAATGAAATATGACAATGTAAGCAAAAATGCCAATTAATTATTGCATGCATCAGGATTCCTTAGGTTTCAACTCTTGTTCCTAATTTAAGCATCCAATAATGAGAACAGAATTTGTCATTTTATGTCACAATGATGAAAAGCCTCTAATGAAACACCTGAAAGAAATGCTGACCTTTAACCACTATGCTAAGTATTCTGGATTGTGTACAAGATATTTTGAAACAGAGAAAATTAAGAACATCTATGATATTTAACTAGTTGCATACAAAACTTAAGGTTCATAAAATGAACATGTACAAATATGATTTCAAATAAGGCAAATTCACTTATACCATAACAGTTGTTAAGCTGAACTCGATATCATAGCAAAAGGAACAATTTGAACCCTGTAAAACGCTATATAAAGTACTAAATAATGCAATACATGCTGAATACATGGCCAAGGTCAGAACTGAAATGAAAATGGTTTACTAGCTTTATAAGGAGGTATGCCATTGCTTTCTGAAGACCAAACAATGCACAGCAATTCTTTAATGAAAGTTTTTATCTTGTAGTAAAATCAGTTTATACACTGTTGTATGATCTTTAAGCTGTTATAAATAAAATTGTGGGAAATACTGGGGAGGGGCTTAACAACATGCAAAGGCACTTAATGGTGATGTTGACACATTTTTATATCGATTTATAAGTGGACTGAAGGAGCTGTCATTTAATTTTAAGATATTCCTTTAAACATTTTGTTTAATTATTTTATTGAGTAATTGATAGGTAATTTGTTAGGTAATATGTGGATTATTTAAACCACAGTGTGCTCTGTGATTTTATCTGAGGAAGTCGTGCTGATCGACGAAAACGTGTGTGGTGTTATTTTTGCACGTTAATAAACTGCGCCTTGAGTTTACCTTATTGTGAGCCTTGCGATCTTCTTGTGGTGGTTTCCGGACTGGATATTGCTGTTTTTGTGGTCTACTAGTCTATTTACAGCGTTTTCAGTCTTTGGTGTGTTTAGTGATGGAAGCCAGTCCGGGCTCTTCCACTTTTTGCGACGGGCAGATTTCTAACTCTGCCGACATGCACAGGTCCGAAAAGGACAGTTTTGGGCAGCTCACGGGTCAACTTACAGCACTTATAAACCTCTTGACCCCTTTGGGTCAAGGCATACATAATATTATTGTGGAGCAACGAGAAATTATGAAAATTGTCACTAACTCTAAAGCACCTCCACCTGCTATCACTGATCCACTTGGTACGGTCTGCTCCAATGCTAACAGAGAGAAGGAAAAAAGCAACGGAACTGATTTTAATCGTACTCCAGCAGTTTTACGTGAAACTGCTTCACATTCATCTATGGATCCACCTCGGTGTTCAACCGAGAGGAACACTCAGCCCACCTCGACTTTTACTGAATGGATGCATAAACCGCAAAAACCAAGAACTGGAACAAATAACAAAAAATCGACCTGGAAGCTGACACCACAGTTGAACAATAATCCAAAACTTGTTCTTTATTGTAAAACAGATGCCCAAAACGTAAAACAAGCGCTTTCGCTAGGATGTTCCTAGCTTTTTCAAGTACAACCACAAGTTAAAAAAATCAACTTAAATAGTTGCTTGTCATCAGATTAAAACAGTTTATACCAATTAAAAGTTAATTAGTTAATAGATTAATGAATTAATCCATGCCATATCCACTGTTTAAATAGCTGCCTACTAAAAGGTTATACTCAGGAACAAAATAAATGCCAAGTATATTGTTTTATATAAAAACCTTGTTCAACCATAAAATATCTCATTTAAAACCATGTGAATATGTTAAAAACATATACAAAGAAAGGGTTTATCAATTTTTGCTTTTCTTTAAATAAATGCAGAACCATTATAATTTCTTTGCTCTTGTTAGAGTTATAGAATCTGAGTTGAAATTACATACTTATGAATAATATACATTGAATGAATGGAATAACGTGAATCTACCAGTACAATGTGAGGCTGTCAGTAATGCCAAAAGTTTACCAAGCAAAAAAGTACCTACAAACAAACACAGTGTGGACCTCACATGTAGGAAAGAAAAAGAAAAAGAGAAAGAGGGAAAAAAAGGGGAGGGGCAACAATAAAGAATAATAGTAAAAAATGATTTCATGAATGAAATGGCCTGTTATTCTGACCCTTACCTATCCATGAACATATACTGCCAACAAGTGTGGTCCTAAAGAAACTACCTTAAAGAGTGTTATAATCTGGCCCTTCTTAACTTCAATATGGGCTTTATACTAATGGTATCATTCAGTCCAGGCCAGCTGGCTGCGTTCAATTTAAGTTGCCATACTAACTCCCTGTATTCCAGGGTGGCTTCCCAATCGCCACCTCTGGAATCCTTGTTAATTTGCTCAAGAATCATAAATTTGAAATTGTGATTGGGACATACCAGAGAGTGTTTAAAAAGAGCATTTGTTTCCTTATTTTTGGCCAACTCGTAGAAGTGCTCATACATTCTTTTCTTGATTTCCCTTTCTGTCTTGCCTACATAGAAACTTTTGCAAGACATGCACACCGCCAAGTAAACCACCCCTCTGGAATTGCAAGTAAAATGCATAGGGGAGTCCACCCTGATCTTTCTGGAAGGCAGATATATTCCCTTACTATTCAAAATTGCATGGCACTGTTGGCATGCTCCACATTTGAAGGTGCCAGGTTTCTTGGTTGTAAAGACTTTTGTATTATGTGCCCTTGAATTTCTTTCAAACATGTCCTTCAAGTTTACACCCTTCTTTCTAATAAACTTCGGTCTACTTGGTAAAATATTTTTGAATTCCTCTTGTGCCATTAATAATGGCCAAAACTTTACAATTGTTTTCTCTATATCCTCTGCCTGACTGCAATAAGTGTATATGAATTTAGGACCTGCAAATTCATTATTCTCTACACTATTCTTGTTTTCCTCTCCAGACAATTGGTTGTTTACCACATGTGTACCTAGAAGTGGGGAATACAATGTGTTCCTTTTACTGGCCACTTCATTATGTAATGCTTTAAAGAGATCTAAGGGGTAACCCCTTTCCAAAAACATTTTTTGCAATACCATCACTTCGTTGTTAAAGTCTTGTTCTAAGCTGCACATTCTTGAGGCCCTAATTAGCTGGCCTTTAAGAATCCCTTTCTTTTGTGCAAAAGGGTGGGCGCTTTGGTAGTGCAAGAAAGAATTTGAAAATGATGGCTTGCGATAGATTTTAGATTGAAATGTTTTTCTACTGTAATCCTTATATAAGCATACATCCAAATAATGTAATTCAGCTGATGAAACTTCATGGGTGAATTTCAAAAAATTAGTTGAGTTATTAATGTAAGTTAAGAATTCTGACAACAAATTGTGTGTTCCTTTCCATAGGATGCATATATCATCCAAAAACCTCCTATAGAATAGTAAATGCTGTTTCCAAGGGGGGACAAACACAAAATCATGTTCCCATCTATGGAGAATAATATTGGCATAGGTAGTAGCACACGGTGCCCCCATTGCTACCCCTTTTAGTTGTTTAAACATTTCCCCCTTAAAAAATACAATATTGTTGTCCAACACTATACCCATAAATTCAACAATCAAATTAATTAGATTAGAGGAAATATTAGTTTCCTTCATAAAGAATTCACCAAACCATTGTAACCCAGTGTCATGGGGTATGCTAGGAAAAAGGTCCTTTATGTCTATGGTTACCAACAGTAGTTCTGCATCAAAATCACTGCACGGAACCATGCGTAAAAAGTCCCAAGAGTCCCTACACACAAAACCTAACAAATGTACAAATTTCTTTGCTACATGATCAATAAATTTCGAAAAAGGCTCGGTTATACCACCACTACCTGCCACAATTGGTCTAAATGGCAAGGGGTCAAGGCCCTTGTGAGTTTTTGGAATCCCAAAAATTATGGGAGACCTAGGTTTTGGGACTAACAAAAAATTATACAGTTTTTCATTAATGGCCCCTTGCCATAGATGGTCGTTCAGACAGTACTTAATCTTGGACCAAAAAATGTGCACTTCATTTCTTGAAACTGTCATGTATTGACTGCTATCTTGCAACATTTGATAAATGTACTCATCGTAATTATTTTCATACATAAGTACAATACCCCCCCTTTATCGGGTTTCATCACCCTTATGCTCTCATTTTTTAATAACTGAACAAAATCAAACTCCACCAGTTTAAAGTTGAACCTGTCGGAGTGATACTGCTTAAGACTCCTAAGTTCATCTTCCACTAACTGTTCAAACAATTTAATAGATGCATGCATAGGGGGGTTAAATAAACTTTTCCTATTTATTTCAGAGGTTGTGCTTATCTGTTCTCTAAATAACAATTGCAAATTGAGACTTCTAGTGAATAGCTTGACATCTATTAGGGTGAGGGGTATATTGCAATTTTTTGATGGAACAAAATGTAAACCTTTTGTGAAAACGTCAAAGGCGTTGCTGTCAATTAAAGTGTCTGTGTAATTATAGATAGTAAAACTAGACTTAGTATGTATTGTACATGCTCCCTGTTTGGAAACTATAATTTCTTCATCCACTTGCTCCAGGCCCTCTGAGGTTGCATTGTTGACAGTACATGTACTATTCTCCATAATTACATTTAAAGTGTCAGGGGACATATTGAAACCTATGTGTTCCACTGCCGTGGTCCTTGCTGTTTCTGCTTCCACCCCATTGCCCTGCCTGGGGGCTGATGAAAATCCTGCACTGATCCTTTACGTTCCTTACCAGCTAGCCTTTCACTTCTCCTTAAAGGTTCCCCCTCCAGTTATTAGGAGCTGGATTTTCCACCATATTAGAGTTATGAACTTCAGCTCTATACTGTCTAAATAGGGGATATGCCACTCCTTCCCTATATTCATTCAAGTCTCTTTCAAGCTTACGAATTTTTCTGTTAATAACTTTATTACAAAATGCATCAACCTCATCAAAAGCTTTGCTGTAATCAAATTTGATTGCCAAAAAATTAGAATCAGTAACAATACAGTTGTTTAAAGCATTCAAGTCATTAGTCAATGTTTTTTGCTTGTATTCATATTCCTCAATCATGACATTGAGCATTTCAATGCCTGCTCTATTAAAAATGTCACAAAGCTTGAAATAATATGGTGTTCCAATTTGAACATTATTAGGGAACTTGAATATTCTCAAGCCCTTAGGAACTCTCTTTTGATTCACACATTCTTTTAAATAGTCCACTTCAATTTGAGTATTTTTCAAAGCATATAATTTCTTTTTTAGTTCTTCTAGTTCAAGTTCAATGTTAGCAGTTTTGCTAACATTGACAGTACCTTTAGTGAACGCGTGTTGTTGTTCCATCCAGTTCTCGAAATTGAACTCTTTACGCTGCTGTCCTCTCTCAGCCCTGGAACTGTTACACCTTTCCGTGTTGTTTGCCCTTTCCACTCGATCAAAACCTTGATTTCCAGTTTGCCCTGTGATCGGGTTTTCAATAACTCCATTCACGGATCCAAAAATATTACCACCTCCACAAGCTGCACCCGACTTGCCATTAGCTTGTGCTGCACGTTGCCGACCTGGTAGTGGATCTACCACATCCGGTTCAGCTCCCTTCAGGAGCTTGGTTAGATCAGATAACGCTGTTAAAACAGCATTGAATTCCGCATGAGTTACCGGTGCGTCTGTATCACTACTTGCCAAGATATGTGGTGTTTCCACTGGATCAAAAGTGTCCGCTTCCGTAGCCATGTAGAACTCTGCCAAAACCGCAAAAACCAAGAACTGGAACAAATAACAAAAAATCGACCTGGAAGCTGACACCACAGTTGAACAATAATCCAAAACTTGTTCTTTATTGTAAAACAGATGCCCAAAACGTAAAACAAGCGCTTTCGCTAGGATGTTCCTAGCTTTTTCAAGTACAACCACAAGTTAAAAAAATCAACTTAAATAGTTACTTGTCATCAGATTAAAACAGTTTATACCAATTAAAAGTTAATTAGTTAATAGATTAATGAATTAATCCATGCCATTTCCACTGTTAAAATAGCTGCCTACTAAAAGGTTATACTCAGGAAAAATAAATGCCAAGTATATTATTTTATATAAAAACCTTGTTCAACCCGCAAAATATCTCATTTAAAACCATGTGAATATGTTAAAAACATACAAAGAAAGGGTTTATCAATTTTTGCTTTTCTTTAAATAAATGCAGAACCATTATAATTTCTTTGCTCTTGTTAGAGTTATAGAATCTGAGTTGAAATTACATACTTATGAATAATATACATTGAATGAATGGAATAACGTGAATCTACCAGTACAATGTGAGGCTGTCAGTAATGCCAAAAGTTTACCAAGCAAAAAAGTACCTACAAACAAACACAGTGTGGACCTCACATGTAGGAAAGAAAAAGAAAAAGAGAAAGAGGGAAAAAAAAGGGGGGGGGGAGACAATAAAGAATAATAGTAAAAAATGATTTCATGAATGAAATGGCCTGTTATTCTGACCCTTACCTATCCATGAACATATACTGCCAACAAGTGTGGTCCTAAAGAAACTACCTTAAAGAGTGTTATAATCTGGCCCTTCTTAACTTCAATATGGGCTTTATACTAATGGTATCATTCAGTCCAGGCCAGCTGGCTGCGTTCAATTTAAGTTGCCATACTAACTCCCTGTATTCCAGGGTGGCTTCCCAATCGCCACCTCTGGAATCCTTGTTAATTTGCTCAAGAATCATAAATTTGAAATTGTGATTGGGACATACCAGAGAGTGTTTAAAAAGAGCATTTGTTTCCTTATTTTTGGCCAACTCGTAGAAGTGCTCATACATTCTTTTCTTGATTTCCCTTTCTGTCTTGCCTACATAGAAACTTTTGCAAGACATGCACACCGCCAAGTAAACCACCCCTCTGGAATTGCAAGTAAAATGCATAGGGGAGTCCACCCTGATCTTTCTGGAAGGCAGATATATTCCCTTACTATTCAAAATTGCATGGCACTGTTGGCATGCTCCACATTTGAAGGTGCCAGGTTTCTTGGTTGTTAAGACTCTTGTATTATGTGCCCTTGAATTTCTTTCAAACATGTCCTTCAAGTTTACACCCTTCTTTCTAATAAACTTCGGTCTACTTGGTAAAATATTTTTGAATTCCTCTTGTGCCATTAATAATGGCCAAAACTTTACGATTGTGTTCTCTATATCCTAAACTTTTGGCATTACTGACAGCCTCACATTGTACTGGTAGATTCACGTTATTCCATTCATTCAATGTATATTATTCATAAGTATGTAATTTCAACTCAGATTCTATAACTCTAACAAGAGCAAAGAAATTATAATGGTTCTGCATTTATTTAAAGAAAAGCAAAAATTGATAAACCCTTTCTTTGTATGTTTTTAACATATTCACATGGTTTTAAATGAGATATTTTGCGGGTTGAACAAGGTTTTTATATAAAATAATATACTTGGCATTTATTTTCCCTGAGTATAACCTTTTAGTAGGCAGCTATTTTAACAGTGGAAATGGCATGGATTAATTCATTAATCTATTAACTAATTAACTTTTAATTGGTATAAACTGTTTTAATCTGATGACAAGTAACTATTTAAGTTGATTTTTTTAACTTGTGGTTGTACTTGAAAAAGCTAGGAACATCCTAGCGAAAGCACTTGTTTTACGTTTTGGGCATCTGTTTTACAATAAAGAACAAGTTTTGGATTATTGTTCAACTGTGGTGTCAGCTTCCAGGTCGATTTTTTGTTACTGAATGGATGCATACCAAACCAAAATTTCTATACAACGAGCAGGGAGGCCGTAACACTGGGGACAGGCACAGCTATTTAGAAACACAGCGCCTGTTTGAAAACGCTCTCTACAGATATAAAACCTTGGAACTGGACAATTTGTATTTGACTGAATGCCTCAGTAAAGGTATTGTGCCCAAAGGTTTGAGAGTGTATAAATATCCTAACCAGGTGCATCCTGGTAGTGAATTTCATAAGGATTTAATTACAGCCTTTGATCAATGTGGTTTGAATATTGTCAAGGCCATTGTAAAGAAAAACAGTAAAGAAATTTTAAACTTACAGCATGATATTTCTAATTACCATAAATGTATGACTGATGATTTATTATTTGATGCAGCAAAACATCATGATATCAGGAGGGGGGTTGATCAACATTGTGAAACAGTGCTTAATCGAAAATACAAGAAATTAAGGAGGGATATCTTGGAATACCAAGAAGGTAGGCAGTACCCCAATCCCCCACATAATAGATGGCATACTGATAATTACAACAGGGAACATCAAGGTAATAGAAATGTCCCGGTAGCAACAGTTCCTGATGACCAGGAGGGAGAGGTGTTTTCCACAGAACCAGTACAGGGTGAGGGTTATGAGGGGGAATTTTTACCTCGCAGGTCTGAATGGATACGCCAGCAGGGACACCTTTCTACAGAGAACTACCCCCCTTTAGACAGAGCCCCACAGGAACAGAGGGGGGGGGGTCTGCATGAGCATGGAAGAAAACCAGGAGACAGGACTGGTAGAAGTGGGACATCATACTGTAATCCCTTTAGGGGAATATTCTATGCATACCAAGGATAATTATCACATTTACAACTACAGTGATTTCCCAGTCTCTGATGTTTGCTTTCAGCTCTTTACTAAGGGCTTTAAATTTGTTCCCAATAGACGTAGCAACTTAGTGCATACCATTCTGGATTTAAAACTGTTCATTCGCAAACTCAATTTAGAGAATTTATGGGAGCTACATCGGGGACCCCCAGCTTACATTTAAGAAAATCTAGTACCTTCAATCCCCCACTCCACCCACAGCTCAAAAATTTGGAGCATAGAATTGAGACACAATTTAGGAAGGAATTGGCCAAGGACAAATATGTGGCCAATTTAAATTTGGAAGAAAGCACATTGTTACAAGAACTAAGTAGGGATTCATCCTTGAGAGTTATGGAACCAGACAAGGGCGGTGGAACCGTAATAATGGATCAAAACTTGTATCAGGCCAAGATGTATAACATCTTACACGATTACGACAAATATACATCTGCTTCAATAAATGAAATTAATTTGTCTTATCATAAAATTGACTTGGCCATTAAAGATTTGGTTGATCAGGAGGTTATAGAAATAGATATTTATACATACCTCAACAACCCCGATCCCAGGGTACCCACTATTTTCGGGGTGCCCAAGATACATAAAAACTCCAAGGACCCGCCCCTGAGACCCATTGTAGCTGCACAGGGGTCTAAGACACACAATATTTCCAAATATTTAGATTGGAAACTTAAGGAATTGTGGGGAAGGCAGGACTATATTCTTAAGGATTCCTGGGCTTTTCTACGTAACATTCAAACTCATTTATTTGAAAAAGAAATGGTATTTCTAACCATTGATGTTGTTGATCTTTTTTCAGTTATTCCTAGCGACATAGGGTTGGAATGGGTAGAGGAGGCCTTGTGGGAGTGTCCTGATATTACTACCAATGATGTTCATATAGTTACTGAACTATTGGGGTTGGTATTAAACAACAATTTTGTTTTCTTTGCTGGCGAATATTTTCAACAGACGTCTGGGGTCTCCATGGGGGCAAACTGTGCCCCCACCTACGCTGACATTGTTATGTACATGTGGGAAAAGAAATTTGTAACGAATAGTGCCTTTTCTATTAATTGGAACTATTATTGCAGATTCTTGGATGACATATGTATTTTTTGGAATGGACTAGTGGAGGATATTGATAACTTTATTGAGTATATCCATACCACCACGACCTTCCTAAAATTCACCCATCAAATATCCCATCATAGTGTCAATTATTTAGACGTGACCCTTACCAAGGAAGGGGAAGGTGTAAAATCCTGTGTTTACAGAAAACCTACCTTCTCCAACGGGTATTTACATTTTCAGAGTTCACATCCTCGTTTTCAAAAAAGAGGAATTGTGAAAGGGCAGTTTGTTAGAATTTCTCGGATGACCTCCTTAGATGTGGATTTTAGAATAGAATGTGACAAATTGAGATCTTTATTTTTAGAAAGGGGTTACCCCATTGGTTTGGTGCAATCAGTCCAGGATGAAGTTACAGCTGCACGTGACACTAGATTTAGTCCCATTTTGGGAAAGGGGTACAGGGAGGCCCATAGTTGCACCCGTAAGAATATAGAGGGGACGTTTTCTGGTAACTTCGCCTTTATTACTGATTTTAGTACCAATGCTTCCCATATTAGAAAAACAGTGGAAAAAGAATGGCAATCCTTTCAGGAACTTACCGATCTAAGTCCATTCAAGGACAAAGAACTTAAGACTATATTTAGAAGAGGATTTAATATGAAAAGGGTCTTGGAACAACACAAATTGACATTTCAGTCCTCTCGTACAAGGAAAGGAACATACAAATGTGGGCATTGTTCATCTTGTAAATACATAGCCCAAGACCATCATGTATACCTGGAGAGTAGGAACAGGGACATCAAGGCCACAGGGTACTCCAATTGTTTGTCCACCGGAGTAGTATATCTGGCTGTATGTCAATTATGTCAGGCGTTTTACATTGGTAAAACCGAGCGACAACTAAGAAGACGTATATATGAACACCAATATGATATTGTTAAATCTAACACTAAAAATGCACTATATAAGCACACCATTGAATGTGAGGGAGCTAGTTTTTTGTACTTTGTAGTGGAAACTGTTCCCAAGGACATAAGAGGTGGACCCTGAGAGGCTAGGTTAGCCCATAGGGAGACCTATTGGCAGATTCTCTTGGAGTCCAATAAAGTTCCAGGGCTCAATGATTTTATTTCAATTGCACCTTACCTTAAGCTTAAAGCCAGGCGTATTTAATATATGCCTTTATTTCAATTATTTTATACTACAAGTATACATTTGGTATCATTTATTATACTTTTTGGTTTATGGTTTTAATTGTACATTGCATAAGCAAAAACATTTGTTATACAGCCTTGACCAAGAGAGATTACGTATATAAGTAATATTGTCATTCAGTTATGGTTGACCATTCTAGTTTCTAAAATGTATCATGAATATTATTGTGTTTTTAAGTGTCTTATATTTTAAGATATTCCTTTAAACATTTTGTTTAATTATTTTATTGAGTAATTGATAGGTAATTTGTTAGGTAATATGTGGATCATTTAAACCACAGTGTGCTCTGTGATTTTATCTGAGGAAGTCGTGCTGATCGACGAAAACATGTGTGGTGTTATTTTTTACACGTTAATAAACTGCTCCTTGAGTTTACCTTATTGTGAGCCTTGCGATCTTCTTGTGGTGGTTTCCGGACTGGATATTGCTGTTTTTGTGGTCTACTAGTCATCTAGCTGTCATTTAATGCTAACATTGATTTTTGTTACAGTACACTCATATAAAGTTGATGGCATCATATATAACGTTTTTTCACTTTGGACATGCATGTGTAGGTGTGGAGTTCATTAAATAAGGTGGTGTAGGGTCAGAGTCCCTGTATAAAAAGTATGCACGAGTGTTCTGCTCATTGGTATATAATGCTAGTATTACATATTGCAAATGCAAACCATATGATTACACTTGCAGTCTACTTAGAGTTTTGTGATGATGTCTGCAGCACCCAAAATCACACGTTGATGAATCAGCAAGATGAAAGGCCTCTTAACAAAAGGATAAGGTAACCATTCCTTGCATGCTTGTGTACCTACATGAGATTGTGTATGTGTGTGTGTGTGTGTGTGTGTGTGTGTGTGTGTGTGTGTGTGTGTGTGTGTGTGTGTGTGTGTGTGTGTGAGGGCATGTTTATAAAATGGCGAAGGTAAAACTGCTCAGAGATCTCTTTACATGTGCATCAAATGTGTTCCTTTTACAGTAAAAAAAAACTAGTAGAGGCCATATATAATTTTCAGTCACAAATTCCTGTTCCTTTATAGCCTTGCAAATTACATCCATTTTAGATTAAAAATACTGACTCTGGCCTTCAATGGAAGAAGGTTCTCGATTCAGCTTCCAAGTATCTTATTCTTCTAAAGAGGAGAACACAGGAGAAGTTGCACTCAGCATGCCACCATAAATGAGTCCAATCTTTCCATCACAGTTAACATTAGGTCTCAACAGAAAGTACTACTGCACTCACCGAAAAACCACACCAGAAACAAGGGCCACAGATCAAACAAGTGCTGATGTGAATGGATACTAGTTTAACTTCTATTGCCCTCTCTCTCTCTCTCTCTCTCTAAACTTTGCTCAGCACACATTACAACTCCCGATTGATGACAGAACTGTGCAAACCTTAAAGCCTCCACTTCATATTTCTTCTAGTTTTGCACCATATGAACAAAATTATATTTCCCTGTAGTGCTTTTACTCAAGCACTTAGTTTTTAGAACCTTGGTTCCTTGTCAACCATTTAGAAGAAATGACTAAGACCAGTATTCATATTTTCATATATTCAGTTTTCTTACTTGACAACAATACAAACTAAATTACCCAAATTTTAACTCTCCAGGTTTAATATATTGTAATGTATACCTCAATCCACTATATTTGTCTTTGTATTTCCACTTTACTATGCAATATGTAACAAACTTATCTTAACTATCACATTTTAACTTGATGTTATATAAATGTTTCTGTGACTATATGGAGCTTTTCTCTCAAGGCCTCCACTGAAAATGGGTTATCTAGACAAAGTGGACTTTCCCGGTCAATAAATAAATAAATAAATATTCAGTTACACAAATGCATTAAGGCTGTCCGAGCCATGTGTGAGAAAGTGCAGTTAAGTTGCAATTAACAGAGGCCATTTATGCCAGTGTGTGATGACATTCAACGTACTTAAGCAAATGACCAAATAATGAGATGGCAGTGAGAACTGATATAAATCTTTGTATATTAATTATGTGTATTCAATACCATTTGTTATTCATAGTTAATTTTTTCAACATTACCACACTGGTCGCAGATGTAATATAAAGACTAGCATCACCAAACTATCAAGAGTTGCAAGTGGTGAAAACACTATCACTTTACTGCGAGCTTTGCTATTTCCAAGTTTGAGTTACTTGTGTTGGCCAGGCCAAAACTACTTGTGCACCAAAGCAGCAAAATACAAGCAAAGGATTACTAATTATAACTTTGGTATTAGGAAATCCTTGATAACTTTATAGTGGACAGGGAAGTTATAAGGGTCTTATTGGTTATGTTTGACCCCCATAGGGGCATTGGAGGAATATGTGGTCTTCCTGTTCCTGTGAACATCAATGTATGTTACAGCTCTTACTATACTTGCTACAGCGACCTTCCAGATACAGACTGGGGACCCACTGGTGATTTCATAGGCTTCTGCCTTGGGGATGTTGCAGCTGTGCCTTGGGGACATTGCAGCAGTAACTGGATGTACTTCTGGCACATGTGGATTAGTACATATATTTCCTGGTGACACCTCCGTTTCAAGCTAGGATTATGTCTGTCTTTTATGGGCTGGCACATTTCTCGAAGGTACTTGGTATGATAGATTGCACGCATGTTGCAATTAGAGCCCCCTCCTGGTCTATGAGGGGAGTGGTATTGCAGTAGGAAGGGGTAAAAGTCCAGCAATTGCCAGGTAGTGTGTGATGCATGGGAGTGCATCACTGTATCTGCCCAGCATCCTGGCACTGCACACGATTGCCATATCTGGCTCACTAGCTTACTCTACCATCTCTTTCTACATGGTAGGATGCCCAATTGTTGTCTTGTTGGTAAACTGAATTTCTTTTTTTTATTTTTATTTATTTATTTTTTTTTAGTAGCTAATCATGTTAAACTTAGTTGTTCATAGTAATGCTTATTTTCCTTGTTTGTCTCACTTCCTTTTTTTTTCCAGTTGTTGCTAGATATTGGCTGATGCCCTGGCTCATGACCACAGTGAGAAATCTTTCTGGAGCTGCAGAGGAGGCATATAAAAACAACCTTATCCCAGACTCTTATTGTCACTGATAGGGTGTTTTGCCTCATGAAGAGCTGTTTCAGGTGCCTGGAGGAGTCTGGTTGTGCACTTCAGTGTGACCTGGCAACTGCATGTAGGATGTTTACTGCCTGTTGCATTCTGCATAATATGATCATGCACCAATCCACTGGTGAAGTGACACATGCTGTTACTGCAGCTCCCAGTTCTAGTCCCACCTACTAATGATGACCAGCTGGCAGCAGCAGTAAAGGACTCCATGTATCATGTTCATGCACTGAATGCAGCTTTGCAGACAAATAGGCAGCATCTACTCCAGGACTTTGGACCAGGACATTCAGGGTAAGCATTTCTATTCTTGTAAAAACACAGTATAATTGATGCATACAGTGATATCTGTGGGCTATTCTGTGTGGTGCATGGTTTTCTGTCACTGCTCATCTGACATTCTCTTTCATTTATTTTATTCGTTTCAGTTTGATAACCAGTGAAGTCCACTGGGCGTGAAAAGAGACCATTTTCTGTGGAGGCTTGGGGATAAAAGCTCCAGTAACAATGACAAACATATTACCATATACGCATACAACGCAAATAATCCATACAACTTTATGCAACATTCTACATTAAAAGTATTCTACATTCTACAATAATAAAATCTAGCAACTGTACACTCTAAGAGTCATTAGCAATGAATTACAATTGAAATTTTACATTCCACAATAATAGTAGTAAAAATCTAGCAACAAGACAGTCTAAGGGTCATTAACAGTGCATTACAATTAAGGAAGAGAAATTGCTGGAAATAAACTATTAACAAAATTTGGAGGCTAAGGAGTAGAAGGGCAAATGATGTGAGTGGAGAGATAATGCACATGATATATGAGGGTCCTATGTGTGGAAGGAGCAGGGGCATTCCTGCTTTGAAGACAGGTAGAAATGGAGGAGGGATTTAAAGTTAGAGTGGTTATGAGTATTTCTAAGGGAGGGTAGAAGAGAGTTCCACCATAGTTTAGCTAAGGAGCAGGATAGCAGAGTGTGTCCAGGTGGCCATAAAGATTTGTAGATTTTGAGGAGGTTTGATTTTCTGACCTAAGTGGGCAATTAGGAATATAGGGTTTAAGGAGGTGGAGAGAAAGGGACGGGAGGATGACACATCTTTCATCTAAAAATGTTTTTTGTATTATATCTGTTTGTCTGACTGCTCAAGGATTTCTATTCTGTGATGCTAAAAGGCATCAAATCAATAAATAAACCAACAGTTGTACCTGCTGTAATGAATTTTTATTTTATTGATTTCACTGTGCAACAGAAAACAGTACTGACAACAATGAAATATTCAGTTATATGTCATTTATTTTTACTGTATTAATTTTTACTACACATCAGATTTATTTTTTTAGCATCATATAAAAATTCTGACAGCAGAAAATGGCATCATTTGTGCAGAGAGAAGGGTGTAGTAGCAGCAGCCAAGTTTACATGGTAGGATGCTTATTTTACTGTGTCATTAATTTTCTTGTATATTTGGCCTACAATTGTTAGTTCATTACTATTTAGGTGACTTCCACCAGAAGGAGTAGTAATCCAGGTTCTTTTGCCCAGTGTATATTCATGCACCTAATAACACAGTTATCACCTCAACCCTATTCTAATTAAACAAAGTTCTGTAAGTGATTCAAATGTACAATATGGTGTACATAATAGCTATTGAGGGAAGAACTCCCCTAAAAAAATAAAAAATAAGCATTCCAGCAAAACAGAAAAATCTACCAATGAATGTAATTCACAGTAGATCTACATCAAACAAGTCATGCGCATTTCCTATTGATAGGCCTGGTAATGGTGCAACTGATTGTGAGTATGGGCTACCATGAGAAGTATAAGGTTAGTTAGGGGAATCAACTTCATGAAAGTGATTTTGCTGTTATGAATCTGAATCTGTTGCATGACCATGACCTGAACATGTGGTTCTGCTATGTGTAGATGACTGTTGACATGGCCTGTGTGAAATCTGTTGTGATTTCTTACTGTGTCTGACAATACTATCTTGTGAAGCAGCAGTAATATCATGTGCTTACTCTCCACATGTCCAGACAGTACTCCATCCCTTGCCTGTCCTGAGTCCAGCTTGACTCTAGCATGTCCTAAACAGTGTACAAATGAATGCTGCATATGTGCTACCATGTTGCACATCAGTGATATAGTAGCATTATCTGTGCTCTATGCCATTTCAAAGTAGTGCTGGAAATCATCATCCATACCCTGAAGGACTCTTACCATTTCCACCTGACTCTCCATGGCAGTGCTCTATTCCCTATCTCTGTCATAGCACATTTCTTTTTGGGCAGCCAATGCTTTACTTATTTCCTGAGGTAGTTGCAAATTCCTTCATCTGGCACCACTATTTAACTATGGCACTGTACACACTGTGGCCTCAGAGTGTCTGCCATCATCCTCATTCCATGTGTGGAGATACTGGTGTAGAGATAAAGGGGTGTTAATGCTGTACAAGCATGAGTGGAATGTTTGCTTGTGTTTGACTTTGTGATTCTCTGTCACTTTATGCAGAGTTACTAATATGCTGTTAGTTGAGTGAACCTCCAGTTAAACTAGGGGACTGCCTGCCACGTCCCTGAAGCTGCTTCATAAATATAACTATGTTATCATCACCACCACCACCACCACTGCCATCATCATCCATTCTGCTGCTGACATCATCCATGTATAATAGTATGTTTGAACTGTGTTTCTGATGCAAACTCTGTAAAAAGAAATTATTACAAAATGTTAATAACAATGCCACAGTATATGGTACACTATACTTACAAAGGGGTTTGTGTGACACTTACCATGCACACCACCTTCATTTTCATTAATTGCTGATGTACAAAACTCACCTAATAATAATGCTGATGAATTGTGATGTGTTTATATACATTATTATTTGGCAGCATTTAATTTTGGGTATAACTTATACATTTTAAACCAAACTGTATGTGCTGATAAATGTAATTGCCTTGCCAAGACTGGATAGATGGAACAATATCCACACTACCTTTAATTATTCCTGTTGCACTCCCTTTGGTATAATAGTCAACCCCATGGATGGGCATAAGGTATTTATCATCTGCTGTTAACTGAATAAGATTCTGAGACCCCCCCCCCAAAAAAAACAGTGGTCCAGGAAATTACACTTGTGACATTAGTTTCTGGATGACATCAGACATGAAAGTACAAACCACTGGCCAGCTATTCCTACCATCTCAATAATGTCTTTCAATACCAGTACTCACACAAAAACAACCTGCAATATTCTCTGTCACTGTCATATTTTTTACTTACTGTCAATGCCAAAACATCACATTCATTACATCTGCCTGTGCCTGTCCTTTCCAACTACAAGTTGTCAAGTAAATAAGCACTTTTTCCAACACATGCACAACCAGTACACTACAGTCCTCTAATGCTCATTTTTATAATTACTACTGTAATCCACAGTAGCAGCATCATGAGATGCAACTTCAAAATTACCACTTAGGCAGTGGTATCAATACATGCACAACACAACTGCAATTCTGCACAGACTGCAGGTACAAAGGCTCAAACCACAAATCCAAAATCCAAAAATCAGCCAGCACCACTTAAAAGGGATATAAAAACTTTAAAAAAGTAGTATCACAGTCAACAAACTTGTTTTGGCCAAACAGCCTTTATCAATGTATCAAATCAACTGCAGTGAACCATAATATATACACAAAGCAAACAATTAATTACTTAATTAATCAATAACAATTCAATAATTAAACTCACAAATGGTCGTTTAGACCTGTTGGAAATAATCCACCCAGTCTCACTGTCCATGATTTCTCATTATTAAGAATATTGCGCCAACCATTCTTACAACTCTTATTACTCAAAATTTTATCAATAATCTTCTACTTTTGGCTTTTCCTGGTTAGGGTTCAACACAGCGGAACTCCGGTCTGCTAATGATTGGCAGTTGATTTTTACAGTGCCGAGGCACTACCCCCGATGCCCAACCTTCAACAAAGGCACGCCCATTCATGCATGTCTTTTGAACGCCACTTGCCTGCAGGGAGGAGATGCAGACTCCACACAGAAGGTGCTCCAGCCGAGAATCGAATGGGAGAACCTCTTGCTGTGAGGCAACAATGCTACCAATGCACCACTGTGGATCAAAATGTTATCCATAATAATAAAGTGAAACTTAGAAGAAGAATGGCTAATAGTATGCTTATATAAGGCATTAGTTAAATGTTTATTCCTAATATGACTAAGATGTTCCAATATACGTAGCCTCATAGGTCTAGATGTCTAGCCAATATAAAAAGCTGAACAAGTAGATACAGCAAGATAAATCACCCAACCACTGCTACAGTTGAAAAAAATTATTGATGTTAAAAATCCTAGATGTGTTTTTACTGGTAAATTCCTTAGTTTGAATGATATACTTACAAAAAGAACAATGGCCACAGGGAAAACACCCCACCACCTTAACACCATCTAATGTCATCTGGGATAAACTGGCAGATGGTATATTATGCTTGTAATGACTGAAATGACTGCCCAGGTTCTTACCCCTATGAAAAGAAAATAGACATCTATTACCTATCAAATCATTCAGTCTATCATCAGCCAATAAAATCTCCCAGTCCTGTTGCACTAAATGCATAAAGTGGTGAGTATTCCTACCATAGCATGTAGTAAATCTGATATTCTGATCCTGGTTAACCAATTGTTTATATGTAAGTAAATCACTCCTAGGTAGTTTTTGTACCTCCCTACTAATTTTAGCCAACTGTGTAGAGGAATAACCACGTGCAGTGAAATATTGTATGAAATTCTGGTCAAAATGTGCATAATCTTCCATTTTAGAGCAGATACCACATATCCTCATAAATTGGGACTTAGGGATATTCTTGATTATATGTTTTGGATGACAGCTGGAGGCATGTAACAGCATATTTGAATGAAAAGGTTTTCAGAATACAGAACTAACCAATGTGCCATCCTGCAATCTATGTAGATTAACATCCAGAAATAAAATAGAATTTGTATCAAAATTTACTTTAAACCTGATGCCCCATTTATTTTCATATCAATATTGAACAAACTGTTGTAAATATACTGCATCAGATTTCCACACCATCCAGCAGTCATCCAAAAAAAGCCTCCAAATATCTACTTCTTTGAGGAAAAGATTGTGACTGCTGTCATAAATAATCTTCTGTTCAAGATAACCCATGAACAAGTCAACATATATGGGTGTGAAAGAAGCACCTATTGCTGTACCCCTAAGTTGTAGATAACATTTATCATTGAAATAAAACATTTTTAGTGAGGACATGTTCTGCCAAACAAGGGAGAAAAGTATTAAACGCTGGACTATATAATGTCATCTTGTCTAACCAATATTCTAGGGCAGATAATCCTACCCCATGCGGAATACTGGTATATTGAAAGATCACATCCAAAGTACACATTAACCAACCCGGCTCCAATTGGGTATCAGATATAATGTTAAGAAATTCTGTTGTATACTGCAAACGTGCCCTAACACCCCTTAACAAAGGTTTCAAAAACTTAGTTAAGTAGAAAGACAAAGGTTCCATAAAGGAACTATTCCCAGAGACAATAGGTCTCCCTGGTGGTTTATTAACATCCTTATGCATCTTCAGGAGAATATATAGATATTGTGATAATGGATCTTTCACTTTAAGATGAAACAAAGTTTTTGAGCAAATAATACCTTTACTAACTGCAGATTCCAAAAATTCATCTATCTCTTTCTTGAACCCGGGTGTAGGATCAATAGGCATAAGCATATAAAATTTAGCATCCTCTGTCGATCAGCCTCCTCTACATACATCACCCAATCCATTACCACTATGGTGTCACCATTGTCTGCTTAATATCCTTATTATTTCTAAGCCTACTTAAGGCTTCAATTTCTGATGCCATCAAGTTCTGAGGCAAATAATTCATATCACGGGTGGAACCAAAGTGCAGTTCTTTCAAAATACATCTCTGAAAAATATCTAGATGTGTATTCATTGGTAGGATGAATGTACGATTTATGAAATTTGAAACCAGTGTCACAAGGGAGAGCACTATCACCACTATCATCATGGAGGTAAAGTTTAAGGTTAAGCAATCTACAAAATGAATGCAAATCCTCTACAAAAACATCCTCAGACACAAAGAAACCAGGAATAAAATTCAATCCTTTATTAAGTACCTTACACTCTAAATCCGACAGTATAACTGATGAAATGTTAAGAACATTATCAGGAAAGCTTACTTTAGTTTCAATAGATTCAACACTGCTTCCAAAGATCCATCTGAACTTATGTTTCCTGCCCCCCCCTCCTTTCTTGTTAATAAAGGGATTGAATTGTTACCCTGCACTAGATTTATTTGCTCAAAAGAACAGAATTTTTTATTTCCTGGTGGCATTTGCTGTCTTTCTGTTTCAGTGTCAGTATATGAGGATGAATCCTCACCTGAAGTATCAATAACGGTCTTTTTCAAAATCGACTTCCTTCTTTTTCTCTTCTGTCCGAATTGTGAAGAGTCATTTTTAACAAACTTGACACTTTTGACATGGTCAAATGGTCTGCCCTGATTATAATCTTTTAAGTCCCTACTAAACTTGCAAATTTTTCTATCTTTCAATTCCTGTTCATACTGTAACATTATTGAACTCAATTTGTCAAAACAGTTAAGATATACTGGCAAGCCCTCATAAATTTTGGCTTTCTCACAGATCTCAGATACTTCAGATATATATCTATCCTACATTCATAAAAAGCATGCAATGTTTTAACAAATTGCATTGAAGCATGTTGCTGAATCTCTGATCAAGCTGATATAAGTGTATCATCAGGTTGACCAACTAAGGGTTTGATATGAATTCTCAGTCCCCTGGGTGAGATACCCTTCTCCAAATATGCTATAAAAAGCTTTATATGCCAAACACTTCCTAAGTATCTTCATGTGCTTGAGAAGCTGATCAAAAATAGAAATACAAGATGCATCAGAAGGGTTTTCCCCTTGGTTAACCCCCATATCAGGGGTTTCTAAACCAAATACCTGAATGTCTTCTTTATCAGCTGACAAACTCTTCAAAATGTTAATGAGATCCATGGTCTCTATATAAATATATGTGAATGAGAAAAGAGTAACACAATTATGAACAGCTGAATACAATATTAAATATGAAAAATGTGACCAATCATCAAATAAGCAAGACAACCAGTTATTACATAAGTGCCATGTAAGACTTGGATATAAATGTATGACACACCAAAAACCTCCATATTTAAATATAACAGATGATCCTAAAAATATATATGGAGAAAAACTCACTAAACAACAAATTTATTTTACTGCCTGCAATGTCCACCAGCCATAATAAATAGGCCACTGTCAAGATGTTGTATGAATATAAGGAATTCACCCTACACAAAGTACATAATGTCTACAAAGCAGCAAATAACACATGTATATATATAATACAAATTGAATGCAGCAAAAAAATGTACTGTAATAGAATATTCAACTTATACAGTGAAATACGAAGCCAAAAACAACTAGCCAAAAAACACACAGTGAATATATATGATTTTAAGGCAAATATAAATTTTTCTCTGTCCGCAAGGAAGGAATAAATAGTCTATATCAATTGACCCGAACTGCTGTGCATATAAGAAGTGTCCCTTCATATTCACAATCCGTTGGTATCCAAAAAATAAAGATCAAATGAGACAATCCGCACAGCTCCAGAAACTCGTTTAGCAATGGCAGAAAACCCAAGCATAAAAGTTCAAAAAAGATACAACTGCACTGATAAAAATGATCTTAATGTATATTGCTCAGCTAGTGCTCCATCCAAAAATATTGTTTGCTGCTGAAAATACCATGCATAGAAAGTGTAGCAGTAATCGTTAAAGAACCAGTATACTCAAATTATATAGAGAAACCATCAAATGGAGTGTTCAACACATCTTTGCTTCCACATCAGCAAAAACAATTGCCAAAGTAGAAACTGTTCAAAAGTCAGATGGAAATAAACACCTCACACATGCAATGGCTCTATTACTGCCAAACCAATGTGAAACATGAAATCGTAGTTTTACGTAGTGCTTTGTGTATATATTGTGGTTTACTGCAGTTGATTTGAGACACTGATAAAGGCCGTTTGGCCAAACATGGTCTGTTGACTGTGATACTACTTTATTTAATTTTTATATCCCTTCCAAGTGGTGCTGGCTGTTTTTTGGATTTTGGATCAATACATGCACAACATACATCAACAGTCATTTCAGGTGACCTTTCAAATATTTTGATAATGTCTCGTCTAAAATAATGGCTATTTATGAAATGAATTATTTCTTAAAGTTTTCCTTACTTTGAGATGTCTGCAGTATCCTAATACATTTTCCACCTACAACACTTATTATTATTAATATAGTGATGCTGAACATACTAGCAAAAATGTAGGGCCACTCACATGTGTTGTATGCAGATATGGCTAATTTATATCCATGTCCATGAAAAGTAGTGGTACGCAAACATGTCCTAAGGTATATCAGTGAAACTCAGCATTTTGCAAATTGTGAACCCACATCCCACAGTACATGAACTGATTTCAAAGACACATGGATGTGCTGCAGATGTTTCCAAACTCTACAGCACTACATAGCTATCCAACCTTACCATAGAAGCATTGCGGATTACCCTAAACTAGCCAAAATAAGAATATAGATGGAAAACTTAAAATGGGGTCATCTGAATGTTAGGTTGACTGCATTCTGAAGGTTAATCCTTGCCCATCTAACAATGTCTATGACACCCTAGCAACTGAAGCATATCAAAGTTGTAAAGTAAAAAATTAAATTGATATTGACATTTATTTCTCCCAACTTAAATAAAAAAAAAATTAGTACTCAACTACATGATGAATATTGTTGTTAGGGCACAACAAAGAATTACTTTTATAATTAACCATTATATATAGCAGCGGGGGAGGGCTCATGCTTTTGGACTGCAGGACAGCAGCCCCCCAGCTGTAAAAAATGAAAAATAAACAGAAATAAAACAAAAAGGAAAAGAAAAGAAATTTAAACAAATCCTGGACCGTCGCACATGCGCACTCTTGGCATTTCCTGCTATCCGGACTGCTGGTGAACCAGACTGGCGCATGCTCCTAGAATCCAGACTGTCTCGCCAGCAATCCAGATTAGGAAGACAATATTGAATTTGCAAATCTCCAAGAAGTCTATGCAGTTACAACTGCATATACAGGAAGGGGATTTGACTGCAATGTCTGCAGGCTGGTGCTCTTGCAGGAAGGAGCATCACAGAAGGGAAGGACTTGCTTACTGGAGGATGGATTGTACAGCTAGTTGTCATGGGCTTTTTGGACTTCCTATATGGATGGATCATCATGGGCTTTTAGCTGCTGCAACCTGCAAGGGACTTCTATGAGCTCAACTGCAATGGATTAACATGTGTGTGAAATTCTATATGGAGGAGTCGACTGCAATGGATGAATTCTGTCTGCTGCAGCTGGATTAACAGGTAGGAGGTGTGTGTGTGTGTGTGTGTGTGTGTGTGTGTGTGTGTGTGTGTGTGTGTGTGTATAAAACATGCCCCAGTTGTTACATTGTGGTGAGTAGAGAATAAGGCTTGAATCCTGTACCTTGGGCCCAAGTGGCAAGAGCCTGAATTCCCTACCCACCACTATTTGTAAAACAACTGCATATTTTTGCCTCATATTTGTTCTGTTCCTCCTAAAATCTATGGTTTCTGTATTTTTGTTTTTTGACACAGGCAGTGGTGCACTGGTAACATTGTTGCCTGACAGCTACAGGTTCTCTGGTTTGATTTCTGGCTGGGGTGCCTTCTGTGTGGAGTCTGCATGTACTTGCTGTGTTTGTTTGGGTTTGCTCTGGTGTCCTCCCATCTTACAAAGACATGTATCTGGAGTGCTTCTCCCTGGGCTTCTGTTGAAAATTGGCTTTTGTTCCAAGTCAGACTTTCCTGGTTAACACATGTTAAATAAAAATGACAAGCATTTGAATTTCAGACTTCATATTCTTCAGAAAGTTCATGGTAACATAAAACCTTTTATTCTAGCAATTTTCAAAGTTTATAATATGGATATTTGAAATTTGTTCCTATTTGTGGGACTGTATTCCCCCATTATTGGCTTCATCCAGGATTTTTCTGCTAAGGTTGAGAGCTATGGTGAGAACTGAATTCAGTGAATATTTTTGGGGGCTGTATTCCCCCATTACTGGCTTTGTCTTGTCTACATGTTTTTTGCTAACAGGTTGAAAGCTATGGTGAGAACTGAATTCACTGAATATGTTTGTGGGCTGTATTCCCCCATTATTGGCATTGTTCAGGTGTTTTATGCTAAGAGGTTGACAGCTATAGTGAGAACTGATTCACTAAATGGTAGCCATTTAAGTTTCAGTCTTCATCTCTTTCATCAAACAGATGATTTGGAATAGTTGTATGTTGCTCTGACTGTTTTACACAGGGTCCTGGCTTCTATACTTGGCAATGAAATGCATGGCGGTAGCACAGCATTTTATTCTAGCAACTTTTCAACATTATACAAGCAATGTTTAAAATGTGTCCCTGGTTTTTGGGCTTTTGTCCCCGCCAATACATTTTGGCTTTTTCCAGATTTCTTGTGCTACAAAGTTCAGAGAAACAGCAGAGTGTCAAGTAGATTTTACAAGAAGCTGAGAGCTGCAGGGGAACAAATGTTTAGTGCTGCTTATGCTGAGTCATCTTGCATTGTTAATAGCACAACAGGTAGTGTTCTTGATTTTGATGCAGAAGGCTGTGGGTTCTACTCCCACAGTAGGTAGATGCATTATTGATACTGTACTGTGTTGTAAAGGGGGTGGATGCTGCAGTCCTTTTTGGCGAAGATACATAGTAACTATGAACCTGTTATCAGTTTGCCATCAATTCCCTATTGCAATATTACTAGCTTATAATTTTTAATGCAACATAGTCAATTTATTCCTCAAGGGCAACAGACACTCTTTTTGTAGATGAAACAATGAAATATAAAGTTGTTTGCTAGCCTTTTCATTAGTTACAGATTTCTTTAAGGTGGAATTATTTAGATGACTTTTACTTCTTCAGAGATTGTGCATATTTACTGATAATGGTGGATTGTAGAAGTTTGAGTAGACAACTTTTATGATGGATATGTTCTGAACTGGGCAGTTTTGTCATTATTGGTGCATGCATATTGTTTCATTGTTTACTGGAAAAATGTTCTCAATTGGGCAGTTTTGTCATTATTGGTGCATGTGTTTTGTTTCATTGTTTACTGGAAAAATGTTCAAAACAATAAATTTAAAATGCCCTCTAACAACTGTACTGTATTGTACAAGGAATATAATTTAGTACAATCAGAAAGGCACATGTATGTTTCATGTGCAAGGGCCCTATGATTTGAAAAGAGCCCAAAGTTAATCTTTATCTGCCACTGGCAGAATGTATTTTCTTTGAATATGGCTTTCAATGCTGTTTCAACGAATGTGAGCTTCAAAGACAGAGAAGTTTAAATGCTAAGTCTGTTTTAATTGTGAGACTGCATTGCTTTGTTTAGCAGATGTCTTAGTGTCTATGCTGTAAAATGCAAAATAAAACTTTCAAAAGAAGTCCAAATCATCATAGAGGTAAAGCAGTATGCACGTTAGTGTTTATGGTAAATGGGGTGAAATAGCCAAGTAATGGTTCCTTGGAATGGCTGCAGGGGGGGAGGCTCCATTCGACCATGATTTTGTGAGGGGGAAGATCATATTTTTGCATCACATTTTTGGTCCATTTTTCATAAAATTGTGTTTTTTTTGGCAAATTTGTAGCAAATCATTAAAGACTGAAGTTACAAAATAATGACAGACATTTGAGTTTCGGATTTCATACCCTTCAGAAAATTTATACTAATGCAAGACCTGCTATTCTATTATATTTCTAAGTTTATAAGAGCAATATTTAAAAATTGTCCTTATTTTTGGGTCTTTGTCCCACTTCTGTGTATGGCTTTGTCCAGATTTCTTGCTCTGAGGTTGAGAGGTATGACAAATGTGTCAGGACCATCACAGTCAGCCAGAGACATTTCAAATTGTGACTTATTTGTTGCACCCCACTCCCCCATGTAGTGACTCTGGATGTGTCCAAGCAAGGCAAGAAGCAGTTATACAGTGTAAATGTGCAGAGTATCCCCCCATCCAAGGTAGACACAAGTGCTACTTTTATTCTGTCCTTGATTTTGCAGAATGTTCTGGTTTCTGTCATATTTTATACTGTTGATTTATGCTTATTATTACTCAGAAAGTGCCTGTTGCTCTGTGCATAAGTAGCAATGATTTAATAACCATCAGGTAAGCTTGTCTGAGATTATAAGATGCAAGTAAGCATACTGTTAAATAATTCCCAACATTGAAAGCCTTTCTGTTGTTGCCATGCAGAGAATACTTACATAACTAAATAATGTATAAGTCTTGGGTATTGAAATGCATATGACAGTATTTGTAATAAAGGACATGATTATATTATTTTAAGACACTCATTACACTTGTTGGAGACTTCCAGTCATCTCTGCAGGCTTTACCCATAAACTAAACAGAATGCCAATCTATCATGTGTGGTCCATAACCTGTACAGTAATCTTTTAAGCAATGTATCTTGAACTTGTTTCTTGTTTGCTTTTCATTTTTTTACTTTGATCATGTTTTCCCCATGAAACAAGTAGATAGTTGTCAGGCAGCAGGTCTTTTTTGGATAAGAAATATTTTTACAAGTGGGGGTATCACAGAGATTGCTATTTTCAACATGTTACTTGGAACTTTAATAAAGCTGAATATAAATTATAATTAGAACTGCAGTGCAAGGAGAAGTGGTTTGAGTTGAGTGCTGCTTGTTTTTCTTATACTTGATTTTGACTGGCATTCTAGTAATGCATTAAAAAGTAATTTATTTTTTTCATGCCTCACAATCTTTTTGTTTCCATCTAGATATTAAGTAAGCTGTCATGCAGCCAATGCATTGAAATATTTTTTTCTTCTACACTTCATTTTGTCTTGATTGGATTCTTATAATGACGGTTTGGCACCCAGGGCAGCGTATTTAATTAAAGCTATTTTTTGTGGTTTTGAGCATAGCCCCTCCCCTTTCTAGTTGACCACACCCCTTCCCATTGACCCCACCCATTCAGCTGTCTCTTGCAGCCCTCCTTTGATTTGAAGTCACTAGCCGCCACTGAATAGCAGTTATTAGCCATATATTAGGAAAAAAATATACCATACGAAAAGTTCAGGGAAGTGTTTTCCTTTAAGAAAAATCAGTATGTGACAAAGCAGTTTTAGTTACATCAGACTTTCCAATAGTATCAACACCTGCTGTAATGGCCATGCCAACAATGATTTTGGTCAAGGTGATGTCATAGACAGCAGGAAGCAAATCTAACCCTGCTTGATACATACCTCAAAGACTTTCCTCACTGTTGCTCTGGCTCTTTGAATGATGGCAATGCCATTTAAGGCACGAGGCCATGGTTCTAGGTGGTCTGACCAAGAGACATTAATTATGTTCTACTTTTTGCATGATTTGTACCTTGCGAAGATCGCAACATACAAGTGCAGCAATGCATGGAAGAAAAAAATGGTATCTGGCAGGGTTTGGGTGACCATCTGTCAACCTTAACAGGTAACACCCACTCCACTGAGAAGTGCCGTCACAGGTTCACTGATTTCAAAAGCATAGTGCTGACCACCTTTCTGAGTGGGCAGACTAGGTTACCACAAGGCCAGATATTACTGCGTTAACAGACTACAATAATACATAGAAATATGAAAAACTGTAAAATAATATGTATAGTTAATTGTGCAAATCATGTAATACTGTACAGGTATAACTAATGATGACTGGATATATAAAGTTATGAACTAAGAATTGCAGTTACAGATTGATAGTTCTTTAACCATGCAGTGAATGTGTTGTAATATACAACAGTAAATGAAGCTAGTTTTGCGTGGGACACAAAAACAGAAGTAAAAATTAATTGCTAAACTTTGTTTGAGCAGAAGCATTTTTAGTTGCATGTACAAAATGGCTGAAGCCTTACACACCACACTATACATAATCTACAGGTTAGGGGAGGGGGTATGGGTTACTGTGCTAAGTGAATGACCAGCACACACATTTTCTAAGAACATGCTGTTTTACTTAAGTATTACTTATTAAATCAGTCACACTTCTGCTGAGAAGGAAATGCACACTTCCTTGGTGGGTACATTTCAACATCTGTACTTCAGCAATTCCAAAAGAAAAATGTCTTCTTGAATGGAATGACTGTTACTATAGTGTTGCAGTAACTCATACAGGTATGCTTATGCAAGTGAAAATTAAATAGAAACTAAAATAAAAATTAATGAATGTTTTGATGGGATTACACACACATTTATATTTACATGTAGAGAAAATATTCAAATACATGCATGCATGTTTGGCTTTTTCTCTTTTAATCATAACTGAGGAAGAAATTAGATATAACAGGCAGCAGGTAAAAGAGAAGAAGGGAGCCACTTGTTGAATCTTCCCCAAGTATAATAAGCGTCCAAAAGGCCTTTCTTTTGTTAACATTCATAATGTTATATAAGAAATCATCATAGAACTGTAATGGCAAAAGCGAGAGAGATACATGTTTTTAGAAATGATTTCTGTATTACTCATAGAAAATATTGTTATAGTTTTGCAGATGAACAAATCAAGAAAAAAAGTTTTATAATATGCTTTTTTAATCTAATTAAATGTAATAATTGCTGACTTTTTCCCCTTGGGAACTGTATTCTTTGTATTAAAAGCATGTCATTTAAACACAACCCATTAGAAGGACAAAAGTTCTTTATATTTTAATCCATCGCAAATATGTATAAGCACTACTGTTACAGTCTTCCTTAGTACAAATGCAGATCTCAAATCACTGTTCTCAAGGTAAGGATACATACGTTTTAATTCAATAAATGTTTTATTGCAATATTTCAATATTTTGTTAAACTGCATGTAAATAGTACTGTGAGTATTTATTGTACTTTTGGGTTTTGTCTCTCACCACCCTTTTTTCTCTCTCTTTTTTTCTCCATTTTGCTTCTCTCCCATTTCTTTTGCTTTCTTTACAGATTCAAATTCCTCAGGAGCAGACCAGGCACATAACTCCCATGGTAGGGACAGATCACCTTCTTCCTGTTCAGGGACATCCTTGCTGGGTCAGAGTAGAGGCACCAGTCCTGCAGGAACTCTGGCACATGGCAGCCTGGTAAACTTCACAGAAAGGGGGCTTCTGAGTTTGGTTGATCACATACTGGTAGAGGTAGTGGAGAGGAGAATTCACCAGCCAAAACCTCTCTTCAATGTGTAGAAGACACACTATCCCAGTTGATGCTGACCACCACCACCAATACAGGCCCCTGCTCACTCAATATTAGGATCTTCTACTGGAGCACATTCTGCGAGTGGGCGTATTTGAGGTTCTGTGAACTGAGACTCCAGCTGGCACTTCTTCAGCCCTTCTTCCCTTACATATTTTCTGCCTTATCTTCTTCCCCATTTACTAACCACACCACCCTCTTATACAAAAATTGACAAAAACATAGTGCTCATCCTCTCCCACCTCCTCCAGCACAGACCCTCTTGATATTTCCCTTGTGTGTTCACCTCTTTTTTTGTCTCCCCTTTTTCAATCTGTCCTAAAACCTACTACCTATTCTTTAATAAAACCATCAGGGTGTCGAGAAAGAGGATACCCCAATATAAAAAATTATAAATCCCTCCCCTTTTTTTTGAAAAAAAATCAGTCTTGGCTGTAGCGCAGTCTGAAGTTTTTCTGGAATAATTTGAGCATAACTGTACCCAGCAGCATTTGCCTGTGATATGCTGAAAAAAAATAGTAATACCACCTAACAATTTATTTAAAGTCATTTGCAACTTCATTATGCAGAGCTTTAGACAAGTTACTTTTTTTAGTGAAAAGTCGACATTTTAAAAAAAATGTTTCACTTTACATATTCACTGCAAATACCTTTCTCTGTCCTTCTTTGCGTATCCTTGCTGCTCTGCTATTTGCACAAATCCGCAACATGTTTGAGAAGTTCTGGACTATGAATAATGGCCTCAGGTTTGCTTTCAGATTGCAGGTGATAAAGGCCAGCACCTCTACTACTTTGGAAACAAAAACTTTTATGACACACCTGATAAGCATGGTAACTCACAAGGAAAGCATATAAAATCTTTGACTAAATTTAATATTTTGAAATCACACTTTGAAAATGCATGTGTGAACCACCACTACCACCACATGGACTATAAAATGGAATTTAACTCAATTCCAAACTATTGTATGTGAATATAACAGTGTGGTGACATTTCCAAATGGAATTATGCATCGGCACACTGCAGTATGATAAGATTTATAAAATGACCACTTAATAAATTTCATGCAGAGCTTTCACACAGCTGAAAAGTTATAACCCCACAAAATAGTCAGTTTACGGAAAAAAAGACTGTGGCACTATTTTGCAGAATAAAAGCTCTAAAAATACAATTTATTTTTTATTTTTATTTTATTTTATTTTACATTTGTTGACCAGGCTAGTCGAACTGGATATATGTCCATTTTCATTAGAGGCCCATGGAGAAAAGCTCCGATATAAGCAATTATACATTAAATGCAATAGTATCACAGCATACAAAATATGTAAATAGCAAGAAGTGACATTAAAATGAATTTAGATCAGACATAAAAAAGTGTACAGAGTCAGCAAGAGAAAAAAACACTTAAGATAACATATAATATGAAAAAATAAAAAATAAGCAGGATTAGTTATTTTACAGCAGAGGCCTGGGTACAGGCATACATACTGATGTTTGCTTACAGCTAAGTTGAAGGTGAGTACTTCTAGAGTAGGTCAGCTGAGAGACAGGCTCCTTTAATACAGAATAGAGGGGATGAGTGAAGAGTGTGGGGGATAGTGAAAGGGATGTTAGTCAGGGTTAGAGCAGGGGCATAGCCAGTGTGTTATGAGGTATTCCTTGAGATATTTTTTGAAGCGCAATGTAGGAGAAAGAGAAGAGTTCATTAGGAAGTTGGTTCCAGGCTTTTCCCACTGTGTTAGAGAATAGTGAGTCTCCAGCCTTGTTGTTACATTTAGTAGTGGAACTAGTAGCTTATTAGCTGAGCGTAGCGTTTCAAGATTCTTGTATGGAGTAATCAGACTAGAGAGGATTGGGGTATTCATAGGGTGACAGAGAATCTTTTGGGTGATAGTAAGTTGTTGATAACAAAGTTGGTTCTGCAGTTCTAACCATCCCAGCTGTTTAAGGTTATGACAGTGATGGGTTCTAAAAGGGGCACCTGTGGCGAATCTGGCAATATTATTGTAGCTGGTTGCTAGTTTGCACAGGTTGTTTTTAGATGGGTTGGTATAAATGGCAGAAGCATAAAACAGGGTGGAGATAAGGTGGGTTTGGGCAATGGTAGTTCTGGCCAATGGTGTGAGGAAGGTTTTGATTCAATAAAGGGAGCCTAGCTTTTTGTTAACTGACTTTATTGTAGTATTAATATGATCATCATAGTTAAGGTGGTGGTCTACTGTGATGCCTAAGAGTCGAGTTGTAGTGTCTGGGAATATGGTAGTTCCATTGTTAGAGGTTAGTGTAAAATGACATTGTGGAGACGTTTGGGTAGGAGTGAAGAGCAACAATTTTGTTTTTTTTGGGGTTCAGAAGGAGGCAATGTTGCATAAACCAATTTTCAACGTTATTAAATACTGTTTGAGTGAGGGTCTGGAGTGAGGAAATAGAATTGGCAGAACAGATTAAAGTTGAATTATCTGCATATTGTATACAGGTGGCTTGTGGAGTGTTAGCTTTGAGATCATTAATAAAGATAGAAAAGAGAAGGGGACCTAGTATAGAGCCTTGAGGTACTCCAATATTAACAGGGAGGGGTGTAGATAAATTATTATCCCAGAGGACAGATTGTTGTCTGTTATCTAAATAGGATTTAAACCAGAGTATTGCCTGGGTATCAAGTGATAGGGCTGTTAGTATGTCAATAAGTAGGTGATGACTGACCATGTCAAAGGCTTTTGACAGGTCAATAATAGTGCAGAGGAAAGAGAGTTACTATTACAATTTTTGTTTTTGCAGTCAGAAAAGGATAGCAAGGCAGTGGTAGTACTGTGGCAAGGTCTAAAACCATTCTGACAGTTAGCAAGTAAATTATGAGAGAGAAGGTGGGAGAGTAGCTGTCGGTGGATACATTTTTCCATTATTTTAGCTAATGGAGGGAGTAAGGCTATTGGTCAATAGTTAGAAATCTCATTAGAAGAGCCACCCTTATGCAGAGGGATAATGTGCGAGACTTTCCAGATGGAGGGAACTGTTCCTTCTGAGATAGTTCTGTTTATAAGGATGGATATAGGATAGCAAATTACTTTAGGTATTTGGCTGGTAGACAGTCAGCTGAGGGGGGTGCATGGTATGAGTTACTTGAAGGAGGGAGCAGATGAGTGATGTTGGTACTGGTTGTACGTGAAAAGAAGGAACTGAGCTATTTGTGTCATCTGATAGGCTAGAGCTTACAGGGGGTAGAGTATTTGCTAGATTTTGAATAGCTTCGGTGAAGTAGTTGTTGAAGGCATCAGCAATTTGTTTAGAGTTATTGTGGGTAGTACCTGATGGGGTGGGAGTTTTAGTATGCCCTGGCTGAAGCAATTTGTGAATGCCTGACCAGAATTTTTGTGGTTGTTTCTGGTGAGTCTGTTGTAGGTGGAGGTAGTATTTCCTTTTATCTAGTAGAATTTCCTTTTAGGTAGAGTTTCTTAATTGTTTGAAATAGAGATGGTCAGCTGGGTTTTAGATGCTCTACATTTAGCCCATATTTTATTACGTAGGATGATCTTTTGTCTAGTTACTTTAGAGAGCCATGGAGCGACTTTGGTCCTAATACGGGTTGAGCGAGAGGGGGCATGGTAGTCAAGGATTTGTAGGAATTTTATATTGAAGTAAGATACTGCTTCATCCAGCTGAAGATGATATAGAGGTGACCAATCACATGCCTTAAGTTCATCTTGGAAGTTCTCTGGATTAAAGTGTTTTTTTGAGCGTGAGGTTTTGAGGAGATATGGAGTGAAGTTATGTTGTTTTTGTTTGATTATATAGGTTAGAGAGTGGTCACTAATGTCATCTGGAAGGGTACCTGGTCTGTATGTGTCATGGTGGCTATTTATAAGGATCCAATCTAGGGTGATTTCTTTACTGCTAGGCTTATGGATTCTAGTGGGGGTGGTTATAATTTGGGAAAATCCATAGAGATTTATGTGGGTGGTAGGATTAGGGGAGCTGCAGGCAGTCCAGTCTATATTAAAATTACATAATACTATGGTTTCCTGAGGTAGATGAGTGGAGAAGCAACTGAGGATACTTTCAAGGGTGCTAATGTTATTTCCAGGGGGAAGGTAGGAACAAATTATGTAGATAGAGTTACAATTGTTGATTTGAAGTTTGACCGTAAGGATTTCAGCATTAGTATTTGAGGGTAGGTATGTACTGAAGGTTGTAACTTGAAGTTCAGTTTTAAAGAAGATGGCTACTCCCCCACCCTTTTTGGTTTTCCGATCACAACGAAGAATGTTACATCCTGGAGGGATGATTTCCTGGTCCTGAGTAGTAGGTTTTAGCCAAGTTTCTGTAATACAGAGGATGTCAAATGAGTGTATATCTAAGAGTACATGAAGGTGGGTTAATTTATTGTTTATACTACAAATGTTGAGATGGGCTATCGGGAGGGAGTTAGAGGGTTTTGTTGGGGTGTGGGAATTAGAAGTTTGATTCTGGGGGCTCCTAGTAGTTTTATTTGTGGGGCCAGGGTTTGGATGAATGTCACCATCTAGTAGAGGGTGTTGTTGAGGTATTTGTATAGTCTTTAGGAATTTAAAATAGCTATTTAGGGATTTTTTGCCTTGGAAATAGATAATATGGGTGGATCTATGGTACTTTGGAAGTATATAGATAGAAATAGAGGTTATGTTAATGTGGATGCGGGAGATTATTTGAGAAAGTGATTGTGTTTGTTGGTGGGGCAGGTGAACTTCACTATGTGAGCAATGTTCATAGATGATTAAAGAATAAGGAATACTTAGTGAAGCTACAAAAGCTGTTATGAGTAGTAGGTTTGTATAATTTGTTTTATACATTTTGGCCATAGGGAGGTAAAGGATAGGAGATATTGTAGACTGAGGGAGGGAGTATAGTATAAGATATAATATAGGTAGGGGAAGTTGTTAGTAAGTATATTTGGGGTGGAGAAGGCAGAGAAAGTTAATATTGGTGTAATGTAGCTGTAAGGTATGGGAGGGAGTAGAGGTGTGATGGCTAATAGGGAGAAGACAGTGGTTGTGTGATGAAGAAAAGGGGTGTGGTTAAAGAAGTATAAAGTTAACAACACAGGGGGTAGGTGGGATATGGGGGTAGGGTAGGGGAGCGGAGTGAGCCCACAGGACGAACGGAGTGGGCTAGAGCAAGTGAAGATAGTGCAGCAGAAAACAAAGTATCAGCAAATAGATATCTAAAGAATGAAGGTAAGTGGGTAAGTAATGAATACTTTAGGGAAAAAAGGGACTAGGATAACAGTAAAGAAAGAGAGTTTGCGATATAGCAAGGACACAATAGCTAAAGATAAAATTAAGTTTGCCAAACTAAATACATATGCCCATTTAATAAATGCAGAAGGATATCTGGAGGTGGGAATGACCCTTCAGGCTCATGCCTCACAACACTTCTGAGTGTGCAGCAACAACTGTGCCATGCACACAAATCTGTGCCATTTGCCATTTTGTATAGTTACACATATATACATATTAATACACACTCCATTCATATAAGGTTTGTGATTAATTTGGCAGAAAATACATATGTGACTAACAGAAATGAATGACCATAAGAAAACAAACACACAAATGTGTAGGAGGTTAGCAAGCATGAATAAGGTGGTGCTGGGCCACAAGCCCTCCTTACACTCAAGTGTGCCAAGCATAAAGCTAGCCCTGCCTGCAGTCACAACACTGCACATTTCCTAACAGAACTACTATTCAGACAATACTTGATCTGGGTTTTTAGCTGTTTTTTACTGATATTGGAAGAGAAGTTGTCAATGTTTTGTATTTCTGTCATTTTTTTTGTGTTACACATTTGTATTTTCACTCTTTTGTTGTGACTCAATTGTGTTTCTCACATATGCACATTATGTATATAAAAATATGCGCACACACACATGTATATATATATATATATATATATATATATATATATATATATATATATATTTTTTTTTTATTTCACACACACACATAGATATAAATACAAATCTATTATATTTTAGTAAGACACTTTTCATCTAATCACAAAAATACCCATTTAACTTAAAACTCACTTAGTTGAATTATATTCCATCAAGCACTTCATATACAGGAAATACCTATCCATAACTTCTTTTGTGTATGATGCTCCTACACAAATCACTTACCTAAATATGCAAACTGCAACTGATGCGTTGTCGTGCAGAGATGATAAAGCTCCACACACAGGGAATCATTGCTGAGACCAGACCTCTCAACCTCTCAGTGCAAGAAATCTGGACAAATACTGACAAAATGGGGGGGGACAAAGGCCCAAAAATAGTGACATATTTTAAATATTACTCTATAAGCTTAGAAAGTTGCTAGAGTAACCGGATTTGTTTTAACATGCATTTTCTGAATGATTTGAAGTCTGAAACTCAAATGTACGTCATTATTTACTGACTTCATTCCTCAGATCATCGCTTTAATTTGTCAGAAAAACACATTTTATGAGGAACTGATCAAAAATATGAGCCAAAATCTGGACATTCTGAGAAAATCTGTACAGTTGAGAGGTATGGCTGGGACATAAACTTCTAGAAATAGACAGTATTACAGTGGGCATTAGTAAGGTACAAATACTGATCAACATTAATGTGCAGTGCAATTCCTATGATCCAAACACACACTAGTAGAGATTTACTGTAGCCATACACACTTTTCTATTAAATGAGATTCAGTCATTTGTGTTTTCAATTTAAAATGCCAAAACAAGGGTAGCTTGTAGCTGTAGCATAGTCCAGATACCGGTTTGCTGCATCTGGGTCTGTTTGTAGTGGCTGTTTGTTTTGAGCACATTCTCCAGGCCATCTTGGATTGGAAGGGGCCTTTCTGCACTCTAGTGAGAGGATTGTGCTGACTGGAACCTATCTGGTGAAGAGTGGTTGGCCCTGGGCTTGGAATAAACATCCTCATTTGTCCTTTTGAATAGTCCAGATACCAGTTTGCTGCATCTGGATCTGTTTGTAGTGGCTGTTTGTTTTGAGCACGTTCTTCAGGCCATCTTGGATTGGAAGGGGCCTTTCTGCACTCTAGTGAGAGGATTGTGCTGACTGGAACCTGTCTGGTGAAGAGTGGTTGGTCCTGGGCTTGGAATAAACATCCTCATTTGTCCTTTTGAACCTTTTTACATTTTCTTTCAAGTTTTTAGCTTCTGGTATTTAAGCCCTGCATTTGAGCAGGTTTCTGATCGTTTGTACATCACACAGCACACCATAATTCAACAGTTTTTCCCTTAGTTACAAGTGTAGCACTTTAGTGCAGCCCTCATCCTTAGGACTTTCCTAGCCAATGAAATACTGCTAGTGAGCTGAAACCTATTAAATTAACAATAAATAAAAAAAAGGCAGAAATACTGATCCACTGAGCTCCTCCTTATCGATCCTGAAAAGCCCCCCTTAGTGACAACAGTTTAGTATTATTGACAGTTGGACCACCGTGGTTTCTCCAGCCAGCCATGCTGACTTGAGTCTCCTGAGGCAGTGTAGCAACTGTCTCATGTACACTGACAAACAACTACTAATAACTCACTCTAGTGCAGTGTTAGAGAGATCCATCTACACCAGGAATCTTGAATTCATGCCCTCTCACACACAAAACAATAACACCAAAGAGGTTGTTGACCCACCCAACACTGCACATGCACATAGCACCACTACTCATACACATGGTATGCATCCAACACAAAAATGAACATATGCAGAAGTTCTATCAAAAAGAAACTACGGAGACAAAAGAGATCTTCAAAACACAAGACTGCTACAACTAACACAGTTAGCACAGAACCCACGATACATAGCAACACCAATGTTTCACCTACCAAGCCCATAAGGCGTCATTGGAGACTCAATAGTGAGGACTCACAGATGCCCTACAAGAGAAAGTTACAGTCAGCTACCTATCCAGTGTCAGGATTTAACAGATCACACAGACTCAGGATGCTCAGCAACAAGTATCATTATGACTCTGTCATAGTTCATTTTGGAGTGAATGACAAGAGACGTACCTCACTGGACTATATGAAGAGAGACATGAATGAGCCTTGAGCAGTATACTACCTTCATCTAGAATTATGCCCCAACATAAAAAAAAAAATGACTGATTTCAATAATTGTGATAGTTTTTGGTGTCATTCAAAGAGGATCCAGTAACTGTCAGCCTGGGAATCTATGGACGACAAATCTCACTGATTTGCTAGAGATGGTTTGCACCTGACACCTCTAGGCTTTCAGCTGCTAACAAAGGCTCTTGCCTCCCCTACAGTACCTTGTTTTAGGCAAGGTCTCAAAAACAAACTTACAGACATGAAATTTGCAATTTTAACAAAATAAGGGTCATGCTGCTACCCTGGAAGCAATTCTATCACTGGATGATGTAGATGTCTGTGCAGTCAAAGAAACCTAGTTCAAGGCCTCAGAAAGTACTCCAGCTTTGCAAGGCTACAATGTCTTTCACACTTTCAGACCGCAAAATGAACATGCAAGAACCAAAGGAGGCAGTGTTTCTAACCACATTAGAGAAAAATGCATCTCCCATCGAGTTAGACTAGACAATTCATTGGAGTTACTCCAAGTTCAAGTTACAGTAGGTAAGACCCCCATTCAAATCATAGCCAGTTATAGATCCACCTCCATGCGTCACGACATGCATGAAGCCTACTTGAACAAACCGGAGACAATCCAAACATTACAGAACACTCTGATTATGGGGGATTTTAATTATCCCACCATCAAGGGGGAAACCTATGCTAGCCTAGCTCTAACCTGGTAGCACAAAATCTCCTTGACTTTGTTAACACAAATGCCCTGGAACAAATTGTTCATATGCTGACAAGAAAAGCAAACCTACTAGATCTGGTCCTCACAAACATGTCAAACGAATGCACTACCAGAACTGTCAGACCCTCATTAATTAAATCTGAACACAAATCAGTCACCTTTGAGCTGACACTAACACTAGAACTCACAAATGGCAAAATCAGACTAAAAGACTTCACCAAGGCAAACTATACCATCCTAGGTGAAGGTATAAATGTATTCCGAGCCCCACCCCAAGTTGGAAGTGGTAACTAGATCAAAGCTTACACTGAAGCCCTGTACAATCACTTGCATACATGTATAGACTCAGCTGTACCAGAAAGAATCAAAGCCAGAACACAAAGTAAAAACAAGCTGCCATGGTGGAGATCCAGCATCAACAAACTTTACAATAAACGCAAAAAGTTCCTGTCCATGAAAACAAGGGCAAGACCCCAACAATGGAAAAGTGCACTCAGCCTCAACAGGCAAATAAGACAGCTTGTCAAATCTGCTTAGGGTCTCTGAAAAAAACTTAGCTAGCACAGCCAAGGATAATCAAAGGCCTTTTACAACTATGTACATAGCATAAATGGTAGGACCCAGACATATGCAGAATTAGTGAACAATAGTATCACACACACTGACAACACAAACATAGCAAACCTGCTAGTGGATAGGTTTGGTGAAAATTTCACCACCCATATCCCCTCCAAATATATCACAAACACTTCCCCAAACTCCACCCCCCACCCTACATATCCGAAGAACAGGTCATCAAAGCCTTGTCCATGGCAAAAAACACAGCCTCTATGGGACCAGATGGCATTTCAGGCTGCCTTTTAAACAGGCTAAAACATGAATTAGCATCATCATTATGTACCCTTTTCAATCATAGTCTAAAGCACAGGCTTTGTTCCTGTAGAATGGAAAACAGCAACAGATATTCCCCTCCACAAAGCTGGCCTACCCTAGCAACAGACCTGGGGAATTACAGACCCAAAAGCCTGACCAGCTTTATCTGTAAGGCTATGCAACTTTTCATTATGGATCTCACCCCCAAAAGGAGAGATATCTATACCAAGCGATTGCAGCCCGCCAAACATCTCCAACGCCCAAGTGAGAACTGCTCTCTCCAAAGCAAAAAACACAGCATCCATGGGACCTGATGGTGTCCCCGGCTGTGTGCTCCACGAACTCAACGAGGAATTAAACCCACAGCTAGGACAGCTGTTTAATCATAGTCTTACCTCTGGATACGCACCAGGAGTGGCGCACTGCAACTGTGGTCCCACTTCACAAAGGCGGTGCCTCCACCGACCCTGGAAATTACCGGCCCATTAGCTTGACAAGCCTTATCTGCAAAGCCATGGAGAGGATCATAATGGACCTCATAAATAAAGACATAGGGAATTTGCAGACTTTGGATCCATCCCAGTTTGGCTTTGTCAAAGGCAGATCATGCCTTCTAAACTTGGTTGACTTTTTGAAACAGTCACCAAAGCCATTGATGAGGGAAAGGCAGTCCATACAGCCTACCTCGATCTGGCGAAGGCCTTCAATACAATACCCCACTCGGGTATCATTGAAAAACTCATCAGCTTAAAAGTTAACCCATACATCACAAGATGGGTTGCAAACTGGCTGAGTGACAGATCCCACAGGGTCAGAGTTGCTGGCGCCATGTCAGACTCAAAGCCTGTCACAAGTGGTGTACCACAGGGCTCAGTCCTGGGCCCACTCTTGTTTGGCATCTACTTTTCCGAAGTACAAGCAAACACAGGAGGGTTATGGCTGACAAAGTTTGCAGATGACTGCAAACTGGGTGCCATAGTAGAAAACACATCTGACACAGATATCCTTCAGAAGGGTCTCACAGAAACGGATAACTGGTGCCAGAGCCATGGCCTAAAGTTAAATGCCAAAAAATGCATAGTCATACCCTTCGGGAAAAACAAGGTTACCCCTAGCTACCAAATAGGTGGCAATCCACTGAGCACAGAAGAAGTTATCAGGGACCTGGGGACCCAGGTTGATAGTAGTCTGTCATTCGACACCCATGTAGCTAAAGTAGTTAGGAAGACCTTCTACATTGCCCACCTTATCATGAAGGATTCTCATCTAGATCAAGGGAGGTCATAGTCTCCTATACTCATCACTCATCAGACCAATGATTGAGTACAATGCCCCATTCGGAATGTATCTGACCCGACACTTGCAGCAGCTGGAGAGGCCACAAAGTTCCTCACCAAAAGGATAAAGGGTCTCAAACATCTGTCCTATGCTGCCCGACTGAAAGAACTCCAGCTCTATTCAGTCGCTTACCGCTTGCTCAGAGGTGACCTTTGCCTAACATACAAGGCCATGTCAAACCCAGATTTGATGAATATGCTTCACCTCAAAAAATCTAGATCCATCAGAGCCACAAGGGCGGGAGACTTAAACCTTGACACGGCTATTAATAGGACGTGCTGGAGGGATAGATTCATCACCCAAAGACTCCTTATGCTGTGGAATAAAATCCCAGTATATGTGAGGCAGAGCACCTCGCTGGCCTTGTTCAAGAGAAATCTTGACCAATGGATGGGAGATCGCAGATATACCCCAGGGATTACCTCAGTGTCACTGCTCAACAGAGACACAGCAAAATAATGGGTATAGTTCCCCATACTAAAGGGGTGGCGTAAGCCACAAAACTATGGGCTAGGCTTGTAAATGCCCTCGGGCAGATAGCCTAGTATGAACCTATGAAGATATAGGCAACCTTCAAATCCTGGATCCTTTCCCAATTCAGCTGCATCAAGGGCAGATCCTGCCTGTTAAATCTTGTAGATTTTTTCACAAATGCGACCAGGGTCATTGATGGAGGCAAATCTGTGCACTTGACTTGGTAAAGGCTTTTGACATAATCCCACACAAAGCCATTATCGATAAACATGGGTTGCTAACTGGCTCACAAACCGAACACAATCAAAGTGGGCAACTTCACATCAACCAACAGACCTGTTATCAGTGGGGTGCCACAAAGGTTAGTGCTGGGCTCCCTACTGTTTGGTATATACATCTCAGAAGATCAGGTAAAAACTAAGGGGTTGTTGCTGATCAAGTTTGCAGAAGACAGCAAACTGGGTACAATTATTGAATCCCCAAACATGTCAGTATCCTCCAGGTGGGTCTTATGCAGGCCAGTGACTGATGTCAGTAACAGTTCACATTATCACATCAACAACAATAACCTAAGTGCCCACGAATTGGTAAGGGACTTGGGTTTTCAAGTTAACTGTGACCTTAACTTCGACCACCATATGCCTAATGTGGTAAGGAAGACTTTCTATGTGGTACACTTGATTAGTAAAGACAATGCCTTAAAAGCAAAAGAGAGGTCATAACCCTCTATACTCAGCTCTAATCAGGCTCATTATTGAGTATAAGAATTGAGTTTGGCATGTACTGTACAAACCACCTGCAGCAATTAGTGGACCTCAGAGGTTTCTGACAAAAAAGATCAAGAGTCTCCAGCATGTGCCATGCTCAGGCTGACTAATGTCCCTGTCACTTTACTCTGTATCATATAGACTTCTTAGGGTAGACATATGCCTGATTTACAGAGGAATCTTAGACCAAAACCTAATGAACTTGTTGCATATCTGTAAATCAAATGAGACTAAGGCCACCCATTTCAGGGACCTAAATATAGCCTGCTACTAGGGACCCAGTCACTTACTGTCCCCAGCCCAGCCACAGACAAGCACAGCCCCTTCTCTTTCTCACCCATACAAACTAAGTACATAAAAAACATCTTGTCCAAACTCAAACCATGCTGCACAGCTGCAGACAAACTCCCAAATGAATTTCTAAAACTTGTCGCCTCTTCAGTCACATATCCCATTTTGATCCCGATCAACCACTCTATTAAAGAATATTATGTCCCACTCATTTGGAAAGTATCTCATATTACTCCTCTCCACAAAGGTTGCCCTTCAAAGAACTAACATACTCACCCCACTTTATGAAAATTCTGGAAAAATGCATCCACAACCAACTCAAACTACTTCCTTAATAATAATCTCCTTTCCAACTCTCAGCATGGTTTCAAACCAATGCACAGTAGTAGCACAGCCCTCCTAACCTTTCCTAACACTATCTACCATCTCAAGAACGAAGGCTGACATGTCTCTTTCATATTTCTCAACATGTCTAAAGCCTTCAATACCATATCCCACCAGCATCTGCTAAATAAAATCTTCCTATGGCCTAAGTTTACCCTCACTAACTTGGTTCCACAGCTATCTTTCCAACCGTCAACAGGCTACAAAGTGGGAAAACTGTCTCCCCATCTCTGTGGATGTACCACAAGCTTCTATTCTTGGCCCACTTCTCTTCATCATATTCAAAAAGAACCTCAGTACGGCAACCCAACATGCCTCCATAGTACATTATGCAGATGGTGCCACCCTTATCTGCTCAACACCCCCACCCCAAGAACTCCAAGTAAAAATGCAATCTTCTTTTCAAGACATTGAAACCTACCTCTCCCAACATCATCTCATTTTAAATCACAACAAAACCAAAATCATACTTTTCAGTAACAAAAAACTCAAGACTTCCCAAGCTCCCTCTATCAAGAATCTCTGCAAATGGTATGAAAATTGCCGCTACTAACCACATTAAACTTCTAGGTCTTACCATAGATGACAACCTCAAATTTGACATGCATATTGCCCAAACCATCAAAACAGTCCACATAAAACTAGGTACCCTTTACAAGGCCAAACCATTCCTATCCCCCAACACCAGGCGAGGAACTGCTCGCACACATTCTATCTACCTTTCTCTATGGCTCTCTCATATTTACTAACCTTAGAAAATCTTACCTCGACAATCTAGAATCATGCTACCACAAAATTCACAACTAATCACCCACACAGGTCTCACCACTGCTCAGCCCTTTCAATACTAAAGTGACTAGAACTCCCAACCTTCTATCTCTCAATCAACTGTTCAACAGAGTGTAGTGTGCTCTACACCTCCAGACAGTGCATTTTTCAATAAACTAAATGAAACAAGCGTGCTACAAAAGAGAATTGGAAAATGGGCTCTCTGCATTGTAAATTGAAAAGCAGGCAGGGAACTGTGTAGTTTTTAACAGTAGGGCCTAGGAACAGAGTATTGGGAATATAAAAAAAAACAAAAAAGCGTGTTTGTAACTCATACTTGCACATGCTGCCTCTAGGCATCTGCTTTACTGGTTTAGTCCCACTTTGCTCGCTCCCCACCCTGCCCTCATAATTCACCCGCCCCTGGTAGTACTATGTTTATAGTACCACTGGCACACCCCCTTAATTAACTAACCAATTACACGTGTTCCTAGAACCCAGCAAACTCCTAGCACAATAATACAACCTCTATCCACCTCACTATTCATATTAACCCACCCATAGCTATTCTATTCTCTCTAAACTTTTATCTACCACATACACTCAATACAGACCCTGCCCTAGTAATTTACTATGACTACAGCTAAAACACTAATGCTGCTACCCTTAATACCCCTGCTATTCATTCTTTATCACTTAAGCTCCTATGAATATGTACAGCATCCTGAAATCCAATACCCAAACTCTCAGACACTAACCCAGCATTTAATAAGTTTATCCAACACATAACCACCCCTCTCATAATTCCTCGCCCCCCCCCATTTACCATCACTCGACTAAATATAGCTACATTAGCTTAAAAACCAAAAGCTATGAAAAAATCATAAACAGATTTTTAAGACTCATAAGCAACTTAAAAATTAATCTTATGATGGATGGAGACATCCACCCCAACCATGGCCCATTCAACAACAGTAGACCCAAGCACACCATCTAACAACTCAACGTGTACTACCCAGATTGTTAGACTTCCAAACTCATTTCTGGTCTGTCATCTCAACATCAGAAGCCTAAACAGCAAGATCCATGCCTACATGGACTCTTAGCTGTTCAATCCCCCGATATCCTCTGCCTCACAGAAACCTGGCTAAAACCAAAAACCAAAGATAACAAAATAACCCCCCCACCAATAGTACAACATCCTTAGACTGGACCGAATCTCCAGGAAAGGTGGCGGGGTAGCTGTAATATACAAGTCTACCCTAACAATAACAATTGACACCCAACAGCCACCCCAGTTTGGCAATGCAGAAATTCTCATCACCAAACTAATAAACAAAAATAAATGCAGATACATTGTCTGCATTTATATTCCACCTGGCAAGAATGATAATATTCTAGAAAATATCTTACATTGGCTAACTTCTAACTATCCCCAGGAAACCATTCTCTTAGGGGACTTTAACATTGATTGGAACACCTGTTCCTCTGAAACTCCCTCCACGGGTTTACTCAGATCATTGCCACCCCCACCAGATTTAGCAAAAATAGTCAAAGATAGTATCCTCAATTGGATACTTAGTAACAGCCACCCCCAAACGTACAAGTCAGGTACATTACCCAATGATCTAAGTGATCACTGCCTTACCTATATTATTAGGCTCAAAGCTAACATTCCCAACCAGCCCACCTACAAAACTATAAGAAACGTGAGGAACTTTAACCTTGACAACTTCCAAAAAGAACTCAAAGCATGTAATTGGAATGTCTTGAAACGACTCCCATTACAAGAAGCAGTTGAGTACTTCAGTAACAAATTTCTGGCTATCCTTAACCACCATGCTCCTACCCATACTATCCGTGTAAAAGCCACGGTTGCACCGTGGCTATCTAAAGAAACAAAAACCACAATTAAACTAAGAAACAACGCCTGGGACAGGTGGCATGTTACCAAAGCCCCTATGGACCAAGCAAGATACTGGCAGCCAAGGAACCAGACCAAAAAATCTGTCATTCTAGACAAAAAAAATCACTACACCCCCCTACAACAAAAATATCAACTAAAACCTCAAAAGTTCTGGGCTGGTATTAACAATCTTCTCCACCCAGGCCATTTTGCAACTCCTACCCCATCAGCTGCCCTTGATAAATCCCCTGTTGAAAGTGCAAACAGCTTCAACTCCTCCTTTACTGAAACTATCCAGTCTCTAGCTACCCATCTCACTCCATCGGACGCAAACACCAGCTCTGGCACATCTAGCCCTGATCCACCCAGCACCCAACCCACCTTTACCTTTCAAACCGTACCTACCAACCTGATCTGGACCTTACTCAAAAAGCTAAAACCTACTACACTAGTTGCCGACCACCTCCCAGCTGAATATCTTCAAAAAGCAGCTGATGCCATAGCACTTCCCATTTCTATTCTGATCAACAGATCCATCTCAGAAGGATCCATCCCAGCAATATGAAAAATATCATGTTATAGCTCTCCATAAATGAGGAAGTTCCACAGAATTATCTAACTTTAGACCTATAGCCATTCTTTCACCACTAGCTAAAATCATGGAAAGATGCATACACAAACAAATCATGCACTTTCTTATTCAAAATGGAAAGTTCGTTGACTCTCAGCACAGCTTTAGGCCATTCCACAGTACCACCAAGGCTCTTCTATCTTTCTCTAATGTCATCAGTCTTCATCATAACAACAACAAACTATCTTCAGCACTCTTCCTAGATCTCTCAAACGCTTTCGATATGGTCAACCATCAGCTACTGCTCAATACCCTACAAACCATTGGTTTAGACCAACATGCAATACAGTGGTTTCACTCCTACCTAAACGATAGACAGCAGGCTGTCTTATGGCAAAGCAAGCTGCCATCCCAACTTCCTCTTACCCTAGGTGTCCCACAAGGGTCCATACTAAGTCCCCTTCTTTTCTCTGTCTTTATCAATGATTTGCAAACCACCACCCCAGGAGCCACCTGCATCCAATATACAGATGACTCAATGCTAATATGCTCTGCCTCCTCTCCTACACAACATCTAACCCTCATCCACACCACTTTCAGCATGATAGAAACATGGCTAGCTAATTGCCGTCTGCTTCTAAAGCCTAACAAAACCAAGCTACTACTTTTCTTCCCTAACAGTAGAATTCCTCCTCCTTCCTTCAACATTAAATCTAGCAATGACACCATTATCTCCCCTGATGACTATACAGTGCTTCTTGGTGTAAAAATAGACAACAACCTTAAATTTAATAAACATGTCAATCACATTATTAAGTCCGTCAACAAAAAACTTGGCTCCCTGTACAGAGCTAAACCTTTCCTCACCCCCCTAGCTAGGGTAGCTACTGCAAGATCACACCTCTTCTCTTCCCTTATGTATGACTTCCCTGTACTCACCAACCTATCCAAAACCAATCTCAACAAATTATCAGGATGTTACAATCATATAGCCAGATTCACTACAGGCATGGCTTTTATGACCCACCATTGCCAGAACCTCAAAGCACTGGAATGGTTAGAGTATCCTACCCTTCTACAGTTCAATCAGCTTATAGTAGCGCATAAAATACTCCATCAACCTGATAACACCCCTGCCCTCAAAAATATTCTCACCCCTCATAGTGCCCCCAGGCCATTATGTTCAGATGATAAACTAATGATAGTAACCCAAAAATCCAACAACTCTGCAGGCGATGCTATATTTGCCAACTCAACCGGTAAAATCTGGAATCTACTCCCTACTACCCTTACCAAGGAAACTTCGCTACCCCTATTTAAAAGAGAACTCTAAAAATACCTCACATCTCATTGGCTGTGCTCTTGTTCTAAACCTAACAACGTCACTAATACATGTCTTGCTACCCAACCTGCTGTTTAGCCAAGTATCTATGCCTCTAAGCATGGTGAATTATGAGATCTGACTGTATTCTATGTTTACATTTTCTGATAAATCTTTGCCAATCAGATGCAAGTCTGCACATTGTGTATATTGATATCTGCCTGTATTCTTTGTCTATATTTTTCTAAACATGTCTGCCTAAGTTTATCACTCAGTGATGTATGTACTCTCTCTTTTTCGGTATGTGAAGCTTTTCTCCCCGGTCTTCTGCTGAAAATGGACATATATCCAGTCGGACTAACCTGGTCAACAAATGTAAAATAAAAAAATAAATAAATAAAATAAACTATTCTTAGCCCATAAAATAATCTACCATCCCAAAAACTGCCCTGCCATCTCCTCTGTAGTTTAACCTAATACTAATAGCAGATCCCTCAGATCTTCCAACAAACTCCTACTGAAGCCGTCAAACTCCCACAGCCATCATGGTGACTCCCTCACACAACATAGCCAAACTCTGAAACACCCTTCCAGACACTAACAAAAAATCCAGTACATGCCCATTTCAAATCACTCCTAAAAGAACACCTTACCAGTCTCTGGCTATGCTCCTGCCACTCCCCAGGTTAATCTATTTCCCTGCTCTTATAATACCTTTCTCACCTGACCTTCTAACATCCCTACCATAAACTTTAACTTATATACTATATAGTGTTTGCTCTTTCTACACAGTAATCTGTACAGTTCTACTGATTACATTACAATTATTACAAATTAGTTGTTACTACCACAGTAATTTGTACAGTTCTACACATTGTATTACATTTACTTCTACTGTTTGTGCTTTACTACTGTTGAGTTCCCCCCTGGTCTCCACTAGGTAACAGGATATTGCCTTGTACTGTTTATTGATGCTGTAAAATAATTCAATTGTACTATTGTTTTGCTGTTAATAGGATTTTTTTTTTTCTTTCTTTTGTTATGCATCTATGTCTAGCTTTTCTCCATGGGTATCCACTGAAAACTGGCCTCTGGCCCAGTCGGACATACCTGGTCAACAAATGTAATGCATAAATAAATAAACTTAAATAGGACATGCTGGAGGGACAGATTTATCTCCCAGTGACTGCCGCATCTTTGGAATAGGCTACCTATTCATATGAAATAGAGCACCTCTCTGACAATGTTCAAAAGGAACGAATGGATGGGACACCATAAATTCTTACCAGGAATAGTACCCACAACCCTCCTGGACATGGACATTCATTATTAAATGCAATAATCTTGGGTATTGACTAACATTTCTATGGTATTACATTGGAATGAAATGGCTAGGCATGAAGTGACCTTATGGGTCGATAGCCTAATAATCTCCTATGATGCTATGATCCTACATAAATTGTTAAATTTTTCCGATATATCGTATTGCAGATCAAATGTCACATAGATGCACCCATATATTTATCTAAAAAAAAAAGAGTTTGCATTCATCATGGGTGATACACAAAAGTGGACAAAAAAACAAAGGTTAAATAAAAATGTTGAACCTTGTAAAACTTGTAAAAACACAAGTTTCTTGCACCCCATACCTCCTGCTACATTAATAGATCACATAACAGTAAGAAAAAGAGAAAATTCCTTTAACCCCAATGTGAGCTGATGTCACACAATATATTGGGAACTGAGCAAATTAGCGGATTCGGAATCCAAAGAAAAAAAGTGTTGTTTTTAAAAACATACTGGTTATGTATTCACTCCTATGTAGTATTGTCTGTATAAGTAAGTGCAACAAAGATGCTGGGATGCTGTGGTTAGTATGCGTGTACACGTGTGTGTGTGTGTGTGTGTGTGTGTGTGTGTGTGTGTGTGTGTGTGTGTGTGTGTGTGTGTGTGTTCACGCACGGGTGTGTATGTACATGAATGAAGCTGCATAAATCTGAGTTTGTGTGTCTGTGTGAGAATGACAGTATGTACCTGGGAGGTCACACTGAGGTATATGTGTGTGCCTGTGTGTATCTGGTAGGTCATTCATTTAGGTGAATGGGTGACTGTTTCCATGAGTGTCATCCACTGTGGTGGCTTGTTTTTTGATGAGTTGATGCTGGTGTTTGAGAGAGTTTGTGGGTGTGGGAGATGCCTTTGTCAGTGTAACGCATAGGCTGCTATATAGAATAATGATGACAATTCTGGCAGTACTAATATACGATTCAGAGAAAATCTAATGAGATTATAGTGAGGCCTATTTGTGCAATAGCGGTCTCTGACTCAAATTTTATCACCATCACACTAGCTGACAAACCTGTGCTGGTCAGTTAGCACCAGTGTCCAGCCTTTTTCTGAATTCTAGAGTGGATCTATTTGCAAGGATTACTGTTAGCAGTGTATATGCCTAAATTTAGCAATGAATTAGAGCTACTAGTTTTAGAAATGAAAACAGTATTGGACTGATTATGACACAGATGATGAATTCTGTGCTTCCTTCTGCAACTGTAAATTCAGCTTAGACAGGACCTAGCTTTCTTTAAATGATTTGATAAGAATTGCCTTACAATCATCAATACTTATTGGATTGTAATATGTCAAATTAATCATATACTTCATTTATGTTTATCTCTTTATCCAGTTTTTTTATGTTATGAAGACAGTGTATCACTTTATTATTTATTAAAATGCACATATGCTTGATGAATGGTACTTAAGGAATTCCAAATTGAATAAATATGAATGTGTATTTATAGATAAATCTGTGACTTGGTTTCAAACAATATTAGTTTGATTATTTTCTTTTGCATGATAGGATATGATTAGCTGGCTTATCTAACTTAAGTATGTTAGAACTGAGTTTGGAAGGGATTTAATTTCAGTCAGCAAACCTGATAAACATCTTATTTTCAAAATTTAAAAAGTAAGTTAGGTGCTTTAATATTAGTTCATATTTCAAATATTTTATAGTATCTAGTTTGTATTGCTCAAATTCAGTCTAGCATTTCTGAAGAAGACATCAGTTTTGGATTAAATAGCTAGGATACTTTTCATTAGTTCCTTACTGATAAATGAAGCAATGCATAACTCTTTTATTACAGCAGAACCATTAATATGGGCTTCAAAAATTTAATTCTGAATAGAGTAATAATGCTTTTCTATAATATGCATGATCATCCATTAATTAACTCATTCACATAAAACTGTATTCTAATTTGTAATGTATTTCTTGAATCCAGCTTAATTTTTAGCTGAATGAATGAATGATCTCAGAAGATCCTTGGAAACAAGTTTTTCTACTAGAATATGATATCTAAGCCTCTCTGATATTAAAAATAAATTGTGTCTGGACGAGAGACTGTGGAACACTGAGTAACGATTATACTCCATGTTAGCAGTGAATTTTATGAGTCACAGAATCTACAGGCTTCCATGATTTCCTCATATACAACATTCTGCTTTACCTGCTGTACTGTTAAAATTCAGTCTTTGTAACAGAGAACATAACTGCAGTTCAAGTAGCGTGATTTTCATACAGTTCAATAGAATGGTTTTGTGACACGATGCATATAATGTGGCCAGTATTAAAGGTTGAACCAATACAGGAGATGATTAATCAAAAGTCTGTCTTCCCAGTCAAATGGCAATTTCCTTATCTACAAACTGAGTGACCACCTTACAGTGATTGTTAATCTTCCATCTAGAGTTACTGCTATTGTCCAAGACACATATGTGGCTAATCGTTTATTAATTCTTTCCATCTGTTGTAGCACCAAATGTGCTTTTATGTACAAGCAATGACAAAGCAAGTACTGTAAAGTTATAACCCCCTATACTCGGCACTTATTTCGCCCATAACTGAGTATAACGCTCCATTTTTTATGTATCGTACTAAGCACTTACAGAAATTAGAGATACCTCAGAGGTTTCTAACAAAAAAGATCAAAGTGCCTTACACAGGCTGCTAAAGTCCCTGTAACTATACTCTGTATCATATAGACTTCTTAGGAGAGACTTATGCCAATGCCTTGCAAAATAGCCAAAACCAGCCCTAGACTTAGAGTAAGAGGAAGGTGGTAAGCAATGCATAACTCTTTTATTACAGCAGAACCATTAATATGGGCTTCATAAATTTAATTCTGAATAGAGTAATAATGCTTTTCTATAATATGCATGATCATCCATTAATTAACTCAGGGCGGCCACAGTGGTGCAGTGGTTAGCATTGCTGCCTCACAGCAAGAGGTTCTCCGGTTCGATCTTCGGCTGGGGTGCTTTCTGTGCAGAGTCTGCATGTCCTCCCTGTGGTTGCGTGGGTTTCCTCCGGGTGCTCCGGTTTCCTCCCACATCCCAAAGACATGCTGCAGGTGGATTGGACACTCTAAATTGGCCCTAGGTGTGCGTGTGAGTGTGCCTTCTGTGGAAGGTTGGGCGCCGGGCTGGCAACTCGACACTGTAAAACTCCACTGCCATTCATTGTGCGGACAAGGTGATCCGCTGTGGCGACCCCTAACCGGGAAAAGTCGAAAGAAGAAGAAGAAGAATCCATTAATTAACTCATTCACATAAAACTGTATTCTAATTTGTAATGTATTTCTTGAATCCAGCTTAATTTTTAGCTGAATGAATGAATGATCTCAGAAGATCCTTGGAAAAGTACAGTTTTGTACCTACCATAAATGTAGATGTTCGAGGATCCACATTGCTGCAGTCCTAACCATTGGGTAGTCCGCTGTCCAGTCGGCCCGAATACCAAAGTATATGGCTGACGTCGGTCAAGGCGCATTAGACTGATGTCAGGACGTCAGGGTACTAATGCGCATGACCGACGTCATATCCTCAGTCTTTTCTTGCCCCAGATGTCAGAAGACCCCAAAAGACAAGGCCCACATCAAAACACCAAAAAGCCCTGCACCAAACATATGTACAATATATACAAAATTACAAGAATATAGCCTAACCCACACCACCACCCCTAAACACAGAGGGGAAGGAGGGAGGGTAAATTGGACTGCAGCAATGTGGATCCCCGAACATCTACATTTATGGTAGGTACAAAACTGTACTATGTTCTTCATTCCACATTGCTGCAGTCCTAACCATTGGGTAGAATCCCAAAGCAGAGGTAAGGGAGGCTGGCAAATCACAAAGAAGCAGGAGCTGTCAACATGCCTTGCAAAATAGCTGTGGCAAAACCAGCCCTAGATTTAGAGTAGAGAGGAAGGTGGTAATGCTTAGAGAAAGTATGCACTGAACTCCAAGTAGCTGCCTCCAAAATATCCTTAGTTGCCACCCCTTAGAAATGCTGTTGAAGTGGCAGTAGCCTAGTGGAATGAGGCCTAATCCCAGCTGGAATCTGCTTGCCATGATGGGAATAACAAAATGAAATGCAAAACCCAATCCACTTAGAAATAGTTTGCTTAGACACAGGCTTGCCCTGAGAACTCAAAGCAAAAGAAACAAACAACTGCTGAGACTGCCTGAAATCCTTAGTCCTGCTTAAATAATAACGCAACTGCCTATGTACATCTAAAGTGTGCAAAATCTTTTCCCCCTTATTTTGAGGATCTGCATAGAAAGTAGGCAAATGAATAGTTTGGTTTAAAGCCACACTAGAAACCACCTTAGGCATAAAGGAAGGATTAGTACGTAATGATACCCTATCCTTATGGAAAATCAAAAAGGGCTCTACTGCCATAAGGGCCTGCAATTCAGAAACCCTTCTTGCAGAAGTAATAGCCAACAGAAAAGCAGTCTTCCATGACAAGTATTTCAATTCAGCAGTAGCCGCAGGCTCAAAAGGTTGTAGAGTAAGTTTCTCCAACACAAAATTGAGATCCCAAGCAGGAGTAGGAGCTCTCATTGGGGGTCTTATATTCTTTGCCCGTCTAAGAAACTGCTTGAACAAAGGATGCGAAAACAATGGTGGGTCACAATCATAGTGAGCTGAAATTGCTGCAGCATGAATCTTAATGGAAGAGAAAGACAAACCTTTGTCCAGTAACTCAGTAAGATATTGAAGAGCCACACTCAGATTAGGCTCAGAAATCTCCAAATTCTTTGCTGCACTCCAAAATAAAAATCTCTTCCATTTTTCTGCATACACTTTCCTTGTACTAGGTCTTCTGGCTTCCATAATCACATTTAAAACTTGTTGAGGAAGTTGAGACCTGCTGTGTTTCAAAACAGAATATGCCAGGCTGTTAGATGAAGAGAGTGAAGCTTGACATTGAGCAGGTGACCGTCCTTCTGAGATAACAGGTGTGGAATCAAAGGTAAAGGCCATGGAGGCTTCCTTACCAGACTCCTTAGTAGTGGTACCAGTGTTGCCGAGGCCAATCTGGAGCTATTAAAATCATCCTTGGCTTGTCTTGTCTGACCTTTAGGAGCACCTTTGGGAGAAGAGGCAGAGGTGGAAAGGCATACACATGAAGATTTTTCCAACTGAAAGAAAGAGCATCCACTTTCCAAGCTGTGTGATGAAACCCCTTTGTGCAAAACTTTGGCAGCTGGTAGTTTAGTGGAGAAGCGAACAGATCTATGTCTGGAGTTCCCCATGACACTGTCAATTTCTGAAATACATGAAGATCCAGTTTCCACTCGTGGGGATCCATGATTTGTCTGCTTAACACATCTGCTAAGGAGTTCTGTGCTCCCGGCAGAAACCTTGCCTGTAGAGTTAGTTGCAAGCTGAGCGCAGTCTCCCATAAAATCATTGCTTGCCTGCATAGAGGATAAGAATGTGTTCCCCCTTGTTTGTTGATGTACCACATGACAGTTGTGTTGTCTGTTAGAATCAACACCTGCCCTGGAAGAAGTAACTCCTTGAAAGCCATTAATGCAAACTGGACTGCTAACATCTCCTTCATGTTGATATGTAGATGCTGTAGTCTGGCAGGCCACTTGTCTTGTATCCACTTTCCATTTAGATGAGCTCCCCAAGCAATGTCCGAGGCATCTGTCGTTAAAATCTGACTCGCCTCTGGCCGGGTCACAGAGAGTCCCTTGTTTAGGTGACATTCCTGAGCCCACCACAAAATTCTTTTTTGTATGTAAGGTATTATTTGAATGTCTGTGTCGAAATCCTTGCAGTGCTGTGTCCATACATTTTTGAGATACCATTGCAGCTTCCTCATATGCAGTTTGGCATTGGGAAGCACCAGAATACAAGATGCCATGAACCCTAAGGCTTGAAGGACTGTCCTTGCAGTCAGCCCGGACTGAAGAGATAGATGATGGAAGTAACTGGAAAGATTCTTTTGTTTGTCCGGGGTTAAAAAGGCCATCTGGGCTGCTGTATTCAGTCTCACACCCAGAAAGCACATGTCTTGAGAGGGTACTAGACTGGACTTTATTTCGTTCACAGAATACCCTAGGCATCTTAGCACTGCTATGACATATTCCAAATGCTGTAGAAGGTCTTCCTTTTCTTGAGCCAGAATCAGGCAGTCGTCCAAGTAAGGATAGATTTGAATTCCTTTTAGCCTGAAGTAAGCTATCACTGGAGCCAGAACCTTTGTGAATACTCTGGGCAGTAGATAAGCCAAAGGGCAATGCAGAGAACTGATAATGAGAATTTCCAGCTCGAAAACGCAGATACTTTCTGCAACTTAGTCTTATAGGCACATGAAGGTAAGCTTCCTTGAGATCTAAAGTTACCATCCAGTGATCTTTGCCCAGCAGAGGTAAAAGCTGTTGTAACGTCAACATTTTGAACTTGGGAATGTCCAGATAAGTGTTGAGGATAGATAAATCCAAAATTGGTCTCCACGTGTTCCCTTTCTTTGGTACTAGGAACAGGCGAGAATAAAATCCTAGGCCCCTTTCTGGTACAGGGACTGGCTGAATGGCCCCTATTTGGAGTAACAGAGAAATTTGCTTGAGAGCCTCTTTCCTTTGTGGAGGAGGAACGTCTGGCATGCATTTGAAAAGGGGCAAGGTATGGAAATAAAACCTGTAACCGTGGTGAATGATATCCAAAACCCATCTGTCTTGAGTAATTAAATCCCAATTTTCTTTGAAAAGAGACAGTCTTCCTCCCAAAGGAGCTGCCAGACGAGAATGTACTGGCAGCTGAAAAGGCAGGTCATTGGGTCTGTTTACGAAAGGACTGACCCCTGCCCTCACCAGAAGTCTGAGCAGGAGAACTCCCCGTTCTAGGCCTAAAAGAACCTTGAGCTCTGCCCCTACCACGTCTAGACCTACCCCTAGACTGGGAATCATAAGCAGGATATGTCCATCCCTTAGTAGGCCAATTTCTGCTAAACTTGGAGGTTGCACCTGCAAAAAATCTTTAACAGTCTGCATAGACTTAGCCTTGTCCTCCATTTTCTTTAAAACTGCTTCCACAGGCGAACCAAACAACACATCAGACTGTAAAGGAGCATCCAAAATCCTTGTCTTAACATGCTCAGCTAAATTCTGATCCCTCAACCAGGCATGCCTGCGAAGAACAGAACCAGTGGCAGCCACCCTCGAGGAGGCCTGCACAGCATCAAAACCACATTGCAATGAATGCTTACCCACTTGTTCAGACACATGAACTAAATCCTGCAACTCTTTACACTCAATACCTTCCGCCAGAGCATCCACCTTAGATTTCAATTGGGAAAGGAGATAATTTTGATATTTTAGCATGTGAAACTGACAATTCAACGCCCTCATGGCTAAAGTGGAAGAAGTATACACTTTCTTTCCCCATCTATCCAAAGCCCTTGCCTCTTTATCAGGGGAACAGGATTTTTAACAACAGAGGCCTTAACACCTTTAGGCCCCTGAGAAACAGTTTCCGGGTCTGCCCTAGGACTCTTAAAAAGATACTTATGAGCTTCAGGCACCCTATAGTACCTATCAGGTTTAACAGGGGCAGGAGGCAAAGAATCAGGATTCAGAGAAGCCTCTGCAAAAACATCTTCCACCACATTCAAAACAGGAGGTATAGCTAAGGGCCTATGCTGGGGTAAAAACAAGAACTCCCTAAGTCTCTTCCTGGAATCAGAGAAATCTTGGCCTTCCCATTTAAAATGCTCCCTCATGGAATGCAGAGTCTCTGAAAAAGAGAAATCCTCAGGAGGAGAAGCTGAAGGAGTGGAATCATCCACATCAGAATCAGAATAAGGAGGATACTCCTGCAAGTCTTCCGTCGAAGACTCAGAAGCCTCTGAACACTGCTCAAAACTCTCAAACTCAGGCTCCACCCTAGGCCTCTTATCAGGAGGGGGCATAAAACCCCTAATCATAGTAATCAAATCCTCTGCCATTTTAAGCATATGTTTCTTAGGCACAGAACCTGAAGTGCTAGGAGAAGCCCCCACTGAAGCAAAACCTGGCCTACCTCTCAAAGAAGTCTTGGAAACAGAAGGAGAGGCTCTAACCACCTTAGGAAGAGAGGGAAGTACAGCTACCTGAGAAGGCCCCTCAGCCTGGCCTACCTCCTGAGAGGGCACATCCTGTAACAGTAAAGTCTCTGCCTGAGACTCCAAAGAAACTCCTGGCAAAACCTCCGGCTCCACTGAGCCTTCTAAAGAACCGACGTCCGGGACTGCCGGTTCTTCAACTCTAGGCTTTGCTGCTTTGTCCTTGCGCTTTTGATGAAGCGGGCCGGAGCATCCGACGGCATTTTATAATTACAACGCTTCCCAAACACTAACCTGGCACAGTCTAACCTTCTCTTAATAGTGCGTTTGTTAAATCTAGCACAAGAGCGGCATCCAACAACGTCGTGCTCAGGCCCTAAGCAAGGTATACACAAAGTATGGTAATCCCTATGAGGTATCTGTTTCCCACAAGAAATACAGTTATTCACTTTTTCTGACATCCGGTTAAATACTGAGGCAAGAAAAACCAAAATGTTCCCAACGGGTACTTAGCCAACTTTGATTCGGTCTGAAACTCCGACTTCAGAAAATTTCAGAACGCCAACCTGCACTCGCAAAACTGCTTCTGCATCGGACCATGCGGCAAAAAAGACTGAGGATATGACGTCGGTCATGCGCATTAGTACCCTGATGTCCTGACATCAGTCTAATGTGCCTTGACCGACGTCAGCCATATACTTTGGTATTCGGGCCGACTGGACAGCGGACTACCCAATGGTTAGGACTGCAGCAATGTGGAATGAAGAACATCAAGTTTTTCTACTAGAATATGATATCTAAGCCTCTCTGATATTAAAAATAAATTGTGTCTGGACGAGAGACTGTGGAACACTGAGTAACGATTATACTCCACGTTAGCAGTGAATTTTATGAGTCACAGAATCTACAGGCTTCCATGATTTCCTCATATACAATATTCTGCTTTACCTGCTGTACTGTTAAAATTCAGTCTTTGTAACAGAGAACATAACTGCAGTTCAAGTAGCGTAATTTTCATACTGTTCAATAGAATGGTTTTGTGACACGATGCATATAATGTGGCCAGTATTAAAGGTTGAACCAATACAGGAGATGATTAATCAAAAGTCTGTCTTCCCAGTCAAATGGCAATTTCCTTATCTACAAACTGAGTGACCACCTTACAGTGATTGTTAATCTTCCATCTAGAGTTACTGCTATTGTCCAAGACACATATGTGGCTAATCATTTATCAATTCTTTCCATCTGTTGTAGCACCAAATGTGCTTTTATGTACAAGCAATGACAAAGCAAGTACTGTAAAGTTATAACCCCCTATACTCGGCACTTATTTGGCCCATAACTGAGTATAACGCTCCATTTTTTATGTACCGTACTCAGCACTTACAGAAATTAGAGATACCTCAGAGTTTTCTAACAAAAAAGATCAAAGCGCCTTACACAGGCTGACTAAAGTCCCTGTAACTATACTCTGTATCATATAGACTTCTTAGGAGAGACTTATGCCTGGCCTACAGAGCAATCCAAGACCCAAACCTAATGAACTTGCTGCAAATCAATAAATCAAATAGGAGTAGGCTATCCATTCCAGGGACCTAAAAATGGCCAGTGACTTAAATAGGACATATTGAAAGGACAGACTTATCTCACAGAGACTGCCACATCTTTGGAACAGACTAATAATTCATGTGAAAGAGAGCACTGCTATGGCATTGTTCAAAAGGAACCCGGACAAGTGAATGGGGCACAGTAAATTCTTACCAGGGATAGAGCCCATAACCCTTCTGGACATGGGCAGTCATCAATAAATGCAATCACGACCTCAGTGTTGATAGCCTAGTAATCTCCTATGATTCTAAATGTCAGAATATTGTTCTTCTCAATTACTGTAAATTATTAACATTCTATGATAGATTGTAATATAAATACATTAAAATATTGAGATAATAGTTAAGCAATGTAAAATCTTTAAAAATAAAGCAATATCTGACTATTTTATCTTATTAGTCCATTTGTTTAAGAAAGATATACCTCAGAAACTAACCACTGCTACACAGGCAGATTGCTGGAACACTCACTAGTATGCAGGAAATTAAAGATATTAAAACAAAAATAAGGTACTCGTGCAAGGGGAATGGAACAGAAAACCTTCATCTTGCCATAGTGTACTTCTTTATCTATAGTTCATAGCTAATCAACTGTTAAGAAGTAAGTATCATATATTTAAGCAAGTAATCTTTCTTTTTCTAATTTCTATTAAAACATTCCATTGGAAAAAACACATACAGCTAAAAGGGAAACTATCCTAAGGTGACCATTTTTGTAACAGCTTGTTAGTTGTTAAATGGGTTTTCATAGGATCATATAGCAATAACCTATGCCTGGGTGTGGGTAATGCTGGATTTACCCATGGTTGGTGTGGTTTGGTCATGAAGGTGAAGCCCGAGTGGCCAAACAAAGCCAACCGTGGGTAAATCCATCGTTACCCACACCCAGAAGTAGGTTATTGCTATTATACAATGACATTATTTAAGAAAAAAAATAATTACTTTTCTTAAATAATGGCATTGTATAATGCCTCCTTGCTGCCCTTCTGCAGCTGTCTGGTATTCTGCGGCAGTTCTGATGTACTGCGCATGCCTACGCAGTACATCAGAGCTGTGGGCAAAAGCAACGGAGAAAGCAAGATCTCCGTTGCTTTTTACAAACTGTTTCACTATGTTAAATGGGTTTAATATAGCAAGACAGCTTTAAAAAAAGCAACAGAGAATCTCCGTTGCTTTTTTAAACCTGTCTCGCTATGTTAAACCCATTTAACATAGCAAGACAGTTTTGAAAAAAAGCAACAGAGAAAGCAAGATCTCCGTTGCTTTTTACAAACTGTTTCGCTATGTTAAATGGATTTAACATAATGAGACAGCTTTAAAAAAAGCAACAGAGAATCTCCGTTGCTTTTTTTAAAGCTGTCTCGCTATGTTAAACTCGTTTAACATAGCGGGACAGTATGAAGCAACAGAGATCTTGCGTTTTCCGTTACTTAAAGAGTTAAAGTAATGGAAAAAGTCCGGGCGACCGGACCTTTTTTCCATTACTATAACTGATTTACAACATGCACGCTGACCAATCAGCGTGCACGCTTTTGAATATTAATGGGGGGGGGGTTGTTGTATAATAGGAGGTTACTAAGCTAATGACCCAGGGACCATTACAAGCCTAGCCAAGAGTTTATCCTCCAAACAGAAACCTCAGTCAGCACCTGTTAGCCCTGTCATTGAGGAACAAAGGTGAAACCCTGGGACAAATTTGTGGTTTCCCATTTACTCATCAAGTTGTGCTTGAAGAGACTCAGCAAAGTACTCTGTCTGACATGTAAGGGAAGTCTGTTCCAGAGATGGGGCAGCATTTGAGACACAAACCTGTTTCTCCAGCAGGTTTTGTTGATGTTGCATATTAAATTTAGGCCTTTTGAGTGGGTAATGCATGAGGAGTTAGACTTACAGATATGGAGCATCTCTAGTAGGGCAGAGTCTGATATTGCCTTGTAGGAAAGACACAGATCACCTCTGTATGATACCAAGTAGAGTGATAGTGATTTGAGTTTGTCCACATAGGACAGGTGATGGAGGCCATGGATTCTCCTTGTGAGGTATTTCTGTGGCCTTTCCAGTTGGTACACATGTTTGGAGAGGTACATACCAAACAGGGCATTATATTCAATTACAGGCCTAATTAGGGAGGAGTACAGAGAAGTAATAACCTTCCTTTTTTCTGGATGCAATCCCTTTACTTATATGATGAACCAAGTAAAAGGCTTTTCTGACCACTGTCGCTACATGATGGTCGAATGTGAGATGGTTGTCAACCTGAGTACCCAGATCTCTCACCACAGGTTGTATGCTTATGGGGTTGAAGGTCATGTGGTAATCAGTAGGGGCCATGTTTTTGCTGAATAGTATGATAGTATATATTTTTTTCATTTAACTTAAAGCCATGACTTTGACACCAGTCATTTGTTGCTGCAAAACCCTTCTGCAGCATGTTATCATTTGAGGAGTCACTGACAGCACTCAACTTACAGTCATCCACAGACTTGGTCAGCCACAGGCACTTTATCTTTACCTGGACCTCTGAGAAGTAGTTGCCAAAGGGAAGGGGTCCCAGGACAGATCCCTGGGGAACACCACTAGTGACAGGTCTGCTGCCAGAGGTGGTGCCACCTATTTTGACCTTGTGGGTCCTATTGGTGAGCCAGTTGGCCACCTACCTGATGAGATAGGGATTTACACCAAGATGAGTTAGCTTTTTGATGCTGCCCAAGTGGAGGATTGTGTCAAGGGCCTTGGCCAAGTCAAGGTAAGCTGTATGTATTGACTTTCCCTCTTCCAGGGCCCTAGTGACAGTCTCAAAGAAGTCAACCAAGTTCAAAAGGTAAGATCTGCCCCTTACAAATACAAAGTGGGTGGGGTCAAGTGCTTGGAAATTGCCTATGTACTTGTTTATGAGATTCATAATAATACCCTCCATGGCTTTACAGATCAGACTTGTAAAGCTAATGGAATGATAGTTTCCCAGGTCAGTAGTGCCATCACCTTTGTAAAAGTGGGCGACGATGACAGTTCTCCACTCTGCTGGAATGAAGCCTCTAATTAGGCTATGGTTGAATAAAGTGCTAAATGGTGATGCTAGTTCTTGCTGGAGATGGTGCAGAATATAGCCTGGGATAATATGTTGTCCCATGGAAGCTGTGTTCTTTGCCTTGGATAGAGCCTTTAACACTTGTTCTACAGAGATGTGAGGTATGGGACAAGTGTCAGAGATGTTGAATGGGCCTTTGGGAGGGGTAAGGGGGGAGAAGTTGGAGCTGAACATAGCTGGCAGTTTGGCTAAGTCAACAAGATCAGTGTAAGTGGTACCATTAAGCACTAATTTGTAACAAACCTGGGCTTTGCCATGGAGGGCCCTGATGTAGCTGAAGAAGACTTTGTGGTTTCCCTTTGTTTCGGAGGCTAGTTTCAATTCAAGTGCATAACAATAAAACTAGTATATAGTGCATTCTCTGGCTGGTTCATGTTCCTGGGTGGGCTTTAAAGAAATGTCAAAGAGATCTACAGCTCGAGAAAAACAGCAACGTCAATGTATAGTAATGCTGAAACTTGAAGTGCCAGCAGGCAGGATTGGGTAGAGATATTTCTGTGAGAGGGATAACAATTCAATGAACACAATCTGTTCCATGTATTTTAATTTTAATTTAACGTATCCTTTGTTAACCAGGTTAGTCTCACTAGGCTAGTAGCCTCTTTTCAGTGAAGAAATAAGGTGCTATTTGCACTACAAAAGGGAAATTTGACCAGGGCATCAGGGGATTTCCTCTACTTGTCATTGCTGAGTGGGACCACTTCTTGTTTCCACTCCAGGCACAGAGGCTGCCCAGAGAAAATAGGAGGCAGATAGAAATATGAGGAGGAGATAATGGAGTGGTGAGATTGGAGAATGTGTGCAGGATTCTGGGGAGATATTTCAAAGAAATTCGTTTGATGGAGGTGAGTCAGCAAATGATGGTTGTACAATTATAACCCTCCAGACGGGAGAGTTGTGGGATAGATAATTTACCTAAAGAAATGGTGACACAGACTGAGAAAGCAACTGAAGGAGACATTATGGAGAAAATACAAAAGGAAGATGCTTCTGAAAAATAGTGGTGAGGTGGAAAACAAAGCATATGCAGAGAAAGTAAAAGAAGGCAAATAAGGAGAAGCAGAAAATAAAGCAGAAGAAAACAAATAAGTGCATGGTAAGGATGCAGAGTAAACAAAACAAAGAAATGGACAGGTATGAAGTGTTCATAGGTTGGTACTAGGCTATCGGCCCTAGGGCCTATACAAGCCTAGCCATAACAATTCCCTGGCTATTTCTTCCCACACTCTTTACTTCCCTGGACCCCATAGGGTATAAAAGCAGATGAGTTAAGAACATTTATTCTTATTATAAGAGACATATCATGACATTATATTTGAGACTATAAAATAATGAAAGACTGGAATCCATGACATCTTTATGTGATAAACGAATTTAACAAGGAGACAAAAAGAAAATTCATGTACAATTTCTAGGAGAGGTGGAAAGAAACTTTGAAGAGACATTTGAAATCTTTATGTAAAGAAGTATTGAACATTGCAAAAGTTTATTTCAAAAGGACTTCATGGACTAATGGATGGGGTTGTAGTATTCCATTAAAAATAGAGAAAAAATATACATATACCAAGCATGATAAATGTGGTGGGGAATAGAGGTAACTTAAAATACCTGGGACAACCCAAAACATGTTTTTCCCCCTTGTGTGTGTCTGGAAAAGGAGGACATTTAATAAGTAAATGTGGTCAAAGAAAATGTTTTAGTTGTGGGGAAATGGAAACTAAATAAGAAAAAATAAATAAAAAGAGGACATAGAAGGTTCTGAAGTAAGTGATGAAGACATAAATCAGAATGTAGTAAATGAAAAAAAAATCTATTGGTAAAAGAGAATAAGCCAGAAAAAGAAAATTTAAAAGGATAAGTACAAAAGGAGTGGCCATGGTGCTGCAGAGGTTAGCATTGCTGCCACACAGCCAAAGATTCTCTGGTTCAATTCTCAGCTGTGGTGCCTTCTGTGCAGAGTCTGCATGGGTTTCCTCCAGGTGCTGTGGTTGCCTCCCACATCTGAAAGACATGCTGTGGGTGGATTGGATATTCTAAAAATTGACCATGGATGTGAGTCTGTGCTTTCTGTGGAAGGTTGAGCAATGAGCTGGGAATTAGACACTATAAAACTCCACTATCAATTGTTCTGTGGGCTTCTGTTCTGCTGCGGTGATCCCTAACTGGAAAAAGCTGAAAGGAGAAGAAAAAAATGGATAAATGCAAAAGAAAAAAAGAAAGGAAATGGATGAAAAAGAATATATACAGCTAAAGTTTAGGGGTTAGTAATAGTTAAGGTATTTAACCCACAGACACAAGATGCAATGTTTGATTCTCACCTTTGGGAGAGAAATTGGCTAGGCTTATAATATCCTATTAAGAAAGCTAGCTGGTAATTAGCTATGAACTTATGAAACCATGAATCAAAGGAAAAATGAAAATTTTTAAATGCTTTCTGTAAACGTTAATAGTATTAAAAGTACAGCAAGAAAAATATGGATTTTGGAGGGTATAATACATGTGATCTAGATGCAATTATATTAGAAGACACACTAGATGCAATTATATTAGAAGACACAAGACAGAGAAACTATGGGGATGAAAAAGAATCTTCAATTAGAGAAATGAAAGGTGTTATGGAATAGTCATATTCTGTAGAAATACAGTAACAATATTAGATGCAACTATAATAACAATGGGAATATTAACCATTGCATAAATAAAATGGAAAGAAAAGTAAATAGAATTATAACATTATATGCTTATACTAATTGCAAAGAAAGGTAAAGCTTATTTCAACAGATTTTAGACTTTGCAGTGATAAATATGAATGTTATAACAGCAGGAGACTTTGTGATTTAAGAGGCAAGTATAAAAAAAAAGTAAAGGATATAAAAAGTTAGAAGTTATAAGATGCAAGTTAAAATACTGGGACAAAAAAATTCATGGCCTTGCAAAAAAGGTATGTATATAAAAATAAATTAATTTATAGTATCAGAAGGTGTAGTAATCATCTGGCAATGTAGCTAGACAAATTAAAACAAAAACTATATAAAAATATGCAAAGGAATAAAAAGGATGCATAAAGCATGGAATAAAGAAGGAAAGATAGAAAGATATTAGTAATACATTACTATGAGAACCTTTTATAAAAAAGTGTGGTCTGAATGGTGGATGATATTTAAGGAAAAATATATATTTTTACAGGGGCGATATGATCTGAGCAAAGTAGAGCAAGAAAAATATAAAAACGTATAACAATGCATTGGAAGGTTTAGAACATAATGACAAATTACTTTGACAAAGACAGAATTATATGAAATAAATCAGGAAAAGTACAATAATTGCTATATAAGCAAATATATTTTCTACAAAGAAAAGTACAATTAAGTTATGTAAGCAGATTAGTAAAGGAAGATGGTTGTGTAATGAAATAAATAAAAATATAAATGGAGAAATAGCAAGATTGTGAATAGTGCAATACAATGTGTGCAAGAAATGTTTACAGGAAAAGAGAAGGTAGTGAAAAAGCATGGAAAGTAAAAAAAAGTTAACCGAAAAAGAGAATAAAGACTCGGAAAAGAAGATTTCTTTTTATATGCCAGATAAAGTGTTAAAACAAGTAAATATAGATTCAGCTGTAGGATCCGATGGAATATGGTATGACATGTATAAAAATTTAAGGAACTAGCAAAAATATTTTAAAAAGATTTGGAATGAATGATAGAATGAAGATTGTACATATAAAGAGTAAATTTATGTAATGAAATACTTAAATTCATATGGAAGAAGAAAGATAGGACACCATTAAACTGGAAGCCAATAGTATTGAATAAAAATAATAAGATCTTTATGAAAATAATATAAAATATAAAATTGTCACCATATAGTAATAATAAAGTAAAAATATTTGTAAATGGCTGGTTAAGCCAAGAGATGCATATAAAGAGTGGTGTAAAACAGGGATATCCAATGAGTTGTATGCACTCTGTATTAGCTATGAATGTAACAGTATGTCAGATAAATTACAAAATGAAGGAGGTGGATATATAACACCTGAAGGGTTAAAAATGCCATTTCCATTAACATATGCAGAGGGCATTAGAACAACTGCAAAAAAATGGATAAGAGAAGTAATAATTTGCACACGAGTGCCTAGAAGGGATAGGGATGACCTTAAATAAAAAGAAAAGTAAAAGCTTAGGTGATGTAATTAAAATAGGGGCTATACATTTTACAAATAATGAAATTTCTATGTTAAGTTTAAAATTTGGGATTAAAAATGTAAGTAGAACTCAATGGAGAAAATAGTTGTAGAAATAAATCAAACCTCATTTTCTAGAAAACATATAAATTATCATCCAAAAAAGGCTTATTTAATAAATTCAGAACTGATGGGAAAAATAGTCTACTTAGCAAGTGTATTTATGTTCAAGTAATTTTTTTTTCAGTTATATGGGGTTCTACATTAAACCCAATAAAAAGAAGAGTTGTATATTTAAATAAAGCGGAAGATGGTTTAGGGTTAATTAACCAAGTGGTATATGCTGCTTCATTATGTGTGTACAAAGTCTTAAAGTGGATAAATGAAAAAAAAATGAGAGATTAGTAGTAAAACTATATAAATATAGATATGATAAATGTTGGTGTATGATAAAAAGAATAAAGTGAAAGATTATATAAATGAAATCAAATGTTACCAAGATAAAATATTTTTTGTGGAAATAGAAATTGATGATGTATCAAAATAGGGAAAAGTAAGGTGTAAGAATATAATGAATACACATTGCTATGTAAAAGAATGGGAAAATGTAACACACAAAAAACTTACAGCTATAAAAAAAGAAAAGCAAACGGTGTAATAAGTAGATTGTCAAGACTTTTTTTTATACAAGCTGGTAATAGATAAATTAAGAGTAAAAGGAAATATGCCAAGTGATAGAATCTGTTTACATTTTCAAGAAACAACAACTATGGAACGTGTTTTTTGAAATGTAAAAGTAAAATGTTATCGGAAAAACTATGTAAAGAATTTTTCTTTTCAAAAATATGAAACGTGGATGAAATGCACATGGATATGATTAAACATGGATATAAAAATAGAAGTAAGGATCATGTTAAAAGAATCAATTACATGTTAATTTCTTTCATATTGATTATATGCAATGAAAGAGAAAATTAAATTACGTTTAATTGTAAATGGATTTTAGCAACAATATTGAGTAAAATCAGATGGTGTTTATGGAAAAAAAAGTGGGGATTTAAATAGGGATAAAAATCTAGCATGACTGTAAAGAAAATTAACAGTGTGTGTAAATAAAGTTGTATATCTATTTATTTGAAAATATTTGTAAATATGTCCAAATAAGAGTTATTTTTGTATAAACGTAAAGGACATGTACTGTTCTCATTTGAGCATGTGTGGCATAGTTTATTTTCTTGTTTCCACTCTATGTAGGCAGATTGGAGATGCAGCAAGATGGAGGAGGAAGAGAGGAGTTTTGTTGATGGAAAACAAAGTGACAATCAGGAAGAATTTACAAATTATCAGCATTTAGCTGTCTCACTAGAGAAGTCAAGCAGAGATATGTCAAAAAGATTCTGAGCTGCATAAATTGATGGAAAAAGGAGATCCAGGAGAGGACTCAATTATTGTGGATGGAGTTGGTGAATAACATGTTTGGGAATAGAGTGGAGGAGTATTATGCAACTATTACTGTATGTTTGAACAATGTTAACCTGTGTTTGTGCAGGGGGAGTGTGGCATGTGTAGTGGTGGTTTTTGTGTGTTTATGTTTTTAGTGCAACCTCGGAGTTATTATATATAAGTAGCGGGGGTGAAGGGGGCTTGCCCTCCTGCTTATCTGTAGGGTCCGCGCACGTGTTTGTTTTGCTGTGTTGGTTTGTAGTGTAGGGAGGAAGGTGCAAGTGTGATTTTTTGTGTATGGACTGTGTATGTCTTTCGATGAAAATCATTATGACGATATGGCCATTCAATTAATATAGGTTTCTACAATTATTATTCAGTGAGCAGCCATTCGATGAGCGTGTGGTTTGATGATTAAACGTAGACCCTTTTTGACAAAGCTGGCTTTTGTCACCTGTTTGGTATCTGAATAGATCATTGGCTTATAAAAGCCAGAAAGAAGGCAGTGGATATGGCAGAATGTATCAATCTTGAAAGCAAATCTAATCGTACAGATGAAGAAAAATTTCAATGCAGAATCAAGCTGAAAATATTTTGATTACATGCTAAGAGAATTATTAGGGAAAGTATTGAATTTGTGTATACTTTGGTTCATTGGGAAGTGGCATGGGTGATAATATGGAGGCTAGCCATGCAACCCAGAGAGTTTAGCAGGTGGATTTGTCACCCCACTCAGTGAGGGTCCCTCTGCTTATCCTAGGAATAAATTTGTAGATATGCATCCAGTCATCAGGTGGACTCAGGAGATGAGTGTGTTAGACTGATGTTTGCCAAAAAGGAGTGTGTGTTTCACAGGCAAAGATTATTTGAATGAGGACCCTGTCATTCCAAGAGATCTCGTTTATGTTGTGCTGAAGGCAGAAGTCTTGGAAATGAGAGTTTTTAGTATTACCAGTGTTTCTGAGATGGAGGTGATGTATTAGGACCAGATCTGCCATAATGTGAAAGGTAAGGCAGAGACCACATAGAATCTAGTAAGAGACTAAGAAAGCAAGAAGGTTTTAAGTGCATCAAAAGCCTGAGCAGCTACTTTAACTTGGGCTACCTGTGCTGCATGCAATGCTTTATTCTTCTAGATCATGGAGATGACATAGCTGGCTAAAGACATACCTGACATTGGGCCATGGTAGACAACAGTACTCAGGGAGATTGCCTAGCTGGGTGAATGAGCAGATCAAAAGATGTGGCTGCTCCCAGTCCTGGGATGGTTATATCCTCTATGATCAGGATTAATGGTTTGCCCAGCCTGCAGAATGTGATATATCAAAAATCAGAGTGGTAGATCCATAAATTGAATCAAACCAAGACTATGTCTCCAGGTAGTAGAAGTGGCTTCTGGACTTACTCACTATCTATGGAAGCCTCACCATCACTGGCTTAAGCACATGTTTGGTGATCTCTTATGCATAGTGTTAAACACTCAGAGAAGCATCAAAAATTGGTTCTGCAGACTTAAGGGAGAGGAGCTTAGGGAAACCACAATGCCAAAAGGGTAACAACAAACCTAAATAGAACAAACATGATTTGGAGCAGAATGTTTAAGTAACAAGCTAGGTGACAAATATGAAATTAAGGCACAAAATGTGGTCAGAATGGTAAAGCCGATAAAATCTGTTAAGGACTAATAGTTCCAAAGTACTACTGGTATACATCTATGTACTTAATCACAGGTGAAAACAAAAGCAAAACATTGGCCATCTGGGATTTTGATATCCCATATGGGCTGATGCTTTATACAAAAAAGTAAAGTGTAGAAAGTTGCCAGTACACTTAATTATTGTGAAGAACAGTCTAATAAACAATGTTGCACATGTAGTATGGCTACATTCACGGTTTGCAATAAATTGTATACAATGTATGTCATAAATGCCAAAGACAGAGAGACCATAGTGCAGCACATGGACATGGATACTATGAATAACCATATGCCTTACGCATCTAAAATGGGAGCACTGACTTAGTTCTTCCCTTGTCACATTATGATATGATGTTTAGGAAGATTCCAAGAATGTATAGTGTTTATCACCAGCTTCTACATTTTATTGTTGTACTGAGGATCTCCACAACCCCCATCCAACAGTCTCTGGCATCTTTCTCTAGGAATTTCAGGAATATTTCAGATTCTTTTACAATCCACCTGTCTGGCCTAAATTATCACTCCTTTATCCATACCTCTGTACTTTAGGGCAAGTATTCTGAAAAAGCCAAACATAATAGGGGTAAAAGGCCCAAAATCAGGTTCAAATGGTAAATGTTACTCTGATAAACTTCAAAGTTTGCTACGATGACAGGGTTTGAGGGATGCATTTTCTGAAACACATGAAGTCAAACTCAAAAGGTCTGTTATTTAATGACTTCAAACATCAGTGATTTGTGAGAAAACCAAAAATGTTGTGAGGAACATACCTAACATATGAAAAAAAAATCTGGACATCCTGCAAAATTCTGTATAGTTGAGTGGTATTCCAGTCTCGACCAGTAGACATAACTGGTTAGAAGTAGCAGATAAACATAGCAAATACTTTGTGCCCACACCCTTATTCAGGTGTGCCAACATGTAAAAACATACCAGCCTACATTTTTCTATCACTTTCTGTAAAACCATTTGTCTGTTTTGCAGCTTATACACAAACGGCAAGTAAAGAAGTCTTTAACAGTCAGAAGATACAGTCATGTCACCTTAGGGAGTGAAATTGTTAAGGCTGCCTTACTGGGAGAGGCATTTGCTCAATAATGTGTGGTTAGCATTTCCTAAACTGATTAGTCAAATATGACTGTTAGACATTAGTAATATGGTATTGGCAAGGGGGACAACAGTGTTGCAAGAGGTTTTATGGGACACTGATGATCACCCTGCTAATAATATTGTTTTCTATACCTACAAGCAATGCTATGAGTGTCAGTAAGTAAAACCCACAGCTGAGTCTACTGAAAAAGCTAGACACAAATCAAAGTTTTTCTGATGCAGATCCAGGTACTCCATCTCTATGACTAATGGCATTTTTGGGCAGGATGCTACCAACTGGGCCTATAAAGAATGTACCTGGATAGAGCTGGTGGCAAACATTAAAACTGTTGATGGCCAGGACTATGATTTTGACATTGTCCATTGCATGGTCACTGACATTACTTATGCTTCCAAAAAGCTTTTCACCTGGCTTGGGAAGGTAGCTTGATAGGTGGAGTCTATTGATGAAGCTATGCAGGAGGTTCAGGGCATGCTCAGAAAAAGTGAGCTATTAATTTGGCCTCATAGACTGGTGCTGGATATTGTTGCATAGGTTCACTATCCACCTCAAGTGTCCACCAGAGATGCTCCAGGCACATAGAGCTCTCTCTCTCTGTAGCAGTAGCCAACATTCCACTTGCCCCATTGCTCACTGGACAAATTATTACATTTATCTGATTAGGTTAATACAGTAACACCAGGTATTCCACCTGCATAACCATCTGGACAAAGTATACCATTTAAGTGTTTGGTTATGAAAAAGTAATATTGTGTACCTCACTTCGATGTATGTTTCTGTTGCTAGGTCATACATACTTAAGGCATTTTGTCTTGATGTGTTCACAGGTGATGCTCTATTTGGCACTAATAGTCTGAAATTGCCACTGTCTGATATTGAAGGATGTGTAACCTCCAATAATGATGTCCATACCTCTCAACCTCATAGAACAAGAAATCTGGACAAATTCATAAATAAAAGATGGACAAAGGCCCAGAAAAAGGGACAATTTTTAAATATTGCTCTTGCAAACTTAGAAAGTTAATAGAAAAACAGGTTTTGTATTAGCATGAGTTTTCTGAAGGATATAAAGTCTGAAAATCAATGTCTGTCATTACTTTCTAACTTTAAGTCTTTAAGGATTGCCACTAATTTGCCAGAAAAGCTAAATTTTATGAAAAATTGACCAAAAATATGAGGCCAAAATCTGCACATTCTGTGAAAATCTGTACAGTTGAGAGGTATAACATTGATGTCAGGGATGAGATGACACAGGGAAGGCAGTGCGCTTGTTGAACGCAGGGAGTGTAATTACATCTTCTCCTACATGGATCATGGACACATACTCTGTGCCAGAGGACACCTGGGCAACGCACACACATGCAGGTAAGGACAAGTTTTCAGGGACACTAGCAATAAGGGCAGTATTGTATCCATCCTGGACACTTCTAAGGTTCATTTCCTAGCCCACTTTTTTGGAGGGAAGAGGGGTACATATAGGCAGTGGATATTGGTACTCACTGAAGAGATGGTTGTACTCTTCTCCTAAATTTGCTGTGTTCATTATCAAAATCCAGTGTACATGTAGGTACATCATGGAGGCATAGGCTAGTACCAATCTAGTGATACTGGAGTTTGTGAGATTGATGGAGAGTATAAGAGACGGCCTGCAGGAGTGTACATCCCATTGACACTAAATTAAAAGCCTGAATGTGCCATGACCTCTCAAACTCTCTTGACATGAGTGAGGGTCCATCCACAAAGCTGGCCCACTCCTACCTACAAGGATGGTGTTCATCATGACCACACATCTGTTATGGAGATGTCTGCGACCAGGAGAAGATGTGCCTTGGTTATGGCAGTGGCATCTTTGCTAAAGGACATCAGTCACTTTCATGCAGCATGGAGACATCTAGCCATGGTACAAGTACAACTCGTGGTAAAGCCAGGTCTCATAGGCAGGTGCATACACAAGATGTTGAACCCCCTACCATGCATGCCATGGACCTATCCAGTATATTCATGCACAGTTCTCTCACTTGTGCTGAGGCCATGTCCTAGCAGACATATACTGAAGACTGTAGTGGCTTGAGTGTATCACACAGACATCTTGTAACACTGGCCATTCAAATGCATTTTGTATTAATTCCCTCCTGCCCCTATACACAACTACATTCTTGCTTTTAATTGTCTTCACTACTCATCACAATTAAACTGTGAAAGACACCCATAAGTGCTTCCACCCCAACTTGTGCAAATGCTGACTGCCACTCCTGATCCACGGTGTGGCCAGTCTATGCATGGATAAACACAGCCTAGTGCTGGCTTTGCATGCATCACATTTTCTGTAGTGTATCTTCTTTATTATGGGAACAAAGCTATATGCAAGTTGCTGCCTCTTTGCCAGCACCACTTTATATTGCAAACTCCTCCATCTACCATGATCACTCTCCATCTGCTGGCTCATTCACTGACTCCTCATCTGGTTTAGCCTCCATTTCCTGGAGTGTTAAGGACTGCTTGCTCCCCTACTGCAGCTAACTCCCCACTGTAACTGACTCTTATGTTTGATATTGTATAGCATTGCATCCATGCCAGGGTCATTCTGAAGGATATCATTAAATGAATCATGACAACATCAGCTACCCAAATACACAGTCATTAATACCCACTTGTTTGTGATTGGAGTAATTGTACCCCTGATCTTCTTTATTCTGTGGTTTCTGATTGGTGTCATAAGCCAAGGTTCTAGAGCATATCCAGTATTGTCAATAAGATGCTTTTGGTGCAAATCATCCTTCACACAGTTGGTACAGGTCACAGGTGTGCCATATGTAGGAGCTAACTGCCTGGTTGGTAGAGGATACCCTGTGCATTACAGATCACCTAGCAGTTGATGGAGTGATATTCTTTCTGGTTTACAAACCTCATTTCCAGTATCCTAGGTAAGGCCTTTATTTCAATATCAGTACAGTCTGTGGCCCCACCGTAACTCAGAGAAATGGGCTACACCACAGACTTTCTGAATTATGTTGGCCATTTTGCATCCGGGGTATGTAGAAAACACATATTCTCCCCTACACACAGCAACAAGAAACTGATGCAGTGTTGTCAAATCAGATGCCCAAGATAACCCCACTGGGTCTCAAATAGCTTTCACAAAAGTCCTTGCAGCTAGTATGGACAAACCCAATCAAACCTTGGTATCTACTGGTATAGATACTCCATGACTCCCCTGAAATTGCAAATGATGACAAAGCATATCCACAATGTCCCAGATAGTATCCCTACCTACATGGTACTAGTCCAAAAGGTTAGTCTCATGGAGTCCATGAAATGTTTAGCATGGCAAGGTCTCCAGGTTGTGATGATTTACACTGTCATGGCTTGTAGTGGCAAAACCAACTTCCTGCAGATCCACAGTAACTAATATGGTGGTGACCCCTAACATTTCTTTGCAAACCTTCTGTATTTACAGAGATTTGGCTGTGTTAATTAATATGAGTAATACATTTACACAGGACAACATTTATATATATTTGTTTACTCTCTTTGACATCTTGATTGGCCTCATTAGCTCACATGGTGTCATTCATTTTAATAACATTGCTCCTAACCATCTGATCACATTGGGCAATACCATATCTCACAACCAACACTGCTGATCAGCATGTTCCCCTTGCGGTAAATGGGTCTCTGAATAACAGACACACTGTCTGCATGGCCTCTCACCACAAAACTTTTCTCACCAAAATGTGGTCGACATTTTGAATCCCAGCCTATCATCAGTGTTATTGGGTATAGTACAGATATGTAACAGTGGAGATTTACATGGCCTATTTATAGTTGCAAGAAGAATTTACAGTATTATTAGGTGACTATACCTTAGTTACTTTGTCAAACATTTTCTGCAAAAAGTAAAATGAGTTTTCAAACTATGCCTCTAACTGCATTAATGGAGAATGGATGGAGAAAGAGAATGATAGAATTACTGTAGAAAAAAAAAAGTGGACCCTCATATACTCCTTGTTCTAACAGAAGTACAAGACAAAGCTTAGCTTATTTTCAAATTTATTACAGAGTTTGTCTTGTGTATCTTCACAAGAAATAATAAAAGCATGGAAGTAAGTGATAATTCAATGAAGTAACATAGGGTAGGTGCTCATGAAAAACTGAATGTAATGAATAACTAAAAATGTAGGTCACAAACACATAATACTAATAGAAATACAATGAATATCAGGATAACAAACAAAATTCAAATACATTTAAATAGTTGTAGGTGCCAGTGAAGCATTTGATTAGGTTATTTCTACTTTTGCAATATTTATCTGTAGTGGGTTGATTACTACTCACGGGCGGAGATACGCATGTCATTTTTTTCTTCTATTCCAGATTTCTTGCCTCTGTTGCCTACTCCCATTGGTGGTGGTGTAAATGCATCAAACGTAACAGGCTGATGTCATCATCAGCCTAGTTAGGGAATAGTGTGTATATTAGTAGTACAACACAGTCACTTTTCTGGTTCATTTATTATTGGAAGCATGGCCTTAAGAACATAAATTTCACGGTTTTAAAGACATTATTCATCTGTTTTTGCATATAGCGATATTTATTAAGTTAGGCTCTTGGATGCAGTTTAGTTGTCGAGGATGATGACTTGCTTGTGTTTAGATTGTTTCTTGCTCAGTTAGTGAGGTTGCCTTGAGGTTTAGTGGCTTGTACTATTTATTTTTTTTAATACGGTACGTCATATTTTATTTTTTTATTTGTTTCATTTATTATGTTTGCTTGTATTGGATCTGTTTAGTGACCCCGACTGGATTAATTTTGTGTTTGCAACATTTTATAGTTCGATAGCTGGCAGCAGGTTGATTGGTGCCAACTTGTTCAGACACGCCTTTAGATACTCTTGTTTTAGATTTGCCTCCTTTTGCTTATTCCCATTGGTGGTGCAGTCAGTTTTTTATCTCTGATAGGCTGATGCTATCGTTAGTCTAGATATGTGATTTTGTGTGTTGCTAGAAGTAATTTTGACTATTACATCTGTAAAGATGATGTCCATTTATCTGTTAAGCTCACTATCTTAAGCACTGGCTTTTGTATATCAATTCAAGTGGTTGAGTGACATTAGAGGAGTTTTTTTCCTTTAACTGAGGATGTTATCCATTTTTCACATTTTACATGACATAACTAGACATCATTTTGAGCCGTTTTGATACCGCTCGATAGTTTGGATGCATACAGTTTTGTTTCTTGTGAATTATCCTTCATGAGCTAATAGCTTCATGGGTTTTGGTTTTTATATACTGTTGTATGCAATTGTTTTAACAGTAGCCATAGCAGTGTCTCCACTATGCAAATCTCCTTGCTGATTGGTTCATGTTAGGTTTTAGGATTGTGATAGGTCGGTATTTGTTTGTACATTGATTCGTCTTTATGACCCTCCTTCTATTTCAGGTTGGTTAACTGAGAAGGGCGCTTGAATGATGAACATTCTAAGGATATGACTAGTGATAGGTTGATATTCTTTAGCTTTGATAGGTGCTAGTAAGCAGATCTATAATATGGTTGGACCGTTTTAGAGCAATAAGTGGTAATCGTTATATCTGTGACATCTACTATGGTAGGTGTAGTTTACTGATTTGATAGGTTCAGGGTTTATCTTCATTGTTTTTGATCGGTTATTTTTTATGTAGTTTACACTCTATTGGTTCATGTTGCAAGTCTAATAATTAGCATTCATAATCAGTTTTGAAATTTATTGATTAATTCTTTTTAAGATATCATTAGTTGGATTTTATTTATTTTACATTTGTTTACCGGGAAGGTCCCACTGGATACAGGTCCTTTTTCAGTGGAGGCTCGTGGAGAAAACTCCACATGTATTAATAAAATCATAGAACAATGCACAAAAGTAAAATGTCAAAATAGCAAAAATTAACACAGAAGAATATCAAGTAATACAAAAAATAACAGTTTGTATAAAATAATATAAGAGAATACAATGCTGTACAAAGTGAGTGAAAGACTATAATTACATGAAGAGGTAGTAGTAAATATGCAACCAATATGTCCTGGATAACATGGATAACAAATAGCTGTTGGCTTTAATAATCTTGTACTTTATTGATCAGTGATGTAAGCCGACAGTGGATATGGAGAGGGTATGTAAGACTAGTTGAAGATAGAGAGAATACATAACTTGTTTCACTGGAGTGATAGAGGTTCTCTGATATAATACAGTCGCCAGTTTCAAGACCTGAAGAAGACATACAAAAGTGTATTTTAGATACTGAGGAAGGGAAATTGGACATTAAGTACAATGTTTTTATTCCTCAATGAGTTAAAGTTCCAATCAACTCCAGTCATCAAGAGGGCACAAAGGATCACTCCTTCCAGGTGAAATCTAGCAACCTGTACATATACATCATTGTATGATTCCTAAACTATAATGACAGGGACCTTATATTCCAGAAATTAAGAGCCATGGGTACAAGCTTCAGTATTTGGCCATACATGAGAATGGTACCTGACTATTTTAATAGCCTATTCTTCAAAAGGAAAGTCACGATGTCAGTCAACAGGAGGATAAAAGAGATGGGTCTACTATGTCTGCTAAAATTTCCAAATTTCCTGCAAAAGTACATATTATGTATTCAGGCAGGCCTGACGTTTTGAGATACTAGCTGTAGCAGAAGCCTTCTTACACTTATTTACAGGCATCAAAATGCACCATATATACAGAAGCTGCAGTGGCAGTGTGCTAGTGAACAAAAGGCAAGAGCATACAGCCCTGATTTCTCCTAAGTAAATGCCATTACATAAACAATAAGCAGTTAGAATGGCATAAATGAAACAGCAGTAGGCAACAAATCATCCACTAAACAATTTTTTATTGCAGTGAAAACTAATACTGTTATGTCTCATTAGCTCCTTTGCCGGGCATGGAACAGGATAAAGCCATTTTAATCACACTTGATTCAATGCTAGATGAGCTACAGCTGATGGACACTTATTTTAATTAGAATGCTAGAAGAATCATGACAAATGGGCAAGTGCTAGGGGCTGAAGTCACTAACATAAAATGCTTCTCCTTATGGAACTACTTATCAGATTCTCTGCTTGAATAAGACTAGTGTTTAGTTAATGGAGCACCTAATCTGATGCGATGGTGGTTATTATGCATTTATATAGGAGATTTCATAGAGATTTACCTTTTACAATGGATTATAAAGCAAGAGGTTCTCTGGTTCGATCCTTGGCTGGGGTGCCTTCTATGTGTAGTCTGCATGTCCTCCCTGTGGTAGAGTTAGTTTCCTCTGGGTGTTCCGGTTTCCTCCCACATCCCAAAGACATGCTGTAAGTGGATTGGACACACTAAAATTGGCCCTAGGTGTGAGTGTGTGAGTGTGTGTGTGTGTGTGTGTGTGTGTGTGTGTGTGTGTGTGTGTGTGTGTGTGTGTGTGTGTGTGTGTGTGTGTGTGTGTGTGTGTGTATGTGTGTGTGTTTGTGTGTGTGTGTCTTCCGTGGAAGGTTGGGCACCGGGCTGGCAACTCAACACCATAAAAACTCCACTGCCAATCATGAGCAGACAGATGATCTGCTGTGGCAACCCCTAACCAGGAAAAAGCCAAAATAAGAAGAATGGATTATAAAATGTTACATGCACATTGCAACTTGTCTCACCCTCTATTAGTCAGACATAATATTTGTTAAAGAGTACAGGGGACCAAGTCAACGAACCTTGGGTAGAGTCACCATGTGGCTAACCGACCATCATAAGGAGGAATACTCAACCCCAATACCAGGCCCTAAACAGTTCAGTTTAAAGGAAAGGAAAGGAATGTATCAGGTATGCTGTAAAGGCCTATGGGAATACTGGTTTGAAAGGAGAATACGGATGACTAAATGCATTAACTACATCATCAGGTACAACCAGCATCTACGAGTTGATTGAGATGTAATGCCCTGTGGCATAAACACCATGTCTCTTTTTTGTCAGTTGATGTTCCCTCCTAAATGTACTTTATTGATTACAATTCAGTTTTCTCTATCATAACAATCAACAGTATTTCTGCCTCTCTACATCAGAGTGACACTGATTCCATGAAATAATAGTTATTCTTGGAATGACTCTGACACAAAGCATGTAATGGACAGACAATATGATTGGCAAAAACTTAGCAGAGTGGGTGATAAGAGGATTAGATGTATAACATGGAATATGCATGGACGTAACACATGTTATAAGTTGGGAGCAAGTCTAAAAACAGTTAAAGAAAGACTGCCAGTTATTTTTCTGCAAGAAGCCACATTCAGAAAGAAATAAAGGTCATCCATTGGGCAAATATTGGAAGGGATGGGTAGTTCTTAGCAGGGCAAGTTTAATCAAGAGAAGAGTTTCTATTTTGGCTGCATGGGAGTGAAATTGTTCATAAGACATTGTGAGACAGATGCCGAGGGGTGATGGGTATTAGTGCTGGTTAAAGTAGAAGGTGACCTTTCATTTTTGGTCATTTTTATGGTACCACAGAGGTTCATCGCAGACCTCTCATTTCCTTTCAGAAAGCTATACTACAAATGGTGTCAGCACTGTTAATCTCTTAGTATAGTAGGGAATTTCAATGTAGACTTAGCCCTTTATGGACAGGAGCTGTGAGGGGAAATGCAGCTACCTCACTGAACAATAGCTTAGCAGGAAATCATATCAGACCTTAAAATGTGAGACAGTATATTTTAAATCCCACTGCATCTAATATGCGTATTCGTATTTGTTCCCTCAGCTGACAATGCCAGCTGATTAGATTACATTTCCGTGATTTAGTCTGATATCTGATGTCATTGTTAACTGAAGTACCCAAATCCCCCTCCTCCATTTCTGACCATGGTTATGTAACAGCACCCATTTCCTTTACGAAGGACAAAATCATAGAGCAGGTCGAAGCAAGCAATACAGATGTTTTGATGGAGACATAAGGTGTGGTTTGGCAATATTTTTAGAAAATGGGATGGTATTTAAGCAGCATGTAAGAAGTACTGGAAACGTACTTAGAGGGCCAAGAAAACAGTCAAGGGAAAAATGATACAATAACTCGTGAAGGTTAATTGGCAGAACTTATTTCACTGTACGAGTAAAACTAACTATAAGGATGGGAGCTTGCTTTGGAGGATTAAGACTTGAAAATGAGAATGTTAGGCAATACAATTTAACAATATACAGGAATGGTTTGAGAGAGCAAAACTCTTCTGTTGGGCCAAGGGCACTTCATTTCCAGAAGTATTGTGATGCAGTCTCAGGGATATGAAATTTGAAACTACTAGTAGTCCGTATGATAACCATGAAAAGTAACGTATGGCTCTTATCAGATCATGGACATCTTGGGCAAGTACCTTAGGCAAGTGTATGCAGGAACCTCCTTTTCCTTGGGTTACCGAATCTTTTCTTAGCATTCTACTAGTTGTTGGAAGGGATGTAAGGAGGTGGCTGTATGTACTAATTCAGTTCAGAAAGATACATCAGGGTTGGCAGCTGGGAAAGCATAGGGCCAGATAGGCTATCACTCAACTTTTGTAAATCACGCAGTAATGCAACTGGTTATCTCCCGGATATGCTGTTTTGCAAAGCCACAGAGCTGGGTTATTTAGTCAGGCGGAAGCCATAATCCTGTTGCTTAAACAGGGTATATATCATGCTTCGTCTTATTAACCCATCCCCTTTTACAATCCAAAACAATGATACTCATGAAGGTGCTGATCACAAACATATAGCCTGTATTGCAATCCCTGGGTCACTCCTCCCAGCAGGGTCTTGTTAAAGAATGGCATGTAAGCACTAAACCATAAAGAGTTTGGAAAATATGTTCATGATTAGGGGCAAGTCAATGCCCCTTGGGTTGTGCTCTTTGTAGATCTTCGCAAAGCCTTTCATGCATTATCCTGGACATTTCTGTGTCATGTGCTGCACAGGTTTGGTTTTCCTGAAAGCTATAAGGGCATGTCAAGTATTATAGCATAGCCCACAGCCTTATTTGTATATAAAAGGATTGACTTGCCTATCTCTACTTTACAGTGGGGTACCAGGCCGTGTGTCACTGGTGCATTTTGTACTGGGCAAAGAAACACTAGCATGTTATTTCCACTCTGAGGCACCTAGAATAGGAATAACCATAAGCTGAGGAACTTTTCTTATCCCTATGTAGGCTGCAGATGATGGGGGTGCTTTGGTTGTTTAACCCAGAAAAGGATAAGCTCTGATTATTATAAGATGCTGCACACATTTAGGAAGGTCCCTGGAAAGCCAAATAACTGAAGCAAATCCAGTCAGCTCACCCTGCACTCTGCAGTTAGAGACAAACTAATGGTCTATGGTATACTGATGGAAGGAAAAGTCTTAAGTTGTGAGATTTCAATTCATAAGGACCACTTTCATACTCATAAGGCAAACAGTAGTGGGTTAACAAGGGGGATATCTGCTATGTTCTAATATTAGATAAAAAAAATAATTGTTTTAGTGATGAGTAATGCTATTAAAGTGATTTGCCCACACTTCTGTTTTTAGGAAGGCACCATCTCCAACTGCACTGTACAAAGTTTCCAGATAAACTCCAAGGGTTAGTAGTGGACATATTATGGGAGGGTCAACCCCTGAGGATTGTGAGGAAAAGTCTGCATTCCCTAATCAGGGAAAGAAGATGAACATTACACAATCTAAAGAGTTATACATATGCTGCAGCATACATGCAGGCAGTGCAAGTTAGGTCACTCACCACATCTGTTTGGTTTCTTCCTAAACAGCAGGCCATGCTTCTTACCAAGACATGGAAGGCTCACCTAGGTGGGTTAGTCTGGTCTTTCATGAGAGAATAGGACCTTCAGAACAGGATATCATATGGTGTAATAATTTATATCAAGTAAGATGTTTTTTAATATTTTGGGGGAGGGGCTGAATTACAAGATGGTTTAGAACATGGTATGGGCTTCTGGATAAGAGCACAGGTTCTTTTGTTTCTTTCCAAGAATGCCAAAGTAGGAGGGGACTTGGAACTATTATTTTCTGGCAACACCTACAGTTAAGAGACTGTGAAGCCTAGCAAAGTTAGAACAAGCAGTGAGTTGCATGCCTATTACAGGTGGTAATGTGTATGAGTATGTTATCTGTCTGCTACATTTACATACATACAAAAGGAGGCAGGAAGTAATGCAAATCAAGTTAAATCATGCTGGCACAGAATTATAGGGTCCCACTACTGTGACAGCATATGGGCTGACTTGGTAAAGGACATCTCTAACTTCAGGTCAGTCCCTCTCTTGAAATTTATTAGATTAAAGGTTGTGCATAAACAGAAATACCCTCCTTTTCTTAGTTCAATTCTTAGTAATTCTTACAAAAGGCAGTGTTTGAGATGCCATGGTCAGGAAGCAAACTATTTTAATGTTCTATGGCAATACCCCAATATCCAACACTTCAGGGAAAAAAGTCATAGATGCAGCCAATTGGGCAACTTGTGCCTTACTACCTTAATTACCATCATCGTATCATTTAGTTGTTGGGCACTGTGAGAACACGACCTTGTTGAGTTCAAAAATACTAACATGGACTAAATTCGTTGGTAAGATTGAATGCTCCATTCTGTTTAAATGCTAGAAAACAAGCCCTCTGTTGAAAGCTACCAGCAAGTTTTTTTTTTTTTAATCACATACGTAAAATTCTCTGTTCATACCAAGAGACAAACATTTTGAATATTTCCAGGACAATCTTATTTAGCCTGATAAACATTTTGGATTTAGCAGTCTGCTAAAACCCTTGTCTGTCTGTTTATAGTACGTGTGCTATTGTACCCTATGTAGTTATTATTCCTGGATGATTTTCTTTGTGCTATAATCTGGAAATTCCTTCCTGTTTTAAAATGTTACATACTGTCATGCTTCATATCAAGTTACATATGTGTTTTTTAATGACAATAGAAAGTTTCAAGTTTACTGTTAATAAAGTTATGTTGAATGAAAAGGAACTAAATCCTGGCAAAACAGCTAAAAAATAAAACTTAGTGCCTCATAAGCCTCGATATGACAGGCATTACTATAAAAGGAAATTGGTAAAATAGTAGTTATTCAAATTTGCTAAAGTTAAGTTTCAAAATACGTTCAGTGCAAGCTCCATGCTGATTCCTGGAACCATAAAACGGATGTCTCAAAACCCCCATGAAATAAAGTGAAACCAGTCACACTGCAAAACGATGGAACTTTTAGAAAGCCTCAACAAAGTGCCATTAGCAGAAGTTAATCTAAATGAGCACTTCAAAGGCAGCTATAAAACTTCAGAGGAAAAATAATATTGAAACAGTTCCACAGTGGTTCCATAGCACTTAGGAAAGTTCATAGCTCTTCAATGTTCATAACAGAGGCCTACAGGCTCCATATAATATGTGAACTCTTCAGACTTTGTTAGCACATAGTTTTTCATTAATGATAAAGAATTACAGAAGGATGAAGCAGATCAAGATAGAAACTAGTAGAAATTCTGAAAAAAGGCAGAAAGCAGTATTCAAATAATCAGCAAAAAATGACAAGTGGAATCAAACCATAATCAGCAATCAGTCAATATCACCCCAAAAGTGACACACAATCAGTCAATATCGCCCCAAAAGTGACACACAATCAGTCAATATCGCCCCAAAAGTGACACACAATCAGTCAATATCGCCTCAAAAGTGACACGCAATCAGTCAATATCGCCCCAAAAGTGACACACAATGCTGGACAAACTGGTTACACCTGTGAAAGTGATGTACTGAAGAATTAATCATATACAGTATGATTCTAGACTGCAGGCAATAAGCTGACATAAAATCAAACCAGAAAGCATATCTTGGCAGCCATGTGCTGCCTCTTTGGACAGATGAGCATTTTTTAGAATGATGACCTCCTGTGAATGTATTACTTCTTGTGGCCAAAGATTTGTAAGTGGGTACGTCAGTGTACTGTGAAGTGCTTGGAACAACTGAGGAAATTTTCTGGGTCTGTGTACTGTGACATCCCATATGGCCCAGCATTGGGTCTGTGCACTGTGAAATGCCTTACTAGGCAGGGCCGGATCTATGTACTGTGAAACACCATACTGCCACCACTAGGTCTGTGGACTATGAAAGGCCATATTACCCAGCATTAGGTCTGTGTACTGTGAAGTGCCATACCGCAAGCACTGGATGTATGTATTGTGAAATGCCATACTGCCCACACTGGGTTTGTGTCCTGTCATATCCCATACTGCCAAGCACTGGGTCTGTGTCCTGTCATATCCCATACTGCCAAGCACTGGGTCTGTGTGCTGTCATATCCCATACCGCTCCACACTAGGTTTGTGTACTGTGAATTCCATACTACCATCACTGAATTTATTGCCAGTTGGATATCGAAGTATGTATGTAAACCATATAGTACGTTTTTAAATGAAAACAAAAATTGAAGTTTATCTGTTCTCTTTTCACAGTTTTGTGGTATGTGCATGAGATAAATATGTCGTGATTTATTCTCCTGATAGCATTTACAGTAATTGAAGAGCATGAATCTTTATATTGTCATTGGCTGATGCTACATAAATAGTATAATTCTTTGATGAAAAAAGATTTTTTTTCAAATACTGCATTATTATTGTCTGTACAGTGTCAAACAGCTTAATAAGTTAAATAGACTAACAATGTTTAGTGGCATCTGCACACAGAATTTCCATTTATTCAGTTAGCTGTTATGACAGGCCTGAAATCCATAAGTATTTTGTAAGTAGGAAGACTACATGAACTGCTACTCCGTGAAAATGCTCGGAGCATTATATTTGTTAGCCGATTAATGAGGTAGTTCTCGCATGGACTGTAAACAACTAAGTTTATGTAATACAATACTGCAATGATACGCACCTCATTATCAGTATGCCTGTGGTGTTAAATTAAAATAATCAAAAAAATCACTCTTTACTAAATATATTTCATCTGATTTATATTAATGCATTCATTCATATACACTTCAAGGCTGCATTTTAATAATTTATTGAAGACAGGAAAGTATATTAAATCGTCAGAAAAATGAAAATAGTCTAATCATGAGATGAGTAGACAGATTTGCAATCAACAGACACGATTATCTGCAGCAGCACATCTCACAGTGAAATCTTTTTTTCACAGAATGTTTCTGGAAGGACACAGACACGGATGATTACAATATAAAACAGTCTTTCTAAGAGGCTATTACAATTTTGCATAGCTGAGCTGTTCACATGCCCATGTCTTGGTCATAAGGTCAAGACAATCAGTCTCTGACTAGGTTGGACACACTACAAGCATACTGCCCTCAACAGCAGTTATGAAAGGATATGAAACATGCTATGTAGTCATTTTGCATTTCATCTGAAATGTTTAGAAGAGAGCTAATTAAGTCAAACAAACCTCATATTAAAGTAAACAGAAATATTTGTACTACACCATCTGAATTCAAGCTGCTCGGAAACAACTGGGTTCAGTTTTAAACATTGTGTCTGTAAATCCCACAGCAAGGGTCAAATACAGGATGCTTTTCCTAGCAATCATTTGCAAGTTGGCAAAATTAATGTTTAGCATATCATTTTTTTTTAAATTATCCAAATGCCTTATTGTCAAACTGTCTAGTGGTAATTCTGCAGTTATGACTCATGTTTGGCTGTCCAGCACCATTACTCAAATATTAATCCAACCATGGTTTGAAAATATTTATGATAGAAAAAGCTTTTCAGCCTCAGCTAACCAGTAATGCCTATATTAATGGCTTATTTCAGCTGAATTATTTGGTTTGTGAAAATGTAAAATACTTAATTTCTTGGTTTGTATAACAATACTAGAGAATCATATGTTTAGAATCATGTGAAAAGATACATTTACTGGCACACTCAGGAAAATAAAATTACACTGACTAACTACTGTCTTTTGAGAATAAAGTCAAGTTTATATTTATTTTGAATGCCAATGTAAATACAGACCAGAAATTTTTAAAAACTAAGCTGTCTTGTAACTGGTCATAAATACATGTTATCTGACTGTGTGTTAGCCACTGCATGTGAAAAGCACAAACCAAGCAACATTTGCGGAGCATTTCTGCTTATTAAATAAGACTTGTGTGCATATCTTAACAACTGTTGTTACTTTAATTACTTCTGTATTTCTCATAGTGATCAGATCATCTCCCACCTTCTCCCTGATACCTTGTAACGGGGATGAAGACTGGGTCTTCTGCTTCTATCAGGTATTCCAAGAGACAGAAACATGAAATAGTACACTGGCTAGAGGCAATGGCATCTAGACAATACATTATATTTAGCACATGATTAGGACTGCTCTGTAGTTTATTAGCAACTCCTCTCCACTGGGGGTCTGACATCTGGTAAAGTAGGTCCTATTATGATAACAAAGAGACACATGTGTGTATCCACTTGTCTGCAACTTAATGCACTGGTCTGCCATCAAAGAACAGTTCTGTGTCTCGTATTTCTACAAGTATAACCAACACCCATTGGGTCCTAGTAAAACAGTAGAGGGGGCACCTTATTCTATTTAATATGGAGCACATTTGCTTTTTCTGCTCATGTCTAGCTGGCTCATCTAGCTTCAAAGCTGATAATTTCTTCCAATGTAGGTAATAGCGTGTTTGTACCAGTGTTTTTGAGCTAGCTGGGTTCTTGTTGTTTAATAGCTAATCTAGACTATGGCAGAAGCTGGTGAAAGAATAGCTAAAGACATTTCTCATACAAATGACATGAGAGGTAATGCAAGTATAATGCATTCAGAATGTGTCATGCACAGAATAACTGCAAGCTTAATTTTCTTGCAAGCTCAGACAGACAAACAGCCAAGCGGGATTTATAGGTTTCTTGTATGAAAAACTGTGAATTCCTGTGTGTGTTTGGGATGGCAGAATACATTAAAATGGGTTATACTGCAAAGAAAATATGTAGACATACGCAGCCCTGGATGGCTGCATATGATATTCAAGCAGGTCCCCTAAAAATGCTAAATTTCTAGTTTTTATTCAACAATAACTTTTCCTTTTCATTCTTATAGATAGTTTCATCCAAAACAATATAATGGAACACGTAAAGAAGCCACAATTTCTTTTGTAGTGCAGTATTTGACAGTGTAAAAATAAAGGGACAGTTTATGCAATATATAACATTATGAAAGTTAATACAATGCTATGAAAAATACATTCATGTCTATAGGTGAACTAAAGATATCAAGTGTTATCCTATGTACTCATCAACAGGACTATAATGCACATACATTAAAAGCTGATGTTATGCTAACTGCAAAAAAGGTAAAATGAATTAATAATAATCAGGCCAGTGGGGTACAGGGTTTCACACAATAGGAAATGAATTCTGCAGATGCTGAAATTGTGCTTTGACTGGTAGTTCTGAAATATGCTATACTATTCTGAAGTTCACATGGTAAAAAGTTAGATTTGTAGAAACTATGTAATGTGCAATTACTGTAATGTATGTGTAGTGTCTAAGCAGAGACATACATCTGGGATGTATATATGATTGCAAAGAACAGAATCTTGTGTGTTACAAGAATATCACTCCCTTTTGTAATCTAAGCTATTAGGGTTGCCTGTAAAGATGAATGGCAGATGAGGAAGAAGATGGTGTCTGGGAATGAGAAAGTGAGCAGTTCAAAGCAGGCTTGATAAAATACTTCTACTTAGAGTGATAGCATATTCAAGTCCTGAAATGGTTTGCCCGAGGCAAAGCTGCAGTTTACTGATTACAGAGCTTCAAAACTACTTTGGACAGACCAAAAAAGATGATGAAAGGATAAGTAAGAGAATGTTGCCTGGGGCCTAACTCAGCAGTCGCACATAACTTCATAGCTCACTAGTTTTCCTCCTCCGGCAACTTCACATACTTGTATTCTTATGAGTTTTCATAGTATAATTCTATATATATGTGCAGCTGACAAGCCATACTGCATCTAACTAGAAGTAGTGACACTTGTGCTTACAACAGAGAATATACTTCAATAACTCATATCTCATTACTTTAATTATGAACTATTACTGTCATACATTATTTCACAAATGGGTCCCATGTACTGGATTGCTTAAGCATAATGTCTAACTTATTTATATACTTTTTTTTTTATTTCAGGGGCAATGATGACTGTTAAGTGGTTACAAGGCAGATAATTGTATCACAATGAACTGACAGGCATTTGCCAATTATTCTTAGACTATATGAGTAAAGCATGTATGTGCATAGCCTTCTGTTAGGTGTAGTAATATAAACATGAAATGAGTGACCCCCTATACCTAAACTAAATGCATGGAAACAACAGAGCATGGGTAAAAGTAAACTCTGTTCCTGGGTAGGCGATTTCTTTGGGACGCTTAATGATAGTAAAGAAAATCAAATATTCCATGGAAAAAATCTAAAATGTGAGATTTGGTTAAAAAAATTACTTTAACAACTGGCTTAGATTTTGACATAATTCTAAGACAGTACAATACATATTAGCCTGGGAATAGATGGTAGAAAGTCCTAATTGCTTTGCCACAGATGGCCTGCAGCTCTACCTCAAGGCTTTCCTGTACAGGCTAAATCCTTATTCATCAACATAGTGCCTTTCTTAGGCAACATCAATTTCTAAAGCGTCCATCATGACAATACAAAATCCTGATAAAGGTAATGCTGCTGAACACTAGGAGCCTTCGCAAAAAAACTTCAGTCCCTAGAAGTGATCCTTACCATGGGAGACATTGATATAAGCATCATCACAAAATCCTGGTTCAAGACCAATGAAAGTACTCAATCACTGCAGGATTTCAATGCATACCACAAGTTCAGGCCCATTAGATGAAGGTATTAAAGGTGGTAGTGTCTCCATACTCTTAAAAAAAAATCTCTGGACTCCTTAGACAAGATATTGACCTGTAACTCCTCCATGTCCTATTAACTGTTAATTAAACCCTTATCATATCATATCATAGCTAGCTAATGGTATGTCGCCCCTGTGTCCTTGCTCAGGTCATACTTCATACTATACTAGTATGGAGTGTCTATGCATTAAGCAAGACACACTCCTAGGAACCTGCAACTACTCCTCCATTAGCTGAGAGACATAGATATCCTGAAACATCTATGGTCAGAAATTTCTGGACTTCAACAACACAAACTCTTTGGATCAGTTAGTCTACTTCCCAACCAGGAATGATAAAATTCTGCACTTGGGTAGCAAAAATGATCCTTATTCATAAGGACCATCGATTATAACTCTCTTCCTGATCAAATTAGATCACAGATTAGTCACATTCACCTTAACTGAAATCAGATGCATCTTCCAACACTGAAACGGAATGATGACCTGGCTAAATTTAAAAGCTCCCTACATCTTGATAACCCCAATATTGATGTGAAATCATTTACTACCAAATTATATGGCCATGTAAATAGCTGTACACATGCACCTGTCCCCCACAGAAGTAAATACTATGCAACATTTAATAATAATAAATACATTTGCTCTATAATAAAAGAAAAATAAATTTATTTTTGTACGCAATAGGTTTTTAAATCTGAAAGATGCCAATAACACTCTTGCTAAATTTAAGGAGAAGCACCAGACCCTGATCAAATCAACCAATTATATGAGGTAAAAGAAGCCAACCAGGTGAAGGATAACCACAATGCCTTCTTAATCTGTGTTAGAAATCTTAAAAACTATGTGTGCACTGCAGACAGCTAATATTAAAGGATATCATATACTTGGAATCAGAAAATATAATCAATCTTCTAGAAGACAAATTTAATTCAAACTAACCCCCCTTGCCCCTTCTATATTTCCAGATCACATACCTACATATTCACTTCCCCGAAATCTCCAAACCAGTCATCAAGGCACAATTCATTGTCATGAATACTACTTCTAAGGTACTGGATACCATATCAGGCTGTCTGCTGGTCAGCCTAAAACATGAGTTAAGTCCCTACAGAGCTTATTTAATATCAGCCTCCACACAGACTTCATGTTGGATGAATAAATGAAGTACACAGTCATCCCTTTGTATAAAGGGGCATCAATTGATGCACCTAATTATCAACCTATCTGTAAGGATCATTATTGAATATAGACAGACATGCACAGAGATCTATACATATATGGTTGTACTTTATATAAATTTCCCATAACATTAACTCTGTTAACTGTGAGATGACATCAAAACTTCAGAAGAGCAAACTCCCAGAATGGCAAATTTCATCTCCTGGAAAATAAACACTTGGCCACCACTGATAGAAAAAAAAAAAAGCTAACCAAATGAAACCCACTGAAGTGAGGGGCTGTGTCCCCACACCCCCCTTAGTTAAATTTCCAACTCAGACATTGCACTACAGTGGAGAAAAGGGGAAAGGTCATCAGTGGTGGCCAAGTGGTTATTTTCCCGGAGGAGAAATTCGCCATTACAGGAGTTCGTTCTTTTGAACCTTCAGTGTTGTCATCTCCCTGTTAAGCGAGTCAACGTGACAGGAAACTGAGGATATAAAAGGGAACTAATTGTGTGTGTGTGCGTGTGTGTGTGTGTGTGTGTGTGTATATATATATATATATATATATATATATATATATATATATGTATATATATGTATATATATATATATATATATATATATATATATATATACATACATACACACACACACACACACACACACACACACACACACATTCATATAATGCATGAGTGTGTTTGTCATATTGTAATGGAGCACAAGAGCATATTTTTACGTTTCTCATCATGAAGTATTCAAGCAGCTTGCATTTACTATTACTACACTGAACACATGTTTTTTTTACTAATCTGGCTTCCAATCCATTTCAGAGAAGAGACTGTCTGCACTCATTGTTATGCAGTATATGATTGGAACTAGGAGGATAGTATTGCCATGCGTAAGCAAGCCATAAGCATCTATGAAATGGCATTCATTGTGGATACGTTTCACAGCAAACCTGTATCGTTCCTTAGCTCTGGGTCATGGAATAATACCATGATGCACTTAGCTATCAAAATATACAGAGGTAGACACCCAAGTCAATTTGCAAGGAATTTGTCATCTGTGTGATGCCAGGGGTAATGGCAGGCTAAAGGAACCGGTTAAAATATAATGTATTTTTTCCTTCTCTTTTCTCTTGTTCATCTGCAATCAGAGTATTCTAAAGCCTTAGGAATCCGTGAAAGCTTATTTTTGTTATTTTTGAATGTAAAAGAATAGGGAATATATTTGAATTATAATAAATCACATGACTTTATGCCTCTTCTTGTGAATGTAATAAAGATGAAATACCAGAAACTGTATTTCTTTTGAGATGTAAGGGATATAGCTTTTAATGGTCTTTATGGCTTGCACAAGACTGCACCACATCATGTGCATTTGCAGTTTCTGTCATTGCTATATTTTTACTAGTAGTTTATTTTCAGTGACAGAAAGGTGATGTCCTGCCATGAGCACTGGGAGGCTGGGAAAATATTGTATATAACTGCATGTGTTTTTCTATGCAAGAGTTTGTCCTGTCTTGTTTATGACAGAAGCATCTATAAGTAATAATTTCAGATTTATCTAACTTGACATTTAGGGGTGGTATTTCTCTAGTAAGCAATAGCCAGACAACTTTGGTATCTGGTGCTTAAGTTTTCTGCATGCGGTCTATATTATTTAATAAGCTGTGAGGCATACTGGCTTGCTTAGGTCTATTGTTAGCAAATGCTATGAATGTGTATAATTTCATTTCAGATTTAGCTCAATTTAAATGCAGCACATACCTCGATGCTCCTGGCTTGCCAGGCTGGTGCAGTACTAACTCTTGTTATGAATAAAGCTGTGTGGAATTGTAGAATTCTTCTAGCCTACCTGGGACTTTGGTGTGTGTGTGTGAAAAAAATGCAGTTACCATGGAAAAAGGGAACAAGAAGACATTGTCACATGGAGAGAGTAGTGAAACAGCAGAATGAGTGGATTTGGCCAAAAGTGTCAGCTCTGAAAGTGGCCTTTGTCTGGTCCACTCTGGAGGTAGATGTTTTAAGCCCATAACCATGACAGCAGTATTTACCCCATTTATGCTATTGGGGGCAGGTTGTATTTTGAGACTTAATTAGTGAAACAGTCTTGTATGCACTTTTTTATTACTTCAACCTTTGTTTAAAGTGATAAGATTCAAATCCCATAACTGCCAGCCATTTTGATGCCACAGTGGATGGCAACCTGCCATCTGCAGCGGTATCAATGCTCCCACTATAGTGATGACAGTGGGACCACTGCACCATAACACTGGTAGCAGTGGTGTCTCCCTGTAAAAAGCTGTGTAAATGCAACTTCTATGTAATACAGAATGTAATGTGCTTAATTAAACTCTTTCTCTGCTCTGTTTACTTACTACAGATCTGCATCCCCTGAAAATAACAATTTGCCGTTAAAAGTCCAGTTAGAAACACTAATAATACAGAAAAATCTTAGAAATATTATGAACTTTGATTGGTTCTAGCATACATCACTTATATGAAGCATAAATTAGTATCCTTCAAAATGCAATTCCATGTTTGCAATTACAGGAGTAGCATAATGCTGAAAAAGGTTGTTAACCTAGACTTTTTTATAAGCTAAGGGATTAAAAGGAAGCCAGATAGGATTTCACATTTCAGCTGGCAACCAGTTGTCCCAATGATATTTTCCTTTCCCCAGTTCTTTCTGGAAGAAAGGAGTAATTGCTAATCCTAATTGTAAAAGCATGCAAGTTGTCAGAATCATTATGCTGTCAGGAGAAAGGGCAGACCAGACTCAACAGAAAAGGTTACCGCTGTACTTTTCCTACTAATTAGCTAAATAAGACATGCCCAGGCAACTGTAAAATATGCCTTTCACATAAAACAATTGTTTTTCTAACTATATATTGCCATTAATTTCCTGTTAAGATAAGTGTCTACATTATTATTTATACATATAGGCATTGTTATCAGTTTCTCTGTAAGAATAAACTGTCATTACTCTATGGTTTACTGTAGTGGTATTACCATGTCAGAAGATAAATAGCTGGTGTGAAAAAAAAACAAGTACACACACACACACACATATATATATATATATATATATATATATATATATATATATATATATATTCATTTGTGTCTGAAGAGCTTTACTTTTCTGCAGTAGTCTGAGAAACAGCTATGATTACTGGCATGTGTCTTATAATTAACTTTTTCTTTTCCTCACAAAGTTTAAAAATACAAAGTTGCAATTTGAAATATTTGCAATTATTAGTGCTCTTCAACAAAAAAATTTTGTAAAGATCAATGGCCCTTTCATGTTAGAGTTACAAATAAGTGTTAGGTGAAAATGTAAGAAAAAACACCTGATTTGCATTAGTCATCATCACATTTTGAGGTTTTTTCGATACTTGTCATTTAGTGAGCATTATCATCTTTCTGACAGCATGTTATCTATGTCAGCAAATTGCAGAACGCTGCTCCAACATTACTGCAGTGGAAATATATTCTATATTTTTCACTAGTTATTTTGATGTGCACACACAATTTTATACTTTTTGACATATTTGCTTCTCATAATAGTAATGATCATTTAATAATTCAAGTGAAACATTTATTGTTGGTCTTGCTCAGTTTATTCAAATAACAAGCCTTGTGACTGCTATGAAATGCCCCAGTATGACTGCTTGGACCTGCCCAACAGCTTCTATATCTACACCCATCTGTACCTGTTATTTCATCAGAGAGAGCGAGATGCATCATTAGGCTAGCCAAGAGATATATAATTTATCTGTGCAAGAGAAACCAAGTAGCCCATTCATTTCTACTTTGGTGAGACAAAGGTCATACAGACCAGGCCAGTCTCAAGTTCTAAGTGGCAACCTACCCATCCCTCCCACAGACTCTCAGTTGTTGCCTTGTTAGAAAGAGGCAGCCTGAATGCTCCCATGCACACTCCTCTCTTTTTCTGGATGCAAAGAACAGTGTTCTGCATTGATAGACAGGTCACCCTGAGCACAGCTGTGGAAACCTGAGAAATTCCATGGCCTGTATTGGTATAATGACATTGGTCATAACCAGCGTGATTAAAATGAGGGCACTTGCAGAATCAAATGAGAGTTACTAACATGACAGAGATGTGCATGTGTCTGTGTGTATGTAGACAGACATTATCTCCGGTTATAATGACTAGAATAAAATCCTGGAGTTCTGGGAGACAGTGTGAAAACATATACAGAACAGCTGTCACACTAGTAAATCTGGATATTCAATGGGCTGTATTCACTGTCATTAGTCACAGTGATCATACCTCTCAATCTCTTAGTGCAAGAAATCTGGACAAAGGCTCAAAAACAGAGACAAATTCTGAATATTGCTCTTATAAAAACTTAGAAAGTTGCTAGAATGATAGGTGTTCATTATTTAGTGTCTTCAATCCTCAGTAATTTGCAAAAAATCACAAATTTTATGAGGGACAGAGCAAAATTATGAGGCAAAAATATGGACAGCCTGCAAAAATCTGTACAGTTGAGAGGTATGACAGTTATGTACATCCTCCTCCTCTGTGGCACCGTGTCACCCATTTATGCTTATTATATCATACCCTCCACGACATTCAAATTATTAACCACTACCATGTGGAGAAAGACTCATTGCAAGAACTGATTGAGATGGGCCTTCCTTATAAGCAGTTCCATGGGATGTATAGAGTATTACTCCCTACCCCCAAATTCCACCCACCCCTAGAGCTCCTTACCTTATAGCTCTCTAGACACACCCCCCATATCTCCTACCCTATCTCCATCCTTCTTATCACCAGACCTCTCCCCTTAGCAATTATCTCCCTTTCTTTTCTCCTCCTCCTCTTGCTCCACCCATCTCTAATCCTCCACCTCCACACTATCTTCTAGTTTCCTTTTACACCTATTTATTTCATCTACTTCATTCCCCATCTTCTAATTTCTTCCCTGACCTAGCCTAACTACACATTGTACCTGCTAACTGTCCTAGTATCTACCTGTTATTGTCAACCTCTTCCCATTTGCTTTCTTCTTGTTTTTTTCTTTCTTCATAATACACTACTCTACTAATTAACACATACCTACTAGCTCTTATACTGACCAACTCTCACAAACTACATCAGTCCTAACACTTACTCAATACCATGTCTCCAACACTTAAACCTTTTCATATATACATTTTTCTCTCTACCACTGTTTTAGCCTCTCTTTCTATATCTTACTATATCACCTTATTTGAAAACAACTCATTAAAGGAACAAAATCATCATCTCCAGCAAACACTACCATCCTCTTTTCTCACTACCCTTAATCACAGTAACATAACCTGCTCTGCTAATTATCTTCTACCAAAATACCACAGAACAACTCATATGACATTCTATGTTAACAAAAAGAATTGTAATAACTTGCTTAAAATCCTTAAATTCCTATCCTATTCCAATCATTACCTCCTCCTACATGGAGATATTCACCCAGACCCTGGTCCCTCTACCAAGGCTAAACTAAACACAAATAGACATCCTCCAACTTTACCTTCACCATGTACTAAAACAACTAACTCCCTCCTTATAGCTCACCTTAATATCAGAAGCATTAATAACAAAGTTCATCACCTCCATGCACTATTGGACTTGCATTCATTTGACATTTTATGTCTTACAGAAACATGGTTAAAACTCTCTACTCAGGACCAGGAAATAACCCCTCCTGGCTACAACATACTCAGAAACGACCGCAAAACCAAGAAAGGTGGTGGGGTAGCCATCATCTATAAATCTAATCTCCAACTTACCCTCCATAATGAACTTTCATTAATAGACCCTAAAGCTGAATTATTATCAACCAAACTCCAGATTAACAACAACAAATCAATCTACTTAATTTGTATGTATCTTCCCCCTGGTAATAATACTCAGACTCTAGAAAACTTACTTAGTTCACTTTCCAACCAACAACCCCAAGAAACCATAATACTTGGTGACTTTAACATTGACTGGATAACCTGTTCAAACCAGCACCCAACTAACCATATTAATCTCTATGGGTTCTCTCAATTAATAACAACTCCTACTAGAATCCATAAACAAAAAGAAACAACTCTTGACTGGATCCTTATTAATAACCATCCTTGCAGTTATACCTCAGGAACCCTTCCAGACAATATCAGTGATCATATGCTTACATATGTGATAAGACAAAAAGTGAATATTCCACACACTCATAAACTAAGAACATCCCGCTCAAAAAAGTTCTTCAACCCAGATAACTTCCTTACTGAATTGCAGGCATGCGACTGGTCACCACTATTTCACCTTGAACTTAATAAAGCAGTGACCTACTTTAATACAACCTTTCTTCAAATCCTTGATCATCATGCCCCTTTTCACTCTACTAGAATAAGATCCAAATCTGCTCCATGGCTATCTAAACAAACAAAAGAAAAAATGAGCCTTAGAAATCAAATCTGGGCCAAATGGAGAGGTAGTAAATGTGCATCTGACCACCTCCTCTTCAAACAATTAAGAAATGCCACCAAGAAAGATACTGTTAGAGATAAAAAGGAATATTATCTTCACCTTCAACAAAGCAGTCAAAAAACCCCTCAAAAATTCTGGTCAAGTGTTAATAAACTTCTTAAACCTGGACATTCACCTACTCCTACCCCTTCAGGCTTTCATCTCAACAATGCTACACAGATTCCTGAAGCCTTTAATAAGTATTTTACAGAAGCCATTCAATCGCTAGCTAACTCATTACCCACATCTACTGCTTCCTTACCTAATACCTCTCTACCCTCATCCAAGACCTTTCAGATTCAACCCGTTTTACATCTCTTATTTATAAGCTTCTTAAAAAACTCAAACCTTGCACCCCATCTGCTGACCAACTCCCATCCGAATACCTACAAATAGCTGCAAAAGCTATCAATTATCCAGTATCCATACTGATTAATAGGATTATCACTGAGGGAACAATCCCCACCTTATGGAAAATATCTCATATAATTCCCTACACAAAGGAGGCTCATCAACTGAACTCTCAAATTTTCGCCCTATTGCCCTACTTTCCCCATTAGCCAAGATTATGGAAAGATGTGTTCATAAACAAATTCTTAACTTCCTTCTTCAAAACAAACTTCTAGCCGACTGTCAACATGGATTCAGACCATTCCACAGCACTACAACTGCCCTCCTTTCCTTCTCTGACTCCATAAATAATAATAGAAACAAAAATCATTTCTCCTCAGCACTATTCATAGATCTTTCAAAAGCCTTTGATATGGTTAACCACAATATACTTCTTGACAAACTAAACCTTTATTCTCTCAGCCCACACTCACTACAGTGGTTTAAGAGCTATCTCCATAACAGGCAACAAGCAGTCCTATGGGAGAACAACCTATCTTCCTTACTCCCAGTAAATATTGGTGTTCCACAAGGATCAATCCTTGGCCCCTTCTTTTTTCATTATTTATCAATGACCTACATCTCAATATACCACAAGCCACCTGCATTCAATATGCTGATGACTCAACATTAATCTGCACTGCTAAAGATTTTCCCTCCCTCCCTCCAGTCCCTCACCCAAACAGTCTTCTTAACTGTCGAAAATTGGTTTATGCAACACTGCCTCCTCCTTAACCCCAAAAAACTAAGCTTCTTCTCTTCACTCCCACTCATAAATCTCCCACACCTCTCTTTACTATCTCCTCAAATAATGCAACCAGTATTAACCCTGATAAGACCACTCAATTACTAGGTGTAACTATTGATTACAGTCTCAATTATGATGAACACATCAACACCACTATTAAAGCTGTAAACAAAAAAATTGGGACTCTCTACAGAATTAAACCCTTTCTTACCCCAGTAGCTAGAAAAACCATTGCTCAGACACACCTGATCTCCACCCTCTTCTATGCCTCACCTATCTATACTAACTTATCCAAAAATAACATTACCAAACTCTCTATCTGCTACAATAGCATAGCCAGATTCATTACTGCTACTCCCCTAAGAACACACCACTGTCTTAACCTCAAACAGCTACACTGGTTAGAGCTAACTAACCACTTACTCTATCAACAACTTACTCATCATTCAAAAGACCCTCTACTACCCTGATGCCACCCCTAGCCTTACAAAACTGATCATACCATATAAAAACCTAGCCACACTCCGTTCTGCTAACAAACTCCTAGTATCTCTAACTAAATCATATAATAAAGCTGGAGATTCATTATTTTCAAATTCCATAGGTAAAAACTGGAATCAACTCCCTCAAGAAATAACTAATCAAAACTCTACCTCTCTTTTCAAAAAACACATCAGATAACATCTTAAAGCACAGTGGTTGTGTCCTTGTGCTAATCCCGACTGAAACCATGTCCTCATTTACCTAATTTTCCTCCCCTTTCCCCTTACTGAGCTCCTCACAAACACTTTCAATAGTTTGAGATTTATATCTGAGAAGTAGACTTTACCAGCAACCTTTTTTTAACTTTATCTTGTGTTATTGTTTCTGTTTTATAAGTCTAATGCAGTAGTATATATTAGTAGTAGTGTTATAGTTTCTGTTTATTAAGTCTAATACAGTAGTATATATTATAAGTATATCTCCTATTTTTAGTATTTCTTTTGTGTTGAAATTGAATTTTCTTTTTTTTACCTTGTATTGTTTACTCATATTAATGCTTTATTGTGCCAAAACATTGTTTATTGCCTGTACTGGAGCTTTTCTCCCCGGGCCTCTACTGAAAACGGATACATGTCCAGCTAGACTAGCCCGGTCAACAAATGTAAAATAAATAATAAATAAATATTAATCCCTTTGGATATTAACATATGTGTAGCTTTGAGAATACTAGCTATAGGGGCATTTTAGTAACAAACAGGGACAGGATCATGGTGGGTTTATTCCAGCATCTCCATCAAGGATACATATTCCTTGAGTGATCCAGCACCATATCATCTTTTTATAGCATAACCCATTTTTCTTAGGTACTGTGAGCCAAATACTACACCCACATTGCAATAAATGTCCTTTCATCCTTAGCAAGGAACAAAGTGTATCACCTGTAATGGGTGCCAATCTAAAAAGTGCCATGTGGTATGTAATCCTCATGATATAATACACACTGTTACTACAGGGCACCCAGGCAGTGCCCATGACTTTCATATTTGGCACATAGCTAACTTATACCAGGGGTATATGTGAGGTGATACTCTCCACAATCATCTTACTGGTGGTAGTGGTAGCAATGGTTGATGGCACCTATAGACATCCTGAGACCATGGCAAAGAATGGTTACAACTATGCACTGTCACAAGTTCATGTGTTTGGCTGATGAAGCTACATTTCTAATGTTGATGTATCTGGAGGTGTTCTTCAGTAAGACTCTGCCACAAGCGGTAAGATATTTTCTGTCTGTACAGTGTTACCAGTCTCTGCAACATTAAATATCTTTATATGCAAGATGTTACAGCAGGATGACACTTTCAGGAGGAGGAACACCAAGACTCAGCAGCAGAGGATGTGCTTGATAGAGAGTCTGTGCAGGAGCTACTGCAGTGCTTGACTATCCGAGAAAGAGGTAGGTACAGTATGCTATGACACTGGCTTAGGAGGCCACATTTGGTTAATAATTATGGGTCAGAATGAGCTATTATATGGAGCATTATAAATGATGCATTCAAAAGCTCACCAAGGCTGTGCTATGCCATAGGGTGCATCAGACATAGACTGACCAAGCTGCCAGATGCAAAGGGCAGGACAAAGTTGTCATATGTGCAAGTGAGGAAGGCCACATCAACAGGCAAGTGTGTGTGTGTGTGTGTGTGTCTGTGGGTGCACCCGCACACATGGTGTTATATTTGTGATGTGTGTCAGACCAGTGTTGGTGGTTGGGAAACTGTAGTTTTCAGGGAGGATATGCTGTGTCCATTGTTATTCAAGTGTGTGGAGGTAAGCTTTTTAGTAATTTGACTGTATTTTTGTTGGGTCACAGCTTCAGCAAATCATGTAGCATGAACACGTAAACCATGCACATTCTCATCAAAGTGAGTGCAATTCTTTGGAGGGTCACAGACATTATCCACACCATGCTGCAATTAAAGAATTCTGTGTGACCATGACCAGTTGCTTATGGCATAAATGGACTTTGCACAGATGCCCAAACTGCATGGAGATCTAAGTCACAATGTAGATCGCACAACACTAAATTTTAGAGTGGAGTGCATCATATGTGACTGACCACAGCCATCTGCTGCCACATTGGATATTCCCACCAGAGACAGAGATGGACTGGTCATGATAAGTGTATCAGTCATGAGGTTTAACCTCAAAGGGACACCTGAAAATCCTCTGTGGAACATGTCCCTAATGCAGCATTTGTGGTCCATGCACTCCCAGAGGTTATCACACTGACCAGGTATTGCTGTTACCAAGTCAGCAAGACCTGTGTTGTTATAAGCATGTTGTTTTATTACGATCCTGCACAAATGCTATATTGTGGCTGTAGACAAACCTAGATCAAGTGTCAGGCAGTACCCAAGTCATGTTAAGCCACCTGAATGACATTCACCAATGTCTGAGTCTTATTAAATGGAGCTGTCAGCAACTGGAGGGATTATGTTGCAGATAAAGACTAACCCCATCCCAATATCTGTTTAAGTCAGGCCATCCCAAACACACAGACAAATTAAATTATATATGGCATAGAAAGTACTATAGGGGTTAAGAAGCTGTACATGCCTGCAAACAACTGTAAATGTAAACACTAAAGACCCTAAGCTTGGACTACATTTATGCTCTTCACACATCCAAGAGTATGATGTAGGACACAGGACACAAGAATACTGTAGACTAATGTTCTTTTTTTACCCAGCTACACTGAGAAGTAGATCAGAGACCTGCCAAGAGCAGCTGCACGCAGTAGCTCAGCACACTGCATAACATGGTATAGTTATCTTTTTTGAGGGACACTGTTTGTGTACTGGTGGGTTGAGAGGTATGCATGTTTACCACTGACAGACATTAGATGCTATGCAGGTAGGTGGCTTGTGATTCTGCCTTGTAGACAAGTTCTGTACCCGCAAATGATTATTGGTTGTCATTTCATGCATGGCACTTTTCAGGTGGCTCATTCCTGCAAAAATAACTGTTGGTATCGGTTTCTCAATATATATTCACAGCATTATATTGATAGGTTTAATTTTAATGTGTGCTGCTGGGAAATACTGTAACACAGGATGGTGGTAGGGGGTTAGTGATATGGTACCCCATACAGTGGCCAAGATATTTTAGACACATCACTGCATTGTCCCCAATTCCTACAACACAAATGAGAATACAATCGAATGAATAAGAGCATACATGCATACACAATAGCATAGGTTCAGACCATTGTCCAGGGTTCTGAAATGGGTGATTGTATCATATCTCCTGCTTGCTTAATATAAATCTATGTACTGTTCTGAAAGGTTCTCTTTGTCATACAGGACTGTTTTGTTTTCTTGGTCACCTCTCTCTTTATGTCACTGTCCTGCTTTGCATTTAATTAGTTTATTTATTATTTATATTGTCTTTGTTGTTTTGTTTCCATTTATATTGGCTTTTTACATCATCTGCCATGACTAAGCCAGTGGCATGGCCAATGTCACTCATACCCCACTGTTCATAACCTTCACCTGGCTGTAATCTACCACTCTAGTGGGCTATGAGGAATAAGCAAGCAGGTTGCCACCGCTATAGCCTCTGCTGTTTTTCATTAGAGGGGAGCATCATCATTTCCTTGGGTAGCACTTGCAGGAGGTGAGCAGTTTGTTATCAACAGTGAATTGTTGGGGGTGGTGTGGAGATGATTAGCCAGTGGCTGGAAGTGTACTGGCTACCTGGAAAGGGATCTCATGCAGATTCAAGAGGCCCATCACTGCCTCTCTGTTTTCAACAACTTAGGCAGGGCCTGTGAGAAGAGCAGTGATGGTGCTGACTGACCTTTTCCTGGGTCTAGTACATGCAGTGTAATAAAGAATATATGCCCATCCGGATACCTTATCCTTGTGTTTCCTTTGTCTATATTTCATCTTCTTCTCCTGTTTGTTGTCAGGTTTTCACACTCACCTCTGTCCCTTTGTCCATATAATTCCATTACCTGTTCCAAGTGTGTCAATACCACCTGTCAAGTCTTTTGTCAATTTTATGTTTGTGTCTCTCTACTTCTAATCATCTCTTTCCATATCATGTCTTACCATTAAATCCTTCCTCACTTTCCTTCACAAAAAAAAAACAAACTGTGCATGTCCCTGAAAAATATATATCTTTCCTTGCCCTCTCCACTCCCACACTTAACTCCTCTATGTCTCATGTACATTCCTCTGCTTGCTCCCACCCCCTTTTCCTACTTCCTTCTACAACCATTTCTACCTCCTAATTATGAAAATATGGATGCAAGCATTACTGCACATCCTTTAATGTGGCTTGCAAGCTGGTTAGTACATGCATGGCCACATAATCATAACTTGCTTATTAAATTGCAACCAAACTATAGTTGTGGCTCTCTCTCTTTCTATAGAGTCCTTGCTAATTTTTATGGGTGAACCATAAAACTCCACAATACTAACTGATATTTTCTTTTGGGATGTATCAAGCTTGTAGAGGACAGGACAGGAAAGTTATCGGTGAACTCTTGAATGAAGAGCCCCATACCACTTTGCTGACATAATATGAAGGGAAACCCTAATTTTACATCCATTCTCTTGACACTACCAAAGGAGTTGTAGGTCATTTTGACTTCACGGATCACAGGAAGGGATAACTGACAAGTAATTTCTTCATCTCCTACAGATCCTGTCCCATCCAGGATACTAAAGAATGGAGAATTTGGTCAGTTACTGATGCTAAAAAATGTATGGCTCCAGGTTTTAATCTGACCAAATTTCTGGGTAAAATGTAAGGTCAGAATGCAAAAAAGAAGTCAGAAATAACTCCAGGTGTCTTGTGGATGGACCTTGCATTATTTTAAAGTACCTTAGATTTGATCAAATTAGTTCAGTTATTTGATACCTCATTAAGGTATTCATCTAGAACCCCAGGAAAGTAGGAAACATGGTAATCTAGTTCAGAGCAGTAAAGAGTCAACATACAGCAGCTGAAGGCAACAGCCAAGTACTACACTTGGAGGATGAAAAATGGGAAGGGGGACATGACACAAATTGAAAACAGAATTCTAAGAAGGACGGACTATAGAAGGAAGAACGACCCTTAGTAAATCAGCAATACAGCCAAAATGAGAAAATACACATGTATAAAATGAGCCATATTCAAACTTTAAGAGTGCCATAGGCATCTTGCATAGGCATTGTTTTAGTTTTCATTTTCCACAGTTGTGATCTTCTAAATCATTTCCATGTAGAGAGTAAAAACAGGCGTGTTACAGTCTATTTTTCAGCAGTGGGTCATCTGTTTTCCAGGGACTGCTTGTGAAAAAAAATATATAACTAACATGATCATATACCCTACATAAACTTTAAATTTTCATTAAGCTGCTGTTAAATTTAGACCCACTCTAATTTACAAAAAGGAAAAAACGTATGTTTCAACAGACACTTTGGCATACCAGTCTGGATAATTTAATACATATACAACCGGCAACAATGGTTATACTGTTGTACGAATCATGCCTGGAACACTATCAGTGCAAGGCATCTTAACCCAGTCAAGCCAATAATACTTGAAAAGCAAACCACATGCAGATCTACTGTCTCTTTGTAATTTAATCACAGTATTGAATTTTCACCATTCAGTTCTATAATTAAGTACATTAGACTGGAAAAAAATTACTTCAGTTGAACAAGAATTCCAAAAGAAGCTTTCTTTGTTTCATGCAGCTGAATACATTTTCTCACATTAATTCCTGTGTGACTCATAACATCAGACAACTATGATCTAGACAACTTGCAGTCAGGGACAACAAAAACAATCAAACGACTGCTACTTCTCATTAATGAGCTAACAATTAATCATGTAGTTTGGAGTGCCTGAAATCATTTTTTCTGATCATGATGCCAGAAAACAATTTGAGAAATGAACAGTATCTAATATATTACATTTTTTCCGTGAAATTACAGTGGTCAAACTAAACTTTCTTTCATGTGTGATGATATAAGGCAGTGCCATCTGTGCCAGGGAAAGTCGGGCAGTGCATGTGTAACATATGCCAGCATAGCTAGCTGGAGTTTTGTAAAGAATTTCATTGTAATTTGCCTATCATACTGATTTGTATAGATGCTTGTGTTAAAAATATATTTGTAAAGTTGCTTGTGTTAAAATGCATAAACAGTGTGACATGCTGGACAGAAAAGAGATATACATGTATTTCAAACAGTATTATTATAACGGATTAAATGTATATGTTTTAACAGAGAATTATGGAAGGGAAGAGGTTAATCTCAGTCCAGCTAATTTTGAAAAATAGGTTGAAAATTAAATGGGTTGGTTTAAACCATAAATATATTATCTTACAGGTCTGATTGGAGCCAGAGACAAAAATGTATGGGAAAACCAGAACTAGGAATCCTACAGCATAGTCCTTAGGGGTGACATAATTGCTACCATGGAAACATGGACATTTTTGAAACTCTTTCATAGCTTTCAGATACTGCAACAGATCTTAGCAAAGCTCTGGGTATGTATTGCACCAGAGTCAGGTGACCAGATATAATGTCATTTCTATAACCATCACTGAAATGATTCTTTAGCTATTAGTGAGAGATATGATGGAACTTTCGCAGCAGCACTTTGTTTCTTTGAACCTGATAGTACAGACCTCTCACAGATATCTCACACAACACACCTCATCTTGTCTTACTGTAGTAAGAAACTTAACTTCTTTAGTCAGTCAGGAAAATATAGTGAGATTAGTCAATTATTATTTTTTTGCATATATATATATATATATATATATATATATATATATATCTCCCGTGATTGAAACTCTGTTTATTATAAATAGATGCTCAGTATTCTCATGTTGTCTATTTTATTATTTATTAATAACTATTTCTATAACTTTCATTGTGGCTGTTCTTTTAGAGAATAATTTTAACATCTTAAGACTGTATATGCTCATTTTGGTAACACTGTGGCATTCCTGAAAATCTTGCTGCATTGATCAAACTCTTCCATTTGTATCAGCATTAATTCTACTCAGTATAATTGGGTACCCTTGTAAGAGCCTTAGAGTAGCTGACTGGTGGCAGTGTAATTACCTTATAGTCTGGGCACAGGGGGCACAGATGGTAAATCTGTGCCAACCTTTTCCAGATGTGTGTGTATGTGTGTGTGAAAATCAAATAGCTAAGTGCGTGTGTGTCAGCTACTTGGAACAGGGACACAGAGCTCCAAAGTGGTCAGTGTGGTCTATTTTTTGGGGCCTGGAGAGAGAAAGAGTCCAGCCCCAGGTCTGGAGGGTACTCCCTGTGTGCTTTTAGGAGAAATTGTGCTTAGTGCAAAGATCTGCATTTGAAAATACTGTGTGTATCCATTTTTGCTCCTAATGGCTATACCTCACTGGTGTCAGTGGCGAGGATTGAGGCTCCTGGATTACTGGCCTGGAGTAGGGACCATCACACATGCAATAAAGAATATGTATATTAAATATATTTATATTTTTATCATCTTTAGTATGGGAGGTATTAAGTCTGTAATTGGCAGCATGCTGTATACAAAGGCCTAGTAATAAAAAGTGTAAAATAATTTCTTTTCACAACACAAAGTGGAGGCTTCTGGATTTAGAGCCAGAGCAAAGAGAATGAACAGCTATATGAAAATTACACACTGACATTTTAACACTTGTATTCACAAATTTTTTTGCAGTCCATTTAGTTTTGAAAATTAGAAAATATGAAAGTGCATGTTTAGTGAAGGACCATACTGTAGGACATGACAATGGATATGCAAATAGATGCACATAACTGGCAAAACGGTGACTTAGGGCATATCCATTGTGCCTCAATTCTCTTTCCCCTCACAAGATTCTGTATGTATTAGAAAAAAAATCAGATGTTTTACAAGATTTTGATAACCTATGACTTCTAACATCACATATTCCTGAATTACCCATTAAGGTCTAATCAACTGAGCGTCCAGATCTTGAAAAATGAACTAATGTCAATATTACTTGTTCACTCTGTCTTCGATCAGTTAAGAATAAGCATTTGATATCATACCAGTGAATCTCTTGAAGTATGAGTGACACTGCAGGATGCATACGTTCCGTACATTATTTAACTTTGTGTCTTCTGAGCAGGAGCTCAGATCATATTGTACTGCAGCAAGGTCTGGAAATTATCTTCTACCTTCTCTAACAGGTATACTTCCTTGGCATGCTTGTATAAAATGTTGTAAATCTCAAGACAGCATCAACCTGTCTGCTTATGATGAAGAATGTATGAAAGGCATGCTTCAGAGGCAGAGATCATTAAATTCCCTTACTGAGCAGTAATGGAACTGCTCAGTATTAACCACTCCAGCTAGCAGATGATGTCCTTTTTGACATGGAAATTATTGTCCTTGTACAATGCTTTCCTAGACAAAAAAGTGTCCTCAGAGTACAACTACCTAAACTAGTGATTAGCATAACCTGCCAAGCCTCATCAAATTGACTGTTTACAGGGAAACAGTCATTTTGGCAAATGAATGGAAAATGGTACCTATATATGCAGAAAGCAGCAGCACATTTGAAACAGGAAAGATAAAATTCTGTACATGGTTACAGTTCCGGACACAAGTTCTATCACAGAACATCTTGGATCTGCACTTTCTGAATTATCAAAACTTTTAATTAATTCTGTAAACAAATGTAGATGTGTTAATCATCCAGAGAATGAAGCCCATTTAATGATTTCAGTACTTAAGCAGCTGCAGTTAAATCACTATTACTTGTAAGCATTTGTCAGTATTCTGTTCTGAAACAGATTCAACCAGAGCCACCAGAACAGTTGAAACATTTTTTTAATTAAACTTTGTCTTCTGATTGCAGCCAGAGTAGTCATGTATATCAATATTTGTTCATGCACACACTTTTGAAGTATAACTATAAACATCTACGTACCACATTGAGCACAGTAAGCTTGAGCTTGTCTGTATTTCAATGGCACTATTTTAAAACAATAATAATAATAAGCCATTGTATTGCAAGTATTCATATGAAATTTGAAGTTTCTACTCTGCTGCAGCAAATTCCAGTATCTGCTTCCTTTAAAATTAAATCAAAATTATTCCAAATTTATGAACCTGTAAGCAATGTCATTAGAAAAAAAAAATTCAACACTTATGGGTCGTTCATAATATGGGCATGATAACTGCTGAAGCCTTTCTGCTGGGAATATTAAAAATGAGGTGGAGCATGACAGTGTGTTAATATATCCCTTTTATTTAACTGAATACTGCCACACATGGTATTTTGTGCAACTGAAGGTAATAACTGCATACTATTATGCCATTAGTAAAATGAAATAAGTGCAAGTCTAAGATGATATAAGATTTTCCAACATTTCTTTTTTTAATTTTATACTCTGCAGTTCTCTATCATATCTGAGAGACAAACTTAGAGCTTTACAGACAAAATGAACTTTTGTGTTCACATCACTGACTCAGTGACCTTAGGAGCAATGTGCAAAGAACAAATTCCATAGTGTTGGCTTTTATAGCTTTTCTTTAATTTCAGCTTTTCCTCATTGTTCTTAACTGCTAAACCAGAGGGCCATTGACTTTCAAGAAGTTCTGAGGTGAACTTGTGCAGTGCTATTTTTAAGTAAATATTAATTAGTGCGTTAAAGTTTGTGTTTACGTGTATGAAAGTACAACTTCTAAGATGCCAATAAAACCTTCCTAAAGATCTATATTTTAAAGGACGTCTGAAAATGCAGAATGCAAAAATTATCCCCTTTCAGAAATGGATTACAGTGTGTCAAAATAGCACTCAGGAAGTCAAAGTTAGAAGAAGCACAGTTGTATAAGAAAACTTATCAAAACAGCAGATGTTCAATGATCCCTGCTACAGTAGCATAAGATGTATGAGTTATATCTTGCATAGGATATAACAGCCGGCCAGCATCCAAAGTTTCAGAAACCTAACCGTTGGTCACTCAAGCTGATTAACAGTTTCGGTACCAAGCCCTTCAGAGCTTTCATACCAACTAAGAGAGGAAGGCTGAGCCCTGAGAGGACATTGCTAGGAACAACAAAATATAAACGACCATACCCTGGCATACAAAAGAGAGATGAAGAGAGGGAACAGTGATGACAGCAATGATCATTCAAACATATATGGCTAGTTTAGTCATACAACTGCACTATGTTCTTCATGTTGATCACTGCTGCAGTAGCCTAGTTTATGTGGGTAGATTACCATTACTTACAACAACCGGAAGTTGGAAAGAGAAGGGTCCAGCAGCCCCTGTAGAATGGTCCTTGCAAAGCCATATTTACTCCTGGAGAAGAAATGGTTTCCTGTGAACTGGCTATGTACAGAGGATCAAGTTGCTACATATAGATTATTTCCAGATTCCAACTCTTTCCAAAAACCCACAGATGAAACCAAGGTCCTGGTATAATGTGCCTTGACCCTGCCTGGAATAGTTTTGTTGTGGTTGGAGCAACAAAAGACAATAGCCTGGAAAACCATTTGGAAATAGCTAGTCTCCCCTTCTTAACTTGATAAGAAATATTAAGTTCACTGGAATGTTTGAAAGATTTACTTCTATAAAGATAACTCCAGAGATGTATGGAATATGTATGTAATAGAGAACATCTGCCAGTTATTAGAAATTGTAACAAAAAATGTTCTTTTGTTTGATAATGAGCCTTTTTTACAAATAGCAGGAGTGCTCCTGGGTACGCCAATGGCCAGCACTTATGCTAACTTAGTTTTACATCAATGGGAGAAGGAATTTATCTGTAGTAACAGAAATAGTATGAATTAAAATGTTTTATTTAATCAGCAATTTGTTGATGATTGTTTACTGATTTGGGATGGTAGACATGAAAATATGATGCAGTATGTAAGTTATCTAAATAATACTACCAGTTATTTTGAAGTTTAACATCAAGCTCCACTGATAACTTTTTTGGACGTCAAGATAGAAAGGAAGGAAAACTCAATAGATACAAGTATTCATAGAAAGGATGTGCAAGTAAATCATTATGTATGTAGAATGAGTATGTAAATCATTATGTATGTAGAATGAGTATGTAAATCATTATGTATGTAGAATGAGTATGTAAATCATTATGTATGTAGAATGAGTATGTAAATCATTATGTATGTAGAATGAGTATGTAAATCATTATGTATGTAGAATGAGTATGTAAATCATTATGTATGTAGAATGAGTATGCATGTACCGCATATATTTAAAGGCTCAACTTACAAAAATTAGTAGGTTAACAACAGATGACACGAAATGTGAGTTTGAGATGAGAAAAATAGGGAAAGAATGAGATGAGAAAAATAGGGAAAGAATGAGATGAGAAAAATAGGGAAAGAATTTTTAGAAAGGGGTTATGATGTGGTTCTGGTAGATGAAATTATATAAGATGTACTTCCTAACAGAATCAATTCAACTAAACTTGTCTTTAGTGCAGGAATAAACTCGAAGATAGATAAATTAAACGCTAACATGATTAAGTGTGAAACAACCTATAATGTTAGAACTATTGAGGTGGAGAAAATTATTAGAAAGAATTGGAATATTCTTATGATTATGCCAGAATTACAAAGACCAAGATTTGCATATAGGAATTTGTGTAATTTAAAAAGTAGGTTATGTTATAAAGATTTTAAAATTGATAGAAATAAACTTGGAAAATTGGTACATTTTCTTGTTTAAATTGCAGTTGTTGTGCTTATATTTCATCAAACAGTACTTTATTCAACTGTCCAATAAGAAATGAACAGTTTATTTTTCATTGCTCAGCTACGTGTAACACAACACACTTGGTTTATTTAGAAAATCGTATAAAATGCTCCTGTTTTTATGCAGGAAAAACCACTAGGAAGTTAAAAGAATGTATAATAGAGCACAAATCTGATATACATAGGACAGCATTGACGAATGCTTTAAGTAAACATATTATGGATAGTGCTCCCGAGCATTATTTTAAATTTAGGGGAATAGAACATATACTGAGACATATTAGAGGAGGCAACATTAACAATGCATTTGAAAATAAGGAATATGGTTGTATAATAAAATTGCAGGCAGATTTATTTCCAGGTCTGAACAGCACTGTTAGTATTAAACCTATTTTTGTTACAAAACAACTACAACTGCAATGATACATTTGTTATTGAATGAATGAATATGAAGGGTTAAATTATTTGTGAATGTCAGATGATGTTATTAATCAGCATATTATGTTAATTAGTGCTTTTTATAGGCTGATTGTGATCTTGTGACTTTTGAAATTCTTTTATATGAAATTAACTGTTTTACTTTGGAATAGCACTGAGGAAGGGTTATACCCAAAAGCTTTGCTTGTAATAAATTCTTTTTTGTGTTTTTTTGAGTGGTCTTGGAATTGTTTTTTTCTTGTCTTACTGTATTTAACTAACTTCTTGTTAGTCACTGTACCAACATTGTGCTGGAATTGTATGTGAACATCCAAGGTATGAAGTATCCTTTCTCCCTATTTTGATGTTCAGGAATAACACAGAGAGATAGCTAGTTTGGCTTAATGTAAACTCAAATACCTTTTTAGGCATAAAAGGATTATTTTTCAAGGAAAACCCTATCTTTGTGGAAAAATAGATATTTTTGTCCCAACATAAGAGCTTGCAATTCAGATAATCTCGTACAAGTCAGAGCAACCAGTAAAACTGTTTTCCATGTTAACAGCCTCAAGTCAGCTAAATGAGCTGGTTCAAATGGAGCCGGTTTTAACATATACGATACAATATTAAGATCCCCAAAGAGGAGGCACAGGTTTTCTTCCATCTGCGTTATGCAATACCCCTTTTAAAAACAAGCTGACATATGAATGCCTTGAAAGATGGAGATCCCATGGGCAGAAAAGCTGAAAAGCTGACAAATCTTGATAAAGTAGTAGCCAGTCCACAGGAAAGTAACTCATATAAATATTGTAAAATGAGAGAAAAGCTAGATCTGAATGGGTGCAGGTTATGTTGCTGCCATCAACTAGAAAACTTTTTCCATTTGCTAATATATGATTTTCTTGTAGCAGGCTTTATTTCCTTCATTAGTACCAGCTGCAAATTCTCAGTAAACAGGAGCCTACAATGTATTAAGGCCATATAATCTAGGAGGTCCCTATTCTGTCTGAATAAATTAAACCTGTCAGGAAGTTTGTGGAAATGGAGTCACCACAGTGATGTTGGGAATTTCTTCTTAATCTTCATAAGTATATTGGTTAGTGTAAATGATAGAAAAGCATACAGGAACATTATTGTCCAAGGGGGAAAAAATAAAAGGCATCTGCGTCCAGGCCTTCCTGTATGGAGATCTGACGTAGAATTTTGCCAGCATATTGTGCAGAAAGAAGGCAAATGTGTCTACTAGAGGATCTCTACATAGATGGATCAATTCTTGGAAGACTCACTGATCTAATTTCTATTTATGAGGGTGTGCCTTTATCTTGCTCAGCTTGTCTGCCACACAGTTTTTATCTGATGGAATGCAGGGAGTTTATATAGTGAGCATGTGCTGTAAAACTATATCCCATAATAACAAGTCTAGTTTGCAAGGGGGTTAAGATCTGGTTCCCTTTTGCTTATTTATGTACCATATCAATGTGGTACTGTCTGTAACAACCTGAAATGGTCCAAAGGGATTCAGAGAATCAAGTGCTTTGACAAGGGCAAGCATCTTTCGTATATTTGTGCACTTGCATTTGTCTGTCTGTCTTTGTTGTCCCATATACCTTGCACTTCTGTTGCCTTGACACTGCTCCCCAAGCAAAGTCTGAAGCATCTGTGGTGGCCTACTGCTTTGGAGCAGGAGAGGAGAAGGGATGTCATAGATCCTGGGATATCTGATGTCTCCACCAAGTGATTACAGTCCTCACAAATCCCAAAACTGGAATCTGAAAATATGAGTACTATCATTAGTACCAAAGAAACTCCAGATACCATTTTATCTTTCTCCTTTGAGTCTTGCCAAAGGTATAATAAGAATCATAGAAGCCACTAGACCCAGTATCCAGAGATATTCCCTGACACTGACTGAAGTCTGAGTGCAAATGCCTTGGTCTAGATCTAAATATGGATCTTTTTCTTTTTCCCTGTGGAAGAAAATATCTTTGTACTTAAGTATTTAGCAGACTCCCCAGGAACACAATCTTGTGTGATGGTGTCTAAAAAGACTTGAATGTTCTCTTTGAATCCCAGCCTGTATAAGAGATATCTCACCCAAGTGATAGATTCTGGATACTTTGAAAAAGACTTGGTAGAGATAAACAAGTTGTTTAAATATGGAGAAAATGTGGATACCATGTAGCCTGCAATGGACTATAACAGGAGCTAGACATTTTATAAACACTTCTGAATTAGTCAATAATCCAAAGGGGAAGGCAGAGATCTGATAATATGAGCCAGACTCATTAAAACTTAAGAAATATCTGAAATCTTGATGAATAGGTATGTGCTAAGCATTGTTTCAATCTAAAGTTACCAAAATCCTCACATGAGGAAGAAGGGCTAAGAGACTCTGAAGTGAAAGCATTTTGAAGTTGGGTAATATCAAAACCTGGTTTAGGAAAGAAAGGCCAGAATTGGTCTCTTATGTTTTTTTTTTCTTTGTCACTAGAAATATTCTTGAATAAAACCATCTTTACAGCCAGGAAGGAGGAACTGTTTCTATTGCCCCCTGAGAAAACTTGTTCTGAAAGAGTGGGAGGATAGCATAATGGTTAAGGTGTTTACCTTGCAGACACAAGGTGCAGGGCTTGATGCTCACAGGGGGTAATTGGCTAGGCTTAAAATGGCCCACAAGGGCAGTTAGCCTAGTACTAACCTATGAACATAAGGAGGGAGCAAAGGGGTTTGGTCTGGTGGATGAGGAATAATTCCATGGAAAGGAGGGGGGGGGGGGTTCTTCCAACTCTGATTAGTAACTCCACTGAATCAGTCTCAGAGCATTTGTTTGAAACAATCTGTAGCTAAAGAGAGAAAAGGAGATTCTGACTTTTTGGAAGGAATACGGTATTACCAGGGTATAGAAAAATACACTTTTTTCCCAAACTTATCAATAGTTTTACCATCCTTGTCAGAAGGGAAAGAATTAGAATTAAAAAAATACTTGGCAGCCAATGGACTGACTAAATCTATAGGTGCTGGGTCAGTTTTGCGATGAGTGTATAGAAATTTTAAACAATAAGGAACTTTGCACATTCAATCTACTTTCATATGTGCAGCAGGCTGGCTATTAGGGAAATCATAGGCTTTCACAAACACATCCTCCAATGCAGATTACAGGGGGTTGTGGGGGTGGGAAGAGGTACTAGGAATTCTACTTGTAACATTCCATAGCATTTTCTTAGGGACTGAGAAACCTCCGTGTTCTCCCACTGAAAGCACTGGCATATACAAGAAATAGTCTCAGAGAAGGAGGATCCTTGACTGAGAGAATCAGAAAACATGTTCTCTTCTGAATCTGAATCAGAAATCTGACAAGAAAGGCCTGTATTAGTCCCATAACATCTGTTTCCAGATTTCTTGAATCCCTTCATGAAAAGAGGAATCCTTTTTTCTCTTACCAAAAACCACCTGACAAGAAAAATCAATGGTCTGTAAAAGATCTGGAGCTAGACTTAGTAAACTACGCCTGTCCAGTGAAACAAGAGAGGCTATATATTTAGTTTTTTGTTTCATTTTGACAGGAAAGTTAGGGCAAACAGGATTTTTAATGGTAGTAAGAACTTTCTATTTAAGTACAGGCACCTTACCTGCCCTTCTCCCAATACCATCAAATGTGGTTCTTCCTTGCCCACTTATGGGACACCAACAGCAAGAGGACATGGACAACCCTCAGTTCATAGTCGACATATGGTCAACACCAAAAGGAACTGGGAAAAAGAATAAAAATAATTTAGAATGTTTAAACCTACTTTTGAACTTTCAAATAAAAAGTACTCTCCCATTTTAAAGTACAGCAAAGTTGTGCGACAGTTAAAATATAATTGCTTAGCTTGAAATGTACTTCGCCAAACAGGAAAGTAATTTAAAGCATTAAAAATAATACATGGATTTTTTCCCCCAAAGAGAACTTACCTGCCCAGCAAGGGAACAGAGTAAACCTATCATCAATACCGTGAAGCCCGGCTATTTGGTGACAGGAAAGATGTAAAGGATTTGGAGCCTAAACTTGTCTTTTAGTCAGCTCAGTTCAAGCTGATTACTGGTTTAGATGTGTGGAAGATGCAATGAAGCTTTGAAAACTAGCCTGCTGTTATAACCTATACAGTATGCAACTTGTATAGCTTAGGTTACTACAGCAGTGATCAATTTGAAGAACGACGCAGCATCTACTAGCCTTAGAGAAATCATAATCACTTTGCATTTTAATAAAATAACGTATAAGAGAGAAACCAACCAACTGTTAAAAATGAAAGAACTGTGGAGGGATCATTAAGGTTCATCTGCTGTAATCAACTCAGTATATTTAACCATGATTCCTTGAATGCTGTTTACTTTAGTGAAGACAAAACTCTGTTCAGTGAAGAAAACAGTATGTAAAAATGTTAAACACAGCTCTTGGTATATGGTAGTTGCATGTGTAACCTCTTGCTCAGGCGATATACCTGCAAGTTTAGTGTGTTACACACAAGAAATGTGGGGGTGGGATTGGTAAAATAATCATAACCTTCGGCATTCTTAAAAAGAAATGCTCATTTCATTGGAAGTCAGTCTTTTTAGTCAAAACTGCTCATGAATCAAGGGTTCGGTATATAAAGCAGCAAGTGGTGCAGTCCAGTGTTTATATATGTCTTTACCAATTTCTCAATATAATCACTTTTATTTCAGCAGGTCAGCAATTATGTAGTCAACCTACTTATGTCAAAACCTTATTTCTTACACTGAAGTGTAATAATTCACATCTTACATCCCTTTTGCACATTTGGAGGTTATTTAACAGATTAAGTTTTACTATCCTTACCTCACTGTCCAGCAACTATGTAACATATTATTACATCCTGAACAATTAGGCTGCCATAAGTATCAATACAGTAATTAAACACACAGACAAATTTAAACAGGCAGCTATCTGCATGCAAGTGATGAATGACATTTATTGATCCATAAGCCATCACTAAGGAGACGTCATGTTCAAGAACGTATTTGATCTCAAATGATTTCCTAAACTTGATGGCCAGGAATGGAAACAAGGAAGTCTATCTCACTGAAGATTATGAAACCAAATATTCTGTACTTTCTAGAATGTCTAAATTTGACTGAAAACAGCATCTCTGAAATATTTAAGAATCTTTCCATAAAGTGTTTTACTAATTTACATAAAGAAGTTTTAGAAATGTAAGAGTCTAATAATGTACTCACTGATAACTCCTGTTTAAAATAAAACACCCACAGACTGGTTGAAATATAAATCAATTCCCCTTTTTGCTGTTTATAAAATATTGACATCTGTTTCTGCAGAATGATTGAAATTATTCTTACCAGATCTTATAAATAATGATCAAAGTGATTTTATTACCACACGACAAACTCAGGATAACTATAAGAGATTAACTCTGTTAGACTCAGTTGGGTAAGATACAGAAACTGACCTTATCAGTTTTGAAAAGGAGAAAGCACTGGACTCAGTAAGCTAAGAGTATTTATTTCTAGCATTTGAACAGTTTGGATTTCCAGAGTGTTTTATCTAATATATTAGCAAACTTTATTCTAAAAATGAAGCACATGTTAAATTGAGTTTTTCTTGATTTTTTTTCATGAAAAAAAATAGTATAAAAAGTGAACTATATACAATATTTACATAGATTTTCCAATATAAAATTCACACTAACTCATTACAACCAAGTGCGCCTCCAAGCATTTCTGCAGTTACCCTACTGACATCTCTAGGTGCCAAATATTGCTTGTTCATATATGCATTAATAATCCCAAACCATGCTACATACAAAGGCATCAAAAGATTTCATCTTAAAGCATACATGATGGCAAACACAACTGTATTGATATTTGACCTCTGTCTAATGCAGCTAAAGATATTGAATATTATGGGTATATATTTACTTGTAATGTAATCATTTTTATATTTCTTTACATTTCTCTATATTTGCGTAACACAGACAAAACTGCACAGCCTCATATGAAAGCTTACAGCTGTACGATGCCAATATGCATCTTGTTTCAGTGTTACTGAGATATTATAAGCCAGTTATACTAAACTAGTATTCATTGCCTTTCTTGGTTTATAAAATCAGCTTTAAAGCATCAAACCTAATGAATGCCACTAATGTAAAGATTAATTTAACCTGAATAGTTTGTCTTTTACTGATTCCTAGTAACACTTATAGTTCCAGAGATATGAATATTTGTTTCAACTGTAATATAACTTCATTTTTTTAAAGGCTCAAGCCACACCCAGTGGGAGTTTACAGTACAACCTCAAAACAACTGTACTGGAGGAAATGAGTTAAATATATAAATCATTTTAGGAAAGAAAAAAAAGTTACTGATGATTTGGTTTTCAGTATATGTTTATCTAAAAGCAATATGACTTGGGATCCAAAATCTAAAAATAGGAATTTTGTTACTAGATTTTAAAGTTATCTTAAAGCTATAACACTCATTGATTTCTGGCATGTAGCTGTAGTCATTCTAAGAAATTCACTGATGATTGGTAGCATTTAATTTTTCCATTTAAAGTAATTATCTTTCTAGTTATTGCCAGTGAAGTCCAAAGCAAAGGGTACTGTAAGAGATTAATACAATTAGGTGAATACAATAAGGTAAAGGAGCATCAGCAAATATCAAATGGTCAGACATTATACACATATTGGACCACAATGCTTTTAAAAATTAGAAAAGCTATCTTAAATGTACTATTTTTTTCACATTTGAAAAATATGACAAAACTCAGAATTAACAGTTTTATTTACATATCCAACAAGACTTATCAATACTTTTAAACATTGTAGCAATTTTATGAGTGGCAAATCTCTGTGAAAGTACGTCCAGGTAAACTTAGACTGCTCAGCTGATGCACTTTAAAAATAGATCTTTATTATTATTGCTGTCAAGGTCATTTAAGGTTTTAAGATTAAGATGATCCCATTATTTATTGGCAAAATTAACATCCAGTTCTACTGTTAATTTATATAAATTTGATACATTTGGTTTCATAGCTCTATTATGCATTATAATTGAAGAACAGCATTCCATTGCATGATGGTTAAGGTGTTTACCTTAGAAACAAAAAGTACAGAGTTTGAGCCTTGCCTTTGGAAGCATGACTATGGCCAAAAAAATGAATTATATGGTCCTTAAGCTAGTAAGTCCATATAAACCTATACAAATTTGCATTTTTCAGTTGGTGTCATCAATCTCTTTCCTTCTGCAGTTTATGTTCTTATATAAATACTTGTGATCAACATTCAGATTCCATGTTATAGTTGTGCATCTTATTAAAATAATGTGTAAGGTTCTTGGAATAAAATAACATTTTAATAGTAGACTAGCTGGGGTCAGGGATTAACTATGTGGGAAGTCTACAACAGGTAATTAGGAGTAGTTAGCAATAAGAGGTGGATTTTAATATGTTAATGTAGTAGAACTTATGTACCTTAAAAAGGCAACTGAGATAAAAGATATGGACTATTTACATAGGATAGCTAGAAGTGAAGATTAAGATGCAGATATATTAATATCACTATTATTCAAAGGGTTCCATTATGAAAACAAATAATGAGGAGATGGATCAGACCTGTTTGTTAGTGTTTTTCATGTCAATAAACATGGAGGAAATTATTCTACAAGCTTTAAAATGATAGAATTCATAAACATAGATTTTATGCATGTATATATATATATATATATATATATATATATATATATATATATATATGCACATATATATATATATATATATATATATATATATATATATATATATATATATATATATATATATATATATATATATATATATATATATATATATATATATATATATATATATATATATATATATATATATATATATATATATATATATATATATATATATATATATATACACATATACATATATATATATATACACAATTAAAAAGTTTATATGTATGGTATATACCATTTTGCACACACAAGAGCACACACATGCACACACACATAATATACAGGTGCCATGTGCTTTTCAACTATTGTTTTAGTTGACAGCCATAAGTGCAAGTCTGTTTGGTCAAACATCCAGTTTGTTGTATGTTTTGAAGGAGATTTGTTGCATTGCACATGTATAGTGATTTAATAAAGAGCACTAATGATCCACAGCATCCTTTCAGCACCAGGAACACACAGAGATAATGTTTACAACACAACATAGTATCAGTTGAATTACAGTGTCCTGAAGGGGAAACATCCAGGCCAAACTGTACCATTTATCTGATTATTGCATAAATTCCCAAAAAGGTCCAATATACATATATCTCCAGTATGTTCATAAAATCTAGAGCTCTGTTTCTAAAGCACACCACAGTGTTACAGCTCAGATCTCTGCAATTCCAAAGAACCATGAGTTGGAAAAAAAAACATAACTAAATCAGATATCAAAATTAACTAAGATGAACTATCTTGTCTGACAAAGTAATATACCAACTAAGCCAGTATAATAGTATAATAGATCAGTGTTCAAGATGCCAGCCACTCAATTCCATATCTAGGTTTCATTTCGGAGCTATGACCACTGTATGAAATTTGACCGATCTTATGTTTGCACGGGTATGTTTCAGAATAGTCCAGTTTACTCACACCTTCATTTTTTTGTGTTAATTACATTTCCCCTAAATTTTAAAAGGTTACATGGATTTCATCAATATTTTACATCAACTACTGATGAAGCCAGTATAGCTGATCCAAAAATTAGCTGATCAAGCTGTTCCTGCTTTTTTGGTTGACATTGCAGTTCACCATGGCTTGAGAAATGTGCCTTCCCACTGTAGTGTGATCTTGGAGTTGGCATATATTATTAGAAAAGTGTGTGGTGTTGTGGGGGGTAGGGTGGCTTGCCACCCTCCCCCCACCACAAAAAACTTTTTTTTGTTTTAATGTTTCTTGTTTTGAACATTATATGGTCAATGTTTTGTGGTTCAATTTTATCACATTTTGATGGAGAAATAAATGTGTATTTTTATAAGCCTGTGTCTAAACATAATAAGAATGTACATCATTGCTATTTGTCTCTGAGGCCTCAGTTGCTACTGAAAACATTATGACATGACACGATTACTTATTTGATCAGTAAACAGATCACTGAAATGAAATTAAGTTAAGTAAGGAAGTCATCAAATGCATTCAAACATATCAATATCTCAAAATAACTATATGTATTGTCAATGAGAAGAAATATACAATCTAGTTCTTCAACTTGAGCTTACTCAAAAGAATTCTTGGATTTATATCAACATCTTCTCAAATTATAAATAAAAAAACTGTTTAATACGGAAGAGGTCACAAGTCTACCACCAAAATTTTAAAGTCTGAAACATTCTGTAAGAGAAACAAGAGTTGAAATAGATACTAGCATGTGAGGACCAATGTCTCTCTCCTACCTGGGGCCTTGGATAAACACAGGATAATCTCCTGCACCATGCCCACAACTACAGTAAGTTTTTCCTGCCAGCTACAGTAAGATTGTCTAACAATTTATTCACTTTCAATGTCCAAATGTGAAGTGGTATGGGGACAGAACTTGCAAAGCTAGTCATACAGGATGCTCACTCCTGCATAGCTTCAAGCTAAGGTTCTGAGTTTGTGGTGCAACTATACTGAACACTGAATACTGATGTGCATTAACCACAGAGGATTAAAACAAAGGTGCCAGAAAAGGGCCCTTGGAAAAGCAGGCCCCTATTTTGCCAGTCATAATCTCTTGGTCCTTGCAAAGGGCAGTGACTGATCATCATAAATGACTTATGCAACTAGTAAAGACTGGTTAGCCTAATCAAGCCACGTCTATCTAGAGCCATGGAAACAAAACCAAATATCTGAATATTTACTACTTCCCAGCCGATGGTTCTTATGAAAGCCCAGCTGCCTCCAAAATATTGAACCCCCTGGGGGCAAGCATGAAATAGTGAAAGGTCTTAAAGTAATTCTTGTCATCGCTATAGCCTGTTAGAGGAATAAATTAAATGAGTCAGTGTAAAGATTTTTGTGAATATTTCCAGAATCCCATTGACTTGAGAAATAAACTGTAGTATGACACATTTAGGCTGTTAAATTCTCAGTAGTGATTTCAGGCCTTGGTGAAGTTAAAAAAAATGATGCATATGAAGCAAGAGGTTGAGAGATGATGATGGAAGAAAATAGAAGATGTCTAGAGTATAATGTGTTGTTGAAAAGGTTAGCAGTTTATCAGAAGGAAGAGTCGCTGAATGGTAATTAGAAATGAATTAAGTTCTGTCAGATATGTTTAAAAGCACTGGGCAGATACTCTTTTATGTTCACCTAAAAATATATTCTTTGATTTTGAATTGTTCTGTCACTAGATGCTGACTGAAAAAATGACCCATAAGGTGCAGGTCACTCACACTACAATAAATAAATAAATAGAAGACCGGTACAGATATACATGCTGCCTTACATAATATGATGGAAGAGTGCTGTCTATTGCTAGACATTCTCAAGAATGGTGGCAAAAAATGTGGATGGTGGTGATAGCAAATCTTATTTCTTAAGCTGCAGATGCCTCAGTGCTTATATCCTTAACAGAAATGTAATATACTGATAGACTGATCTGGAGGAATTTGTTCAGTTGATACAGCACAACATCAAATTAAACGTTTTAGATGTAGTCCTCTTGAGGTCCTACAACGGTCATGACAATAGGGAGGTGAGAACCCCACTGGTGACCATATCCATGCTACAGTACAGTCCACCTTAAACAGTGCAGGAGATACCCAAGGACAAACATAGAATTGTCAAACTAGTGAAAGGTAGACTACAATCAATTGTGCAAGGAAGCAATGCAATGTGAACACAGGTTGTGCATAAAAATGTATAGCTGCCATTTTCAAGAGTGTGTATGTATGAAGTAAAGTGGAGTTTAGAAGATGAACCCAGGAGCTGAGCAATGACATTAATCAGTACACAATAACAAAGAAAACATTTAAATGGAAAAATAAATAGGGAGTAAAACAAGAAGTGCATCAAAGTAATGAGAAAATTGAATAAAAAATGTGAGAAAAGCCAAGGCTGACCAGAGAAGAAAATCTCCTGAGATTCCCAACAGATCCTATGTAACCATTTAAGTCTCTGCTTTAATGATTGTTTTTCAGTACTTTACATAGCTCTTAACTTTCTGTTCACATTGCAATTAATTTAGATGTCACTCTAATAGCACTAGGTTCAGATAGGAAGTACATTAACTTTACTTTTATTGACAATCTACTGCTTTGAAAAATTAATCTCTCTTTTTTGGGGAAATGCAGGTGCTGGAATACTCATGGAGGCATAGCTGTTCACACCAACTTCCACCAACAAACAGCAGCTTGCCATCAAACCATGGTATGCTGAGGTGGTAAATATGTCTCTGCTAAATTCTCCAATGCAATTACTTAGACATCCTCAGACACCGAAGGTTATCCACACTCCTCACCTATATCTCCTTATTTACAGACTTGTTACTAGATCAAAATTAATGCAAACCATCCATAAACTCACATAGGCAATGCTAAAGGCAGCCTTAACTGCTGTTGACTTCCCTGTTAAATATACTAGCACTGCACTCTCTAGACAAAATAAGGATAGGATTAAATTTAGTTTCCTCTCAGGTGCCAGGAATAGGGGTACTAGGAGCCTTGTTAGGACCCCTCATTATTGTAGTCATGACCTTGTAGTATACCAGATGGGTGTGAATGATATTAGGTTATCCACTTTGAGGGAAATATAGAGAGCTTTTATTGATCTTTCCACCTGTGTTATAAGGGACAATATTTAGTGAAATGAGCATTTAAGTACCTTTCCCAAGAATGATACTTGAGTTCAGATATAAAATGGTCTTCAGCAACATGTATACCTACATAATTTGATAGAATGCCCAAACTTTAGAAAATGTTCTGAATTTCATGGAAATGGTCCATAATGGGAAAGAGAATAGAAAAGTGTTCAGTCAGACAGACATAAGAAGGTACAATGATCTCCCTGGTATGATTAAACATGGTCTTTAGAATAAGATGAGGTACAAAATATGTGATCTGATGTTATCATTTTCATTCACTCTTCAACGTATGATCTTAGATTGGAGTCAGCCAATTTCTTCAGATTTTTGGATCTGACTCTTGAGTTCCTCCCTTTACCCACAATACCTCTTACTTGTCAGATCACCTCCAGATCAAGTCTACCTCTCTAACGATTCAGTTGGGATTGCATTCTCTTGAGCACTAGGGTGCCTTGCTAGGCTTTGTGAGTAGTTTCAGCTTATATTTATTTCTAAACTCTTATAGTTATATATATTTCTATTTAGCCTTCCTCCCTTTACTCTTCCTACCTTTGGTTTGTCCATTTAGGTAATTTCCTTGTACCATTTTTGGTACTAGGCCTTCTCTCTATCTTTTGGTATTCTTTCCTACCATTGTTGGTAGTTAAACCTTTTCTCTATCCTTACGTCTAAAAAAATAAACTTCTGGTAGAGTTCCTTTCTTCTTCCTTCATTTCTTTTTGTTGTTGGTTTGGGTTGCTGTTATGGCTGATAAGCCAAATGGATTTAAGAAGTGCACTTCCTGTCAGCATAAGATAACCAGTTTTGATGCCCAAATGGAGTTTAGGGCCTTCTTTCATACAAGATTCATGTAAGATATGAGTAGGCTTTGATTCAAGGATGATTAGTGATAGGCAGAATAAACTCATCCTAAAAGGCATTTTATCAGCTTCTTCCTCCTCCATTGCTTCTACTTTTAGGGCTCAAACTCCTGATAAATAGCATAAGTCATTTTAGCCGAAGGAACACAGAACCGTTTTCTGGCATGGTCCGCTCTTCCTTCCAAGAGTGCACAGCCACCCTCCAAAGTCAAAAAGTGTCAGATCTGACACTGTCTGTGTTGAGGTCTACTCAGATCTGGATTCTAAGATTTTCTCCAGAAGTGTTTTTTTCCCAGACTTCGGTCTCCATTTCTCCAGGCAATATCTATGAAGCCATCCCATCCTCCTTCCACAACTCCTTCACTCAGGACCTCCAATAATCTTTCTGAGGCAGATGTGGACAGGATGATGAACAAGTTTCTTAGAGCACAAATCCAGATGGGAATGTTGGCATCTCCATCTCCAATTGGATCCGTGAGCTTTCAGTTACCTTCTCACCCCATTGTGACTCCTCCTCTGATCTGACCTATAGTTTTGCAGCCATCAGATCTGAGAGTGGTGAGAGTTCAAGAGACAGATCCCTGTATACCACCTCCTCCTTTGGATCCTGGTTTATCCCTCAATCACTACTGAGCCGGATGATTCTAAGAGCTGAAGCGTCAGTGCCAGATCCAGGTGTTTGACTTTAACTTTGAGGTTTTTGAACTTGTTGCTTTGCCTTGGAGCTTTGGCATTGGACAGCTTGGGTCCGATTCCCTCCCTGGAGGGGAGGATCTGGGAAAGGTGGGGAACTGACTGAGCAGAAAATGGCTTTGGCTCAGGTGAGGTTGCTTTCTGCCTCTCCTGGACGCACTACTTTTGAGGTAGTGAAAAGTGTGTTCTTCCACCCCAAGGAGTCTACTACTCTCAATTTTTTGATCCTATACCTGTTCCAGCAATGGAGTTGAGCTCCAAGTCTCATCACCCTCTTCCACGGGGACAGCCCATAAGAGCTTCCAGACAGTTCATGTTCAGGAACTACCAGTTTCTTCCAATACATCTCCAGATCATCCCACTGAAGATGTAAACATGAAGAGAAAGTGCAACAGGAGCCCCTTAGATTACCCTCAGTAATCTTTAACTGAGGACACTGATTTTTGATGAGGGGAATGGGTTCCCTAGGTCCCCACCTGAGGATGTCTCCAAAGATATTTTAGAGGTCCTGCACCAAAATGGTGGTTGGTTCTCCCCAACCACTTCCCAAGAGGAGTCAGTGTTCATGGAAGCCTTCAGGTCTGACCCATATGTGTTTTGGGTTACCTTATTGACCTTGTCTCACATCAGCACTGGAAGGGACCAGATTCCATGGAGCCTTTCCCCTGCCATCCAGACAAGATATTAGGAGCTCCCAATGAAAGGCTGAACTGGAGTAAGGTTATCAAAAAATACTATGGCTGTGGTGGCAACCATCAAAAAGGAACTAGCCAACAGAGTTCCTCTGTCCATTCCCTAACAGGGAGGCTAAGGCATTGGACAGGTTTGGAAAGCACATTTACACCTCATCAACCTTTGCCTTATGATCACAAAAATATCTGGCACATTTTACTAGATTACAATGGGACTTGATCAAGAAACTCTCTAAGTCTACCTCAGGTTCCATGTTGGCAGAGGAAAAGAAAGCCTATACCTCCCTACTGACCACCCTACAATCTATATTCAAAGTGTCCATGAGGTTAATATCTTATGCTGCTGAAGGTTCCTCACGGGACACTGATTCAGGCAAAGACATAAGAAGACATGTCTGGATGAGACTGTGTAATTTTGTAGAGCCCTTTAAATCCTCTTTCATCAATGTTCCTTTTGATGGATCTTCTCTGTTTGGGCCTACTGTTAAGGACAGACTTTCCCTCATGGAGAAAGATGAAAAGACCCTTTTCTACCCTGCAAAGACCTTTTACTAGGAATCAGCCATGATGGTAAGAATATGTGGTTCTGAAAATCTCAAGAACCTTTTAGGATTCGCATGGGGGAAAATAATAATGGAAGATGATGTCCTCATGACAGAGGAGGTCTGCAGAACCATTGATCTCAAGATTCTTTCTTGGACAGGCCCTTTCAGCACTCCTGAGAGGTTGCCCAACTGTTATTCTCTAGAAGTAATTGAGAGGGCATTTTTCTTGCACCCAAATACCTGGACAGTGATCACAAGAGATTCTTGGGTGCATTCTCTTTTCACAAAACCCCTTACAAAAGGGATGTCTTTCTGATGTTCCACCCAGTCAAACGGAGTTAGCAGCATTAAAAATTCAAAAGCTGCTAGAAAAGAGAGTCATCCAAAAGGTACCACCAGACCAAGCAGCATATGGAGTTTACTCAAGGTTCTTTTTAGTACCAAAGAACTCAGGGGACCCAAGACTTATTCTGGATTTCAGTCATCTAAATCAATTGGCAAAGAATGCCAAGTTTCTGATGGCCACGGTTCAGTCCGTTTTGCCTCTTCTACAGAAGGATGACTGGATGTGCTCCACAGATCTTCAAGATGCACCGACAAAAAGCTTGTTTTTAAGCTTAATAAAATTTCAATTTGGGTTTTTTTCATTTATTGGTGTTCTTGTTTACAACATAACCTGTGGATTACAAAGAGCTTTGTACACATCTATCTGAATCCAGGAGTTTAAAGGCGCTGGACCTGCAAGGGTGTTTTTTTTCACCAGTTTGTCTTTTGTTTTTTGAATTTTTAGAAGGTTTATGTCTTCCACCATGCAGGAAGCCAGTGGCACTTCAGACTCAGGCGACTTAACTATACTTATTAATCTCCTAACTGAGAAAGTGGATCATCTTTCACAGCGAATTGATGGGCTTTCAGAAAGCAGTTCTTTGAGTCTAACGGTGTGCCCCTCCAGTGGATTATCGATGGAATCTCCAGCCTTATTATCGGCTAGTGGAACCGGAACTGACTCGAGAGTTGTTACCATCGGCAACAAGGCTTCACATAATACCGATAGCAGCGGTAAGCCTAAGGGCATTTTGGAAGGCCATACAAGTTCAGGTGAGAAAATTGGAGCCTCTTCAACTATTCTTGGTGAAATGGAGGCACAGAGGAGGGGCTATGTTGAACTAAACTTGAACAATTGGCTGAATCGCCCCTTCAGTTTTCCTACTGGGGAAGACAACGGTAATATTGATATTCAAACAGAATGATTGTCCGATTTACCTACTAAGCTCAACAATTTAGACCAAAAATTACTGAGGTTAAGGAAGTTACAACTTGAGGTATCCTACTTTGGGGAATGCCGACGTGTGAAGATTGTTCCGAAGGGGCTTCGCTCGTGGCAATACCCTACAGGTTTGGAAGATGGGTCGAAATTCCACCTTGACCTCTTGGCACTTTTTGATAGACATGGGAATGAATTGATCAACTTAATCTGTGCCCACTATCAGGAAGTTATTAATCAACTAACCATGGAACTTTCCAACTTAGATGAGGAAATTAAATCAAATACTCATTTTTTCAGATATCGTTATGAATATGAAAGAGTCTTTACCACTATTGACCAACACATTTCTAAGACCACTATAACTAAAGTAAAGAAACTCCAGAGGGACATAAAAGCCTATAAAGAGGGGGTAGCCTACCCCAAACCCCCTAAATCTCAAGGGAATTTTCTAGGGAATAGCAGAACCACCATGGGGTTGCTATCTGGACCCGAGACCAATGGCCAACCGATGCACCCCCGTGAACCGGAGAATGGATCCCTATTGAGGCAAACAAACCAGAGAATTTCAACGGAATGTGTTATGAGTATTGGGCCAGGCACGGGCCAGGAAGAGCCGACTCTTGACAACTATGACGAAAATTTTCAAGTCCGAGCCTCATCCCCCCAGCCACAGTCTGGTCGGGTGATGAGGAACAAATACAAAACCAGGAGGAACTGAGAGACCATGGACTAGTTATTCCTTCAGTACCCCCAATGCAACCTTTGGAAATACTCTACAACATGAGTAAAGACTTCAAGATTTACAATTTTTCACAGTTTGGTTTTTCCCAACCTTTGGTGGATGTTTTGGCTAAAGGATTAACTTTTGTACCCTCCTGTAGAGCTGGTGTTGGGAGGACTATATTGGACCTGAAACTTTTTGTGAGAAAGTTGAACCTGTCACTGTTGTTGGGTGATTCCCAAAAATGCAAGAACCCTTACCACATACCAAGTACTTATAATCTGCCATTACTCCCAGCTGTCGGAATTTTCGAACAATTGTGTGATCTTGACATCCGCCACCTCCTTAATTCAAAGTGCCAGGCTCATTTTAATATCACTAAGGAGGAGAGGGCCTTGTTAGAGGCACTCAGGTTTGCATCAGTTAGACTCATGCAACCCGATAAGGGAGGGGGATTGGTGGCTATGGATTTGAATGACTACAGTGACAGGATGTTGGCTATTTTATCCTCTGATTCTTACCAGGAGGTTTCTAAGAATGAATTGAATCTTAGCTTGTGCCACATCCGGTCATATTTTGAGATGATGTTCATCAATGGCGTTATGAATGTGGATGTATACAATTTCGTTTCTGTGGTATCACCTAAAATTCCAGTCTTGTTTGGGAACACCAAGATACACAAGAACATCTATGATCCACCTATGCGGCAACTGGTCAGTGCCAGAGGAAGCATCATGTATGCAGCGGCCAAAGTGGTGGATGAGATTCTCAAGAAGTATGTGGACAGAGTCCAATACATTTCAAGAGATTCTTGGGCATTTTTGGAAAAAGTGGGTTCTGTTCCATTTAAAGCTGATTGTATTCTCTTGACCATTGATATTGTTGACCTGTATTCATCTAACCCCATTTGGAGGCGATTGAGTGGATCCAATTGGAAATGTTTTTTCACCATGCTGCTGCAGAAGAAGTTACGATGGTCAGCGAACTATTGGAGGTTATTCTTACCAGCAACTTTTTTACATTTAATCACCGGTGGTTCCACCAATTGATTAGGGTCCCTATGGGATCGCCCTGTGGAGCCAGTGTGGCCAACTTAGTCTTGGCCCACTGGGAGAGGGTGTTTGTTTTATCTAATTCTTTGGTCCAAGAGAAAGTAGCGTTATACACTAGATTCTTGGATGACATTTTTGTCATCTTCAATGGTACTCTAGATGATGTTAATAACTTGGTGTCATTTTTTATCGGCTCCACAGAATTTTTGAAATTCACATCTGAGTTTGCCATTGACAAGATTACCTACTTGGACGTGGAACTAGAGAAAGATAGGAGCCTTAATCGCTTTGTGGCCAGCATACATCGGAAGCCGACCTTCTCGAATTCTTATTTACATTTTGACAGCGAACACCCATTACACCAAAAGAGGGCTATTGTGAAAGGCCAATTTGTTCGAGCAGCCCACATGACATCAGAAGATAAGAAATTTCACGAGGAGTGCAAGTTCATCTTTGGCATGTTCGTCAGCAGAGGGTACCCCGCCAATTTTGTCGCAGAATTGAGTTTGGAAGTGCAGGGGAAGAAGGCCAATGGCCACTTCTGCCCCATTTTTGGGAATATGGAGGATGGGTCTTTAGGTTTACCTCACCTCGTCAGTAAGTCTGATACTTTCAATTGTACTTTTGTAATTTCATTCAACTTGGATGCAATGGAAATTGTGTCCATTATAAAGAAAAATTGGCGCTTATTAACCACCGAGTCAATAGGAATATTTGGACTATTATCACCCTCTAAGGTTACTTTCAGGAGGGGCCTTAACATCAAAAACATTCTGGAGTCCAAAGTTGCTGGTGCCTCCCCCAGATCAGGGATGTTCAAATGTAACATGTGCAGGTACTGCAGATACATAAAAGCAAGTTCAGCTTTTTCCATCAGGGACAAGAAGTATCTCATACAAGGAAGATTCAATTGTGCCAGCAATCGGATGGTATATTTAGCCCAGTGTTTGGTCTGTCCAGGTTTCTACATTGGCAAGACTGATAGGAAACTACAGGAACAGGTATATGAGCACTTATATGCCATCAGGAAGGGGAAGGTCGACAACGTTCTGGCCAAACACATATTAGATAACACAGGCCACAGATTTTCGTTTACAGTGATCGATCAGATAAACCAAGAGTTTATGGGGGGACCCGATTTTTTAAGACTAGAATGCAAGGAGTTGATATGGCAACTTAAGTTGGAAGCTTACCATTTACCTGGACTTAACAGTATGCTTTCCATCAGTTGCTTCCTCAAATTGAGAAGCCTAGTGAGGTGAAGCCCCCTGGAGTGACTTAACGCCATCTGGGAATATATTTTTGGGTCTCACCATTTTTCATTATATTTGTGTTCACCATTTATTGTTTATATCAATGTTTATATTAACACTTGTGGGAATTTTTTTCCACTTTTATACTTATTTTTAACATGTATTATAATTTTTATTGTGGTTATTGACACATTTTACCATTTGTTTTTATATATAATTATGGTGGCTTTAAGATTCAATATTTGGAGCATTATAGGTTTACCAGCATTGATGGCAGGTATGAGTAGTAGATACCAAATTGTTGAATATTTTGGCCGCTTCTTAGTTAAAAATTTCAAAGTGTAATTATGTCCTTTTTAAAGGGGAGCTGCTAGGGGGCACATCTGAGTTGAGTAGTGATGTATTTATAGTGAGACAAATGTGTGGTACAGTTTGTTTTCTGAGCAGGTTGGTGCAGAGCGCCGATGAATAGCTTGTTTTTAAGCTTAATAAAATTTCAATTCGGGTTTTTTTCATTTACTGGCGTTCTTGTTTACAACATAACACGTGGATTACAACGAACTTTGTGCACATCTATCTGAATCCAGGAGTTTAAAGGCGCTGGACCTGCAAGGGTGGTTTTTTCACCAAGATGCATAATATCACATCAACATAAACAGGTGCTCTTGAAAATATCTGGACTTTTGGCTTGGAGCCAGTCATTACCAGTTCAGAGCCCTGCCTTTTGGTCTCACCAAAGCCCCCAGGGTATTTACCAAATGCATGGCAGTGGTGTCAACTTATTTCAGACTGCACAGATTCAGAGTGTTGCCTTATTTAGAAAACTGGATCTTCTCTGTACCAATCAAGCATCTCCTAGGGAGGGCCAGGGATTACTTACTCAAGTTCTTTGCATTCCTAGGGATCACAGTAAATCTTCAAAGTCCCATCTTCAACCAATTCAACTCTTGGAGTTTACAGGAGCTCAGCAGGACATGGTCAGGCAGTTCACATTCTTACCTCAAAGCAGAATTCAGTCCATAAGATTGCATGTCAGATCTCAGACTATCCCCATATTTCTTCGCAATTGGCTCTTCAGCGATGATCCTATTACAAACGGCATGTTTTCACATGAGGATTCTCCACTGAGCCCTGTCAGTGCAATGGCCAATGCTTCAACATCAGTTGAAGTATTCTATAAAGACTTTGTGAGCTTGCAAGGATTCCCTGCTTTGGTGGATTTATTCCAGCAAACTTTCTCAGGGATACCCATTTATCCATCCTACCCCAAAGGGCGTCTTGACCATGGATGGCTCCAAATTTGGGTGGGGGGAATTTCTTGTAAGGACTGTTCAGGTTACATGGTCCCCAGAAAATAAACATTTTGCATATCAGTGTCTTAGAGATGAGAGCAGTCCTATTCGTGTTGCACACCTTTCAATACTGTCTCCTTCTAGGAACTATTGCTATCCAGACAGACAATAGAACAGTCCTATTAGTGTTGCATACATTTCAGTACTCTCTCTGTCTAGGAACTATTGCTATCCAGACAGATAATATGTCAGTGGCTTGGTATATCAACAAAGAAGGGGGAACCAGATCTTACCCCCTTTGCTGAGAATTAATGAGTGTCAAGTAGTGGGTGATCTTCTCCATCGACTTTCTTGTAGCAATGCACATTCTGTGGAATGCACATTCTGTGGAAATACAACACCTTAGTTGACAAGCTGAGGAGATCCATTCTGATGCATGTGTGATCTCTCAATCCTGCTATGACAAAAATCATTTTTCGTCGCTGGGGCCAATGTTGCTGTAAACTCTTTGCCTCTTCCCCTCAACATTAAGTGCATTGGGTGTTTTTCCCTAATTCCCCCTCAGTGGAAGTCTGTATGTTTATCCTCCCCTTCCCTCAATATCCAAATTTCTTCAGAAAGCACAATGGTTGAAGAGCAAGATAATCCTCATTGCTCCCTTCTGGCCTCAGTAGGTGTGGTTCCCAGTCCAATGGTCTCATCTTCTACAACTACCTTGGACACTGGACCCCAGTCCAGATCTCCTATCGCACCCATCAGGAATGATTCATTTGGACATTTGAGGCCTCAAATTAACCGCATGGTTTCTTCAATTCTAATGATGATTAGACAGTCCAGCCTTTTCTCTTCACTTTGCCAGATTTTGCCCTCATCTCAAAAACCTTCATCCATAAATATTAACAAGAGTAAATGAAGGATTTTCACTCTGGATAGAATAAATAAAACTGGATCCTTTCACAGCTCCAACTCCTGCTAATCTGGATTTTTTGGCTTCAATTTTTCAAGACTGTGCAGGTTTCTCCACCACAGAAATCAAGCTTGCAGCCATCTCTAATTAAGATATAGGGCATAATGCCTTACCCCTAGCTTCTTCTAAAATCTGTATTTTGAAGAATACTCTTCTGCTTAGACAACCAGTAAGAGACCCTACTCCACCCTGAGATCATTCTATTACAGACTTTAACTCAATCTCCCTTTGAACTTTCAGTTAGTCAGATCTGAAATTTTGATCTTGAAAAACAATTTTTCTTGCTGTCATTACATCAGCAAGGCAAGTTTCTGAGCTCCAAGCACTATCTTCAAAACTGCCTTATTTGGTATTTCACAAAGAGAGTGACATTTGATATAATTCCTTCCTTCCTGCCAAAAGTTGGTACTGAGTAAACATGAATCAAGTAATCAATTTACCAGTATTCCTTCTAATATTTGACAATAAGGGAGAATACATGCTAAATCTTTTAGATGTACATAGACAATTTTTTTATCTGCATAGAACAAAAGAATTTTGAAAAACTTAGCTGTTTGTTCCCTTTGCAACAAACAAATTGGGAAAACCAGAATCTAAAGTTACCTTAGCTAAATGGATAACAGATTGTATCTCCTTTATATATTCTCCAAGATGTTTGTCCTTACCTAATTCTCCAAAGGCACTAGACCCATGGCTGCATCCGTTTTTTGGGCCAGAGCTTCAATTGATGACATTTGTCCTACAGCCACTTGGACCAGTTCCCATACCTTTATTGCTCATTACAATCATTTCCAGGAACAGGGCTGCTTTTGGCTCCATAGTTCTCTTGAATATCCTTCCATGAGGGCCATCCAAGATCATCATAGTTGGGGACTCTGTCCTATACATTGAGGAATGAATGAAAATGACAATATCAGATACTTAAGTTATGTACTCACCATAACTATGCATCTGTATAGTCCATTTTCATTCTTCCTCATCTCACCACCCTCCTCCCTGTGTCCTTATCCTTTTGGGAGTGACCTGGTGAAGTAGGTGGGAACATTTGTTCCCACTTTGAGCCCCTACTCTGTCTCTTTCCTCTTTCTTCCTGTTCTTTTTATTATAAGTATGTATGCTTTCTGGCATATTTAGCGGCAGTAAACTTGATCCGAGGTAATCTGGCAAGTAAGCATCATTATCAGTAAAGGGAGGAGCTTGATATTCAGACTCAAGAATCTGAAGAGATTACCCGATTTGGACCAGAGACCACATGTTGAGGAAGAATGAAAATGGACCACAGAGATTTATAGTTATGTTGAGTACATAACTTAAATTTTCTGACTTTGGTACAGTAACAATGGTTCAGATATTTAATAGTGTGCAATTCATTTATGATTTGACGATTTACATCTTTTATACCAAATCTCATGATGCTACATTTACCAACATTTAAGCAGAGGTTGTCAGTACTATATGAGGTATATATTTCTGGAGACCCTTTTGGAGAATTTTTGTATTTCTTACTTAAGTAATTATGCTAACCAGTTAGCAATCGTATATCAAAGTATCAAATCCCATTTTTGACTCTTATCTGAGAAGTAGCTCTAAAAAATGGATATATCTGGTGTACCACATGTAATCCCTATCTAAATGGAAATGAGAACACCCCCTAACATTTTGTGCCTTGGTACTTTGTCAGTGTTTTATAGATTTAATTATGCATGCACTGACATTTATTGCTTCTAAATTTAAGAATTATTTTTTAGGTAAAACAATGTCAAATGTCACTGCAAGAGCAAGACAAACAGCCTAAACTTTTACTTCTTTATGCGCTGCTGTTATATTTTGAAAATACTTTATAATCTCCTATCAGCAAATCCATAGCACGATAAGTCTAACAGAATATGTCTCTTGTATCATTTTGGATAAGAACTTTTAGGATTATACAGAATACTAGACTGGCTAATGGGAATAAAACTGCATGAGCCTGATTCAACTTCATCCTCCTTTGTGAAATCTTACCAGTGAAGACTATCGCCATAAGAGAGAAATGTGGCACATACTGACACATTGTTTAATACAACTGAAAGGTCTTTGGTTAGATTTTATATGACTCTGGAAAAGGAACCAGAGTACATTTTGTTTGGTACTGAGAACATTTTTTTTTTACTTGTGAAGCAATTACCATATGTGCAATTATATATGGGATGTCTCTGCTTGTTTCTATAGGATTTTGGTTTATGTCTTTGTTTATTGTGAATTTTGTACTTTTTTACCTACAAGCATAGTCATTACACCCTTCCCCTGGGTGATCACTTCACTGTTTATTGATATGTTCCTTTCACAATTTTTATCCTTCATATCTCTGCTCTATTAAAGAATAGATTACTTTTGCTTTCAGCCTTTGAGATTAAACTGACTCCAGGAAGAACTGGAAAATTTGACTGAAGTAAGAAAATTAATTTCATTTAATTCAGACTTTTCTTATTATTACTAGGCTAATTCTGAAAGCTATATAGTACTTTTTTTTCTGCTGCATATCGTATTAATGTAATTCCATCAAATTATTTTTTTTTATTTACATTTGCATGTTTATTTATTTATCTATCTTTTGTTGACTAGGTTAGTCTCAAATAGCCTCTTTTTGGAGAGACCCTAGGTGATATTTATTCTACTATGGGAAATTTGGCCAGGGCATCATGGAACTTCTCCTAATTGTTCCTGAGAATGGAGGCACATGTTTTGCCTGAACAATTCCTGCTACTGTTCCAAGTGCAGTGTCAGCCTGAAGAAGAAGAAGGGAGGTGGAATGCAAGAACCTGTGAGCAATAGCATAGGTGTTATATTTGAAAACAATATAATGCAGCCAGCTAAATCTGACGGGTGGCAGGAAAAAGATGAAAGGAACTGAAGTGGCTGAATGAGAAGGGAGGGGTGGCTCCCATTATTACTGAAGGCAAGGAAATGGAGGCAGTGCAGTTCAGAAAGGGAAGGCAATTAAACCTTTCACTGATTCCTTGAAGAGGAGAAATCAACGAGAGAGGAGTGTATTGTTACAACCATCCAACTGGGAGGGTTGTGGGTCGATATCATTAAGGCTTTGTTATCAGAGAGCGACAGAGTGTTGAGATATTTTGTGGGGAGATATAATGAAAAGAATTCTGGGGAAAGATTTGGAAGATAACCAGGGAAAAGAATAATTAAAACAAAAAAAAAATGTATGCAAAAATTCTAAGAAAAAAACAAGCCGAGAAATGTAAATGAAGTGAAAAATTCTGAAGTAAGGGAAAAAAATCATACAGTACGAATATTCAGTAAGACGAAGAGGAAGTGGGCAGATATAAGAAATAAGGCAATGTTATTTTTTCCTTCAGGGTTTAAACATTTATTCACATTTACAAAGAGACTTTTTGTGACATTAGATTTTAAAATGCACCTGTAATGGAGAAGTTTTTATGGGGAAAAAAGACTGTTACTCCTGGAACTCATATGTATAAAGCATTTAATAGGAAGATGCATTCAATTCAGAACTGTAGAGGAAAAAAGAGACTCTAATAACTCACTACAGCTGAGTGCAGGTGCTTCTACAGTTACCTCCTCCTGATGCCTTCAGGCATCAAATTTTTCTTGTTCATATTTGCATTAATAATTGATATCTGAGCTCTGTCTAATGCATATGGAGAGATATTGAATATTATTTGTATACTGTTTATTTGTATTATAATAATTTTCATATTTCTCTAAATATTCTGCTAGCAGTATGAGTCTTGCTTGAATGGTTACTGAGATATCATAAGGTGGTTATACAATATCACAAAATTAATAGTCACTGGCTTTATTTCGGCTTAAAAAATACAGTTTAAAGCATTGAACCAAATGAATGCCAGTAATGCAAAGAAAAATTTCTCCTGAATAATTTGTTATTTACAGTTTTCTAGAAACACATAGTTCCTGAGATATGAATATATTTTTTTAACTGTAAGGTGATAACTTTATTTTTTAAAGGCTCAACCCACACCCACTGTATTGGAGGGAAAGAGTTAAAAAGATATTTAACTAAAATATGTCAAGGTGTTATAGGAATTACTAAAGTCTATGATAATAGAGGACTATTGATTGGGGGCTGGGATTGTAAAGTTTTGCAAATGAAAAATTATGCTATTGTTCACATTCTAACTATTATAAATATTGAAGGGGATAAAGGCTACGGGGGTCAAACTAAGACATGCTTTTATTGTGGAAAATCAAACAATTAGTAATTGTAATAAGTAAAAAAAAAAATTATATTTCTTGAGAAACTGGACATGATGCAAAAAATGTGAAGTGAAATGTTATAGATGTAAATAATCAGGGCATTTATGGACTGACTATATGGAAGGAGAAAAAGAAATGGAAAATGAAATGAATGACAGTAAGAAAATATATTAGTATGGAAGGGAGAACTTTTGGGAAATATTACAAATAAAGACAAAACAGTAAGGGGGATGAAAAGTAGTGGTTCAGCAGTTAGCATTGTCGCCTCACAGCAAGAGGTTCACCCATTCGATTCTCGGCTGGAGCACCTTCTGTGTGAAGTCTGCATGTCCTTCCCATGGTTGAGTGACGTTAAAGACATGCAGGTAGGTGCGAGCCTGAATGGGCGAGCCTTCACTGAAAGTTGCGCATTGGGCTGGCAACTCAGCACCATAAACATCCACTGCCAATCATGAGCTGATCGGAGTTCCGCTCTGGTGACCCCTAACCGGGAAAAGGCAAAAGACATTACTAGTAAGAGGAATGAAAAAGAAGGTTGATGCACAAAAAATATCTGAAGTAAGTGATGCAGATGATAACTGGAGTACAGTAAAAGAAAAAAAGAACTCAACAGGTAACAGAATGAGAGAAAGGAAAAGAAAAAAGTATTGCAGTAAATATAAAAGAAAAAAGGAAAGGATGAATGAAAAGAATAGACAAATTGAAAAACCTAGTATATGCATATTTCAAAAGGAAAGGGATAACTTTAGCATAGTGGCAGTAAATGTAAATTGTCTGAAAAGTTTAACAGGAAGGTTAAGTATTACAGATTGGTGTATAAAGCTGATTTCAGATACAGTGTTACAGGATACAAGATGCTTGAATACAATAGAAAGATTACAGAGTGAAGAACTGCAGGGATGGAATATTATGTGGAATCTTGGTAAAGATCCAAGGTCAGGAATGGCAATATTATTGAGAGAAACAGTAAAAATATTAGACATTTCTTTAGTGTTAATGACAATAACTCTGGATACAAGACTGAAAAGATGGGCTTAGAATATAAGCATGTAATGCATATATTAATAGTAAAAAAGAGAGAATTTGTTTCAGAAAAGTACAGATTATCTATCTATAAACATATAGATATGATAATAGTAGGGCTATGAACTGTGATTTAAGAAAGAAAAAAAGAAAAGAAAATGCTGTAAATAAAATGTTAGCAATAAAAAGGTATGATAAATCGGGTTTCTGGAAATCTAATAGTTGGATTAAAATTAGAGGAGATCGTAGAATGGAAGTGGATTTTTTGATATCACAAGAGGAAGAGATAATTAAGCAATGAATGTTAGAATAAGGGTTTTTAGACCATTTGGCTATTTGGTTAGAAATAACAGTAAATAGGGAATACATAAAGACAGGAAAAGGAATAAAAATAATAAATGAAGTGAAGTAGAATGAGGAAGGGAAAATCAATACCAAAGGAATTTTGGAAAGATCATCTTGGCATGCAGCATTTCTATCAAAACTGGTCAGAATGGTGGTTTGATTTTAAAGAAAAATATAAGAAATGTTTCTTGGAATTGGAGATAGGAGAAAAGCTAAGAAAAACTATAGAGATAAAAGTAGAATGTTTATTAATTCGGAAAGAAATTATAGCAATTATTTTGTTAAAGAAAATGAGTTATTTGATTTCAGTCAAGAAAAAAACTAATAATTGTGCTATATCAACACAAAGATTTCTTACTAGGAAAAAAGGAAGAAGTTGAAAGATATTTGATTAAGATAGTTGGAGAAGATTATACAATAATGAGAGATATGAAAGATAAATTAGGCTTAATACAGACAGGACAAGAACAAATGATGGGAGTAGCAATAGATTATGTAGAGGAGATATTTTCAAGAGATGGACATATAAAAGAAGGTACAGAAGGTCAAGAAGTTTTTAAAACAGAATAATAAAAAAGTTAGAAGAATAAGTAGGTTTAGAACTGGACAGGACACAAACAATTAATGTGGATTCTGCAGCAGGGCCTAATGGGATAGAATAACAAATGAATAAAGACTTGACAGAATGCCAAAAAATATTTTCTAGAAGTATTACATCAAGGGTTAAAAGAAGACATTAAGTATAAATATTTATGCAGCGGTGACATGAAATTTATATGGAATATAGGGGATAGATACATTATGCAGAATTAGAGACCAATAGTAAACAACAGTATCGACAATAAAATATTTATGAAAATAATTCAGAAAAGATTGGAAGTTAAAATTAACAAGGCAATGGAAGATATAATGTATAGTAATAAAAAAGAGGAAGTCATGAGTTAATAATAATCATGGAATTGGTAGATATTATTTATGGGCAGGAAAAAAGTAAAGATCATAATATCTGATTTAACGAAAGCTTTCAGTTCTATACCATTTGAAAAAATTGGGATTATTTAAATCATACAAGTGAGAAGATAAAATGTATGTATTACATATGCAAATAATTCAATACATGTTATAGTGAAGGGTAGGTTAAGTAAAGACATAGCTATGGAAAGTGGTATAAGACAAGGTTGTCCAATAAGCAGTACAATATTTACATTGGTAATGAATGCATTATTAAGTAATTTAAATCAAAATATGAAGGATGTATGCTACATAAAGAAGGTATAGAAATACCAATTATGTTATCTTATGCAGATGGCATTATAATTGTCACGAACAATGTAGAAAGAACAGATAAAGTAATAAATTAGAAGAGAGTAAGGCTTAGGACATAAAGGAAAAATAGGAAGGACTGAATTCAACATGCATGAAACAGCAGTTTTAAGAATACGTTTTGTTGGACAACAAATGCAATGACAATCCAAAAGATGACAGAGAAAATTGAGATGTGTGTACATTTTAGAGATCTTTCAAATTATCATTCAAGAAAAAAGTATACTTGATAAATTCAGTTTTAATTGCAAAAAATTATGGATTTAGCAAGTGTATTTAGCCTGCCTTTAAAATATGAAAAGGAGTTGTATTTATTAGTTGTATTGATTTCTATGGGGTTTGAGGCTCAAGACTGTGAAAAAGGGCATATGCATACTGTATGTTACAAAAGGAGGAGGTGTTTTAGGTTTAATCAACCTAGTAGTTTATCCAGCTTTATATAATCTGTTTAAGGTCTTGAAATGGATGAAAGTAAACAAGGAAGGTTTATTAAATAAAATGCTAAGATCAACGTAGTGAAAGGAATAGAAAGCAATGCAAAGACTTAAAAGGAAAAGGTAAGGTATAAATAAAGAGTTTATGATTTATCAAGATAAGGCAATAATTTGGAAAACAAATGTGAATGATACTGAAGGTGAGAGAAAAGTATGGTATAATAATATCATGATAAACAATTTGTATGTATATCTTTGGATAGATTTAGAGGAAGCTAGGATCAAGGCAACAAAAGTAAGAAAGCAAAGATGACAAAATACATTTGAATATCAGGACTTTTTGTGGAGCCTGGTAATTAGGAAATTGCCAATTAAAGCAAATATGTCATATAAAAGAAGAAATTATTTAATGTGTAACTATTGTAAGGAGATTGAAACTGATGGGGATGTATTCTTAATATGCAAAAGAATTGGAAGAAGGTGGAAGAAATTAGGAGAGCAGAGTTATTTTGAGGAGATAAGGGCATTGGATGTAAGCACGGACATTATTGAATATGTTTTTTACAAAGATACACAAACTATATATATATATATATATATATATATATATATATATGCAAAAAGATAAAAAAAGTTTAGTTTTTGTATGTGTTTGTATGGAGTCAGATAGTGAAAGAAATAATGCTCAATGAAAAATGGGATTTAGCAAGAATATAAGAATCTATAAGATTTTGAAAAATAGATTGGGGGTCCCAAAGTATATAATGAAACTAAATTTATAGAACACGAAGAAATGTTTTGAGTTTAAAATATTGTAAAGTAAATAATTAATATTTACAATATATACATATACAAGTCTTTTAAACAAAGGACCCAAAATCTTTTCAATGGGTGCCATGGGATCCTTTATATCCAACTGAGCTAACACCACTCAAGCAGATGGTGTCATGGTTTAACTTATTAATGGAAAGACAGCACATTCAGGAGTGCAGTACCATTTCATGCTGCACTGCAGTGTCAGTAATAAATCTTCCTGGTGTAGGAATAGAACCCACAATGTTCTGCAACAAAAGCTAACATGCTACCTGTTGCACCTCTAACAATGCAAATGTATGTGTTTTACAGTCAGGTATTCTTATATGCAGAAGTGAAAATATAAGCACCATGGTACAAAGGGGTATTCTCCATACCATCATGCTTACTATCATCAGTTGCTCAATACAATATTACATGCGTCACAGTTGCTTGAGCATAATTGATTCCGATTGAAATCATACATGTTGTCGCTGGTTAAGTGTCATATACCAGTGCTTGGACTTTGTGTATATTTAACCTTTCCAGGCTTGCAAGCTCCCATATGAAAGGAAAGAGTGAACATTTTTTTTATTGCCCAAGTTTATTTTTCCTTCAAGGTACTGCATAGTTAGATTGATGATAGTAAAATGGTGTCGGGGGGCTCTCTCATTTGGTTTGCTTCCTGTAAGAACTTCTTTTCAGTCTTTTTTTATATTCACATTAAATTTCAGAATTTTAGGTAACTGATTGTCAAGTTTGTTTATAATGAGCATCTGTGATATCAGGTTGGTAGTTTGAAGACCCGGTAGTATGCCCATATAGATATTATTGCATTCGTAGAGTAATGCCAACAGATTTTCTCGATATCCTCCTGGTAGCTTATTCTAATCCTCCCTGTTATTATAAACAGGCATGGTGATTCCATGTTTACTATCCTCTGGCAAAGACCGGAATAAACTTCAACTTATTCTGATAAATTTACTGTAAATATTCCAATAAAAGATTTAGTCAAAAGCATTTCTTTGACTTCCAGTAAGGAGAGAGATGAGACAGCCAGCATTTTCACTACAATCCTCCCTTTCAGGGAACAAAGAGATATTTGCAAGAGTTTTTGTCAATTTTTTCCCATAAAGAATCTTACTTTTTAGTTGTTACTTGGATATGCGACCATTAGTTAGGTGAATGACAAAGAGGAAATTGAGATCAAAAATAAATAAGCAATCTCAGTCTCCCGCCATGGTATACATCATGGATATTACTTGTCATGACCTTGTGTGAAAGTGTTTTAGTAATGATACTCGGTCCACAAAACACTCAAAGAAAATAGACAGTCTAGATAAGAAAGTTGACTTTCTCATGTCCAAAGTGCAATTGATCAAATTACAAACTTAAATCAATATTAGCAAGTCTGATTCAGAGAGCCTGTATAAAAATGACGTTCTATTTACATTCCTACCATTTGCAAGCAGTAAAGATGATCTCAGTGATCTCAAATGAAAAGCAGAATCAACAGAGTCCAGATTCATTGAAATGGTAGATTTGAAAATAAGATACGCCGTTGGATTCTTTGGTGTAGTAAAGCAGAAGAAGCAGGGGACTATAAGATGTTTATGCATCAAAAACTAGTAGAATGGATGGGTAACAAGCCATAGGAGTTCACCTTGAATCATGCAATATCCTGTTTCCATTTCAACTGAACTAAGTGCAAAATTTTTGTTTCAGATTAGTAAGATTCTCTGCATTTAGCACAAAAGTCAGAGTACTATGAGCAATAAACACAGGAGGTCATAAAAGTGTCAGGATTTCAGGTTTATATCGATAATGATTATTATCTTGAAAAATAACTCAAACAAGCTGCTATCCAATATAGAGATGTCAGACAAATAAATGGAAATTCTGCTCATGATACCTGGTTTCACTGAAGAGTTGTCTACCAGGTGAAACCATAACATTCAGTGAAGTGAAGGAAGTCATCTCCAGATTGCAGTAGTTGTCCTTTACATCTATTCCTGCAAACAATCCAAAATGCCAGTCAATGGGTAAGTTACAAAATCTCTCATTAGACTCAATAAACCAGCTTTACAAAAAACCTGTTCTTTTCAAACAAGCAGATGATACTCAAACAGCATTGCTGATTTTTTCAACCATCAGAACCTCCCCCCAACTTTATAACTTTCAGTATAATTTCATATTTACCATTATGTGACTGCTTATGTTATCCTGACATTGGTAGCTCTATTTTTTTATGAGAATGGCTGTATCTTATTGAATTGTAGGAAACGCAAGAGACAGATTAAGCTATTTGCTTTAACACTGTTTGTAAATGTTTTGCATGTATTTCCATACAGTGAAATTCTCCTCTTGTTTAGAAGCACAGAGTCAGACATGTTGTCTATTACAAAGATGTGGTGGTTATTTGAGTTTATTTATTATTTGACTAAAGATGTTTGAGTCCTCTTTGGAAGACTTTGTCCTAACATTCATATAATTATTTTGAGTGCACTGATGTGTTAGTGGTATTTAGTTTTATAGTTCTGCTTAACTTTTTGAACTTTAAGCTATCGACTTTCAGTTATATGCCTGGAAACATATTACTTTTATTACATTTAGGTTTTTGGGTGTGCTTTGTAAAAGAAAGTGTGTAGCTCAGTGTTTAAGATTAGTTGTTTCTCATTTGCCTTCGTAAGATATCATGTTTCAGTGCAAGCAAACAGATGCATAATTTTCTTTTGTTTTAATTATGTATAGTACACCTTCATAGAATCGTAGCTTGTTGGTAAATCTTGGAAAAATAATGGTCTGTGGGAGCAAATAAGGCCAAACTTTGCTCTGTTACAGGAAATTCGTCTTTTGAGGAATGTGCAAAAAATGGCTGCAATGGCTATTTCACTGTCTAGTCTGAGGACAGAAGGAAAAAGGCAATTACTCTTTTATACAAGTTATTCCCCATTAAACCCAGAGCAGTATTAACCAATTCAGGAGGAGGACATATGTTTATATAAGGAGTTTTATTACCATATATATAGTAGGCTGTTTCTGTGTAACATGAGCTGGTCAAACATATGAGTGTGGACTGTTCTATTGGTAGAGTGGTGTTTGGAATAGTCAAAGGGTGCAGTGTCCTTTACCCCGAGGACCCACAATGTTCCTATATTAGGAAGGTTTATCAAGAGATTTCTCCTCACAAGTGGGGCTATAAGACTCCTCTTTCTGAGATACTTCATCTTGTATAAGATATGCATCTTATTCATACTGCTTTCATTCATTTTCTCAAATTAACAAAATATTATTAGCTAAAGAATATGGACAATTGGTTTGATCCCTGTAAATGTCTCCAATTTTTGTCTGTCCGTGCCTACCTCTTCTTAAAATTATGTTTTCCTAAGTATACAAAACTTGTTGAATACAAGATACACATTTTATGTAACAGAGAATGCTTTCAAACACTAATGAAAGAATTTTTTTTCAATATTAGTCAGAGCTGACTGACTACAAAACATCCATTATGGCAGCTACCTAGGTCAGTTTTAAATCCAAGTTGTCAGCCTTTAGGAAAACATTTTCAAAGACCACACATACACACACACACACATATATATATATATATATATATATATATATATATATATATATATATATATATATATATATATATATATATACATACAAACATACAAATATTTCAAGCTTGAAAATGAATGCCCATCTACCCTGCCGATATATCAAAATGGTTGTTCCCATGATAAACATCCATGCTGTTCGGAAAAATATCTAAACTAGTGCTTGCTTTAATGTCATCTGGTATTCTACTGCATGCATCAGCTTCTTTCTCAGAGAACCCATTATTACATTTATCATTCCTATTTAATCTTCTACAAAGGTTGTCTAATGATTCTCTACTACTTTTTGATGACTCCAAATATTTAGAGGTAGTGCTCTCTAAATGCCCTATATACCCGAATAAGGTCTCTTCTTAAATATCTATGTGAGACAGTACAAGTTAAGATATTTACTTACATTTTTATATCCGTGAATGGTGCTGGTATTTTTCTACTGTACACTTTTTAATTTACTCTTGCTTATTTTCCTATCAGGTTTCCATATTGTTATTTCATACTCAAGTTTGGGTCTAAACTAACAAACAATACTTCATCATATCTGATTTCCTAGATTTTCCAATTTTTTTGTATAACCTATAGTTCTGTAGCTATCATTAAGCAACTAGTTGATCTGATTAGAAAAACTCAAAGCTGGATCTGTCCATATACTCAGGTCCTTAAATGAATCTACAGTTTCAATCACTGTGTGCTGTATTAAATATTCACCTTTCAATTTATGTCTCCCAAATCTCATAGGCTTAGTTTTTGATATATTTATCAGCATATTATTCTCTTGTGCCCAAATGGTCAACATAATCAAGTTCTTTTGCAGACATGCCTTATCTGTAAGACATGTATTCAGTTTCCCCAATTTTAAGTTAGCTGCATATAGACTGTAAAACACCTCATTTGAAAAAGATCAGAAAAGTATAATCTAAACAAGTATTGACCTAGGACACCCTGACTGTAAACAAGAATTTTACCTAATTCTTGTATGATTCTGTTTGTAAGCCATGCAGATATATATCTTATCAAGACAACATCAACACCCAGCTGTTCAAATTTATTGATTAGTGCTTTGTGTATGGCACTGTGAAACTCTGAAGTTACATCTATATAAATTACATCAGAGCATATTTTTTCATTCATAGCTATTATATTGTCATAGAACATTATGTTACAGGTGGTAATATATTTTTCAACATATACATGCTGACATATGTCCTCAAGTCCCAGTCTTTCCAATCCTGACAATAACTCATCCAATATTGCCTTCTCCATTATTTTTCTACAGCATTAAAGTAGACTTAAGGGTGTGTATGACTCTGGGTTTGTCCTACTCTGCTTTACCTTAAAGACAGGTTTAATAAGTGTATGCCTCCAATCTTGAGAAGTCTCCCCATATTTATATGACCTAGGAAATAATAGATAAAATGGTATTGTAGGTATTTGATAAAGTGTTGTCAGGTCATTATTATGCTGTTTCCATCTCCTCTCTGTACTTTTCTTGAATCCAATTTGCATAGTTCTTTTTTTCCAATATGATCTAATTTGATTTCAGTATCTGAGGTTACTTGGATGTCATGAGGACAACTTATCACTCCACTTGGTTGGGCCAAACTGTTTTGCATAACACTTTGTAAATATAGTTATAGTCTGTTTTGTATGATAGTAAATTTTAGAATCTGCTAAGTTTATCAATTTGTATATCTTTACTCTTTCTACATCTTATGCATCTGTGATGATATGGGCTAATGCCAGCATAGTTAGCTGGAGTTTTGTAAAGAAGGACATCCTTTGAATATCAAATGGATATATACAAGAATCTTGTGTTACAAATGTATTGGAATAGTATGGCATTTGAATATCAAACTCATTTGTACAGATGCTTATGTTATAAATGTATTAGAACTGTATGTATATATGTCATCAAAAGACAGTGGAAGAAAAGTGGTTAACCTTCATCCAGTTAGTTTTGGAAAATCCTTGAAAATAAATTAGTTGTTAAGCCATAAACACAGCACCCCACTGTGATGAACAGGACTAGAGAAGGTAGGTCTGGGATAAGCCTTTTTTCATTACCTCAGTAAAAAGAGGGGAAACCTCAGGCACTGCCATAAACATTTAGATTTGTATTCTAGCCATCTATGCTAAATTCCTGTCTCAGCTTTAAAGGGGAATACTGTGAAAACCTAGTATCAGGTGACAAGATGAGGTAATTTTGCCAGCCATCTTGGGCATTATGTTTTAGATATTACAGTGAGTGTTCTCTCAGTATTGAGCATTCTGTTTTGGGGAACCTGACTAGAAAGACTGCTCAAGTATTTCATTTTGCCTTGTCCAAGTAAGTTATTATGGAACAGTAAACTCTCATAGATTCATTCATGAATATAGTGAATATTAGTTTAGATATTGTTTTTCTTTTGTTTGTATGAATCTATCCATCAATGTTTTCAATATTTTCTGTGATTTGAACTTGGTAGTTTACTGTAAATATATATTTAATATTAAATAATAGAAGAACATAAAAACAGTGAATATACTTAAAACTTGTATTTAAAACTTGTATTGTTGCTGGTCCTTGTAGAAAGTATCTAACCTTTGAGAGTGCTTATATTTATTTGGTGACACTGTGTGGGCCACTCCAGAAGTCATAGCTGTCTTGGTCAACTACTATCATTTGTATTAATATTAACTCCACTCAGCATAATTTGATACCCTTTTAGCTTTATAGTAACTGACTGGTTGCAAAGAATCTAATTTATAGTCTAGGCAAAGTTAGTAGAGTGGGTACTCTATGCCAGTCTTTTGTGTGTGTGTGTGTGTGTGTGTGTGTGTGTGTGTGTGTGTGTGTGTGTGTGTGTGTGTGTGTGTGTGTGTGTGTGTGTCACTTACTTGGGGCAGGGACATGAAACCCTGGGTTCACAGAGAAAGTGCTGGAGGACTTGGCTTGGACACTCGGCTGTTGACCTAACCCTATAGCTGTACCAGTGGGGAGTCTTAATTGCAACCTGGAAGGAGACAGATACAGAGACCTGCAGACCCCAGGCTGAGAGTATTCACTGTGTGTTCTTAAAGGAAAGTATATTTGATGCAGGGAGGTCTGCATCTCGAAATACTGTGTGTATTCATTTGTATTTGAAGTGCACGCCCCTCTCTAGTGTCAGTGGTGAGGATTCAAGTTCCTTGATTACCAGCCCAGTATGGGGACTTCACATATTGGTGGCAGTGGTGGGCATCACAGTATCTACAAAATGGTTTTATGTCATTCTCAATATCTATTTTTTTATATTGACACGGGCAGTCCTTCTTACAGTTAAAAGTTTATTAACTTGAGCTACTTCAGGAAAAGTTGGATTTTATCTGTGGAGAAAAAACACAATTTATTAGGGATTCTAAAAATAAGATAAGCAGATTGCTAGAGCACAAAGTAGATTTTGTTAAAACTGCTATATAATTTAGGACATTTGATTCCTCCCTAACTAGTACAACTAAAATCTGAGTCCCCACTAACAAAGATATTTTATCTACAATGGCCAAAAAAATGAATAGGGAGTTTGGAGTTTTTTTACTGTCAGCCTCCCTGTGATGAGAGGGATATTCTAACCTTTTTTTGAGTAGATGCCCTTACATAAGCTGGTAGGTGATCAGGTATCTAATCTCTTTAATGAAATAGTGTTAGGAGTTGTGGAACAGGCACATCATGCCCAAACAAAGGTCAAGTTTCTGGCCTCAGATTGTTTGCCCTTAGAAATGTATTCTTTGAGAAAGGATACTTTTTTGATGGACTGCACTAGGTTTGCCAATAGTTTTGCACAAGACTGCCAATCCCCCACACACCCACACATATACATGAAGGAATGTGCTTATTCCAGAAGTCCACTTGCCCAGTAAGGATCCACTTCAGATGGCTTCATTTAGACTCATTTATGTAATTAATTATGAATTGAAACTTTGTATGACATTATGGCAAACATACATACTCTTGTTCATCAGCACCGAACTGCTTTTTCTTGGGCACAACAAAGCAAATAGTTTGTTGAAGATTTCTTTTGTACTTGGCAATGCTAATTCAGGGATGGGTCAATTACTGATTACAAGTCTTAAAGCTAAGTAAGCACTTAAGTAGGATGATTAGGTGTACTTGTTTTATATTTTTAAAATATTGGGGCTTCCTCCTCAATGTGTCATTTTTATTCAGGCCCTGGTAGCATTACTCACATGATGGATGGAAGGTAGAATATTACTTCTCACACTCTTCAGCAACATCAGATAAGGTTACACTGTGTTCCCTTTGCTATTTTCCATTTATCTGCAGCCAATCATCATCCTGCTGACACTATCCACTGTAGCAGGAAATATTATTTCAGAGAAGTAAAAGAAATGTTCATTTTATGTTGATGATTTACTCATCTATCTGGTCAATCAAAAAAAAACTGTTTGGTATGCTTGACTTATTGCAACAGTTTTTTCACATTTTCAGTATACAGAATTAATATTACAAAATCAAAAAGTAGAGTAATTTCACTCATCAATGAGCAAGTATCCTTTCTTATCAGCTCATTGTTCTCTATAAAGGACGAATCTTCTCTTTAATAATCTTTGTGGAAAATATATGGCAGTTGAACTTGGTAACAGATAGCTGATGTAGTGAATACAAGTCACTGAAAAAGTAGACTAGTCTTTTTTTAAAAAATATGAATGGTATTAGAGTTCAAGACTAGAATTTTTCAGCAACAAGCTCTGTAGAGATGGTGGCACACCACAACTTGATCATGCAGTAAGTTAAGTAGAATAGAAACCCTTTCATCATACATATCTGATTTCTCCTACTTTGTTTTACTACTAGCTCTTTATAATTTCTTAGTGTACCAATCATGTTCCAATAGACTAAAAATACTAGAGTAGGAAAATAATTTTTCTCTACAGATTCTTGTAATCTGATGCTGAAGTACAAGTCTGTCCTTCATACAACTCATAATTCATTATCCCATTATATATGGAGATCTTTAAACACAGCTCACACATTTGGTAATTGTGATTACATCCACCTAAACATGGTTCCCCTTCAGTAAATCACACATTATGAGCTAAGTTTACCTTTCTACAAAAGTATCATTGTGCTAAGGATTAGCTATTTTAATGCCTGGTGTGTTTACAGTAATCACCATTTTCTGCATAAGGGTATCATAAGATCCCTCAACATTACTGCAATATCTGAAAGGAGGATGAAGCCACATACTGCAGATGCTGACATCAGTAACCAAAGAGTGAGCTCAGTTCACCTCATTGCAATCACATCCACCAGGAAATTGTGACAAATGAATCAAGGTAGGCAATTGCACTAAGCTATTAGTTATTAAAAGTGAACTAAATTTTAAATTGCAGTACAATCATTATAAAAATGTAATCAGAACCAGCATCTTCAGCACTGATTTCTAAGCATGAAGATTTGTACTGCTATTTTTTTTATTGCATAGCCTTTTTTATGCACTTCTAATTTTGACTAAGCTACACAACATAGCTATCCAAGCTTCAGCAGTGTTATATATCCTAAAAATGTGTTGTCAGCTTTCCCTAGGGAATACATCAAATCTTAAGGTCGACATGTATTGCTCCATCAGTTCATTTCCCAGTTAGAGATGAGCAGCTATATTACATTATAAATGTCTTGTCATTCAGAATATCAGTGGCACATTCCTACAGGTAGCTTCAAGTCACAAAACATCAAAATTCACAAATTAGAAAGGTAAGTCACAAAGCGACCTCATCCTTGTCAGTAGCGTTGACAGCTAAACTTAAGCACCTTAACTGATAGACAAAAATGTATTTACTTTGCAGTTAGAGATGCAGATGATAGGAGGATATAACATTGTTTGTGTTTTTCAGCTTTTCCAGGTTAGGGCTCACCACAGCGGAACTCCAGTCCGCTAATGATTGGTAGTGGATTTTTACGTACCGGGTTACCAGCCCTGACGCACAACCTTCAATGAAGGCATGCCCCATTCACATATGCCTCCACACAGAAGACGCTCTAGCTGAGAACATAATTCTCCAAAATCAACTCTTCCATGTATGAAAATATTGATTTGCAAGTTTTCACTAAGATAATTTCTAGATGTCTTGTAACCCCCTTTTTCTCTTTTTATATCTAAGCATATAATCTCTTTATGACTTTCCCATGTCAATTACATTTGGTAGTCCATGAAAAGATATCACATCACCTGTGTGTTTTAGTCTTCCCTTTCTCTGCTAGCAATCTTATGTCATCCTGATCTGTATCCAGGGAAGAGAGACAGATAGGTTCCTGACTCTGATACTGATAACCAAATCTCAATTAGTGGCCCAGCAGACATTGGAGGAGATAGGTGGAGAGTTGTGGGAATATGAAGATGGACTGAGGACAGTGTGCTTTCCTGCACACAACTTTGCTATGAAGTGACTGGTAGAAAACAATGTCATATGAATGTGCTATCTGTAAAGAGATAGAACTTTGATTACCACAAGAAAGTGGAGAGAATTACATGGAAGACCTATTGCACACCTTCCCCCCTGACACTTTGGGCATACATGATACTGGGAAATTTAGGTAGGGCATAAAAAAACCCTGAGAGATGCCAAGATGATCATCTGTCATCCCTTGTGAACAAATCAGAGAGAGAACAGTCACATAGTAGAAAAAAAGAGACCATACACAGTGAGAGATGAAGGGGTGGGTCAGCAGACATCAAAACATATTTTTAAAACAATTACTGCCCCCAACCACCCTTCTGTTACATTATCCTACCATGCCCCTATTCAGTTTATGTTTTCACCTAGACAATTCTTTAACATTGTCTTCCCTTTCACCTCTATTCTCTCTCTCTCTCCCCTTTTCTAGTGGCCTCCTACCTTACATCTCCCCTAAAGTTTCCTTTTTGTTTTTCCTTTTCTGGGTGCTTGATTTATGCATCCTACTAGTAGCTCTCTGACTGTACATATAAAATTAGCCTCTACTTTTCAGTAAGATCATCCGTATGAATTTCTTTCCAAGTACTAAAGTTAGGGAGACTCCTGCATATTACAGATTGCCTGAGTCTGTGAATAAGTCTTTATATACATTTCCTGGGAGTTTTCCACATGTATGTGTTGATATTATCTACAGTCACTCCATGTTCCATTACTGCGCATTTAATATTTATTGTTCTTCAAAACCCAAGCAGTTTGGTCTTAGATTTATAAGTGGAGTTTTGTTTCCCTGTCCCTTCACTAAAAATGGACTCTGACATTTTCCATTTTTCTTCTCAAAAACTGTGAAAAAGTAAATGAGCTGGCCATCATAGAGGTGCACAGACTGGCTTAAAATTAATTTAGCCTTTAAATTTTAGCATTTTTCAAGTATTTTCTATTGAAATAGAGTTGCAAGAAGGCAATCAATCAAAAAAAGTATATTATGAACATCTGTCACACAGAAGATTCCAGATTCCAAAACAAGCCCATGAAGTATACAAAATATGAATAACACAAAGGAAAGTCTAAAACCTGTCAGCTAGCAGCACTGCAAGGTTACATCCCGCACACTCTATTAGCTCCTCTTATTTATATATACAGACTGTACTGTCACACAGCAGCAGGGAGGTTACCTTGTCCGCAATCTGTCCTATTCACGAATAGCATAATTAATTTTCAAGTAACAGATCAGCGCCTTGATACAGGTAATGTAAAGTTTCAATGTTTTTTTCATCCTAGAACCACAGACTACATGGATTAGTAGCAAGAGCATGCTTACCTGTGAGCAAAGGACTGATGAGGAGGCAAGCAATCTGGCTTATCAACATTTTGAAGTATAAAAGTGCTATCATGAATACAAAGAAAAGTTGTCCATGTTTAAATATCTTGTTATATCTACCTCTAAGAATCAGTCTGAAAGAGAAGTTATAAATGTATTCAATAAAAAAAGATGACAATAAGAATTTGCAAGTAAGAGCAGTAAGCGAACATTCATGTAATGTCACAGTGTGGGTAGTGTGTCAGAAGTTACTGTTGAACATCTTTTTCTTTTTTTCTGAGTAGTTTTTACCTCCATTTAAAATTATCAAATCTCCTTCTGCACCGGATCTATAACGCTATTCCTTCACATTGAGGTGAGAACCCTATTGTGCATTTCTTCACGAGTGTGACAACTAAGACTGGAGGGTGATGACATCATCTCTGTGCCTACTAGTAAATCCATTTTTTAATCATAACTCCACTGCACATGTCCAATAATAAGCCACAAGGTTTAACAAACATAGGACATCTCTGTGGGTGTGCCAGTTTTGCTAACAATGTGACCCCTCGTAAATCTACACCCACTTCAAAGCTAGCTCTCCTGTTTTCTTTCAGTCTCTACTATGAACTCTTCCGCAGGACTGCTCCCTGCTCATGTACCTGCCTCCACAAGGGATGCAAGCCAAGCAAGCCACTTCACTTCTCCCACTTCCTCTTACCATCTCCAATAGTTGCCATAGCTGTCCGATAGAGTGGTATAGATTTCATGTCCGTTGTTTCTGAAGGAGTGATATACATTTGTCTGATACTTTTCTATTGGTGTGGTATAGTCTCTTGTGCCACATGTTTCTGACTGACTGCTAAAGGATTGTGTGCCACATTTTTTGATGGTGTGGTATAGTTTCTCATGCCACATGTTTCTGATGTAGTAGTATACATTTTTAAGACATTTCTGATGGTGTGGTATAGTTTCTTGTACTACGTGTTTGCAATGAGCTGTTAAAGGCTCACATGTCATGTTTCTGATGGACTGCTAAATGACTCGGTTTCACATTTTTATGTCAGAGTGGAAAAAGATCTGTTGCCACATGTTTCTGATGGAGTGGTATAGAATGTTGTGAAGCTTCGAATATCCTGGGAAAACATACAAACTACATTTTCCTGTCACTGTATTTATTCTGTCATCTTGGTCTCTAGGCTAGCAAAGCCATGTGGATTATGAGGTATAGCACAATCGGTTAGGATGGATTTATTACACATTATTTGCAGTTTATTATGAAGTAGTTTGATACCTGAAAAAAACCAAATAATTTATTCTATTATTTTAGTTTGTAGACTAACTATGGAAGTGATATTCTTTTTCTATGAGCATTGTATTTATTATGTACTGACACGTTTTCCTATAATTGGTTTAGTGAATTCTACATTTGAAATGTAATTGGTGGTGGTATTTAAATACATTACATCCCGCTATTAAAACACTTATCAAGAAATGTTTTTTATAGAGGTAAAAAAATCATGCAGCTTGCATAGTTATACTTAAAGAAGCAGCATTTTCCCATTTGTGGCTATTTGTTCATGCTATACTACAATATATGTATATGTATCTTATGTATATATATATATATATATATATATATATATATATATAGAGAGAGAGAGAGAGAGGAAGAAAAAGATGGGCATACACACGCATTTTACATATATGCTTACTTTCTCATTTAAACTTCATATAATGGCAAAGCTTTTCTGCATTGTATGACTGATGTCCATTTAGGACAAGGAAGGGTTGTGAGTAAAGTATGCCATCAGCTAGCCTGAAAACTTTTCTCATCAGAACTGTGTATATCCTGTCCAATAAACAAACTCAGTCAATTGCACTAATATAAGTGGAAGTTTATAAACTTTATTATGGATTTTCTTGTTTGTTTCACCTACCTCCGTAAAGGAACAAGTGAATTGTTTACATTTTTATGATAACATACAAGTGGTGGATTATTCCATGTACATATGTGCAGCAGAAATCAAAATGAGTAGTGTACTCAGACAACTACAGCAAACTAGACCATTCATTTAGCGTTAGATTTAAAAACCAGTGCACAGTTCAAATGTGTACAGAACGCTATCACATCTGTCCCACATTTAGTTCACCAGTGTTCTATTTGTTCAGTTGATAGAATTTTTTCACAGCCCACTGAGTATTTTCACTTCCAGCTCCTGCCTTTCATTTTTATTACTTCAAAGCAATCAAATATCAGATATTGAAAGCTTCTGATTTCCTTTCCCTTTCAGCATTTAACTTTTCTAATCTGCCTTAGAGAGTATGTTTTTATAACTATTTACATCACTAGAAATCATCAGCTTCATAATTATTAAATTTTGAGAAACAATAAAAGCAGAGAAATTAAATTAGCAACTATCTTTACATATATCTAGCTTCTGTGCTGTCCTCACCAACATCACAATTTGTATTCTTATTTAAACCATGAGCATTTTATACTTTGCGCCTAAGAAAGTGAGAAAAACTAACCCTACATGCACATCAGCAATCAGTTCAACAATTACAGTTAAAAATAAAAGGTTATGCTATCAGCTCCAGCATCAGCAGCCTTATTTCAAACCTTCTCAAAGTTTAAATAGCTGCCATTTGTTAGGACTTTGTGTCAGTGTAGCTGATGGATTTCTTCCTGTGAATCAGACACATTAGGTTTTGAAATATACGGTACCAAATGAGATGTGGAAATAAGCAACTAATCATGGTCTGCCTTTAATTGGTATTTTCTAACCTGTTAACTGGATTTCCAAGGTTAGCAGTTAAAGCTTGGTTAAAAGAAATTCTTATAGCTATAAATATATTTTAGTAGAATTAAAATAGAATATATGCTTATTGGATATCATTGAGTTTAACTACACATTTGTTGCAATACCTCCTTAGTGGTGTAGATTATCTTTTCTTAAATAATGGCATTCTCTGCTGCTCTGCGCCCTTCTGCAGCTCTGGGCGGCATGCGGCAGTTCTGATGTATGCGTATGCCCTCGCAAGTACATCAGAGCATTGTGGTTTACTGTTGCGCTATGTTAAATGGGCTATGTTAAATGGAATTAACAAAACGAAATAAGTAAAATAAGCAGTTATTTTAGTCCCGTCTTCGCTTGTTTAACCCATTTTATGTACAACCCATTTAATATGAAAAGCGGAGAAAAAAAGCAACGATCCCACTTTTTCCGTTGCTTTTGCTATATTGTCGCTGTGTAACAAGGAGAACAGCTTTTAAAAACGGCAAAAAAAACTTTTTTTTTTTTTGCTTTTTTTTGTCGCTATGTTCCATTTAACTTTTTAACATTAACATAGACGGTTATCGGAAAAAAGTCCGAGTCCGGTTTTTCGATTATTTTTTTGATTTGAATTGAGGCACACGGTTGCTTTGGGCTGGCCAATCAGCGTGCACGTTTTAGAGGAAGAATTGTATAATATTTGATATGCTCATTGTAATTACAGTAAAGCTCTTGATCTTAATGCCAGTAGCTATGGTTACCTAATGATCTGTGTGATGTTAATGCTGGTAAAAGCTTTTATGAGGGGGCTAAGAGTTTCTGCTAACAAGTGAAATTTAAAATGCGTTTAAAAAGATTGATTCAACTATATATTTTTATTATTGCTTCATACTTTGTGTGTATTTCATACAAATGTCTGGTAGTAGTAATGTATAAATATAAGTAGAGAATATATTACATTAATATCTTGAAATATCTGCTTTTTCACTTTGTCCTTCAGTTGCTGCATACAGACACACGAGCAGACATTTTTCAGTTCTCTCTGTCTCTTACTCTGTCGCTACATTTCACATCTTTTCCTCCTTTGTCTCCTCTCCCTCCAACATTTTTCCATTTTTCACTAGTTTCATCATTGCTTCCCCAAATTTGATTACTGTCTTCAGCCTCAGTTTGGCACAGATATCCATCCTCCCAGTCTGAGGAAAGATGGAAAGAAACCATTAACAGTTTAAGTTTCAGTATGTGCCTAGGCACAAGGAAAACTTTTGTTTTCTATGAATAAACTGTTGCCTACCAACCGTTTAATCTGTCACTACTATAAGCTTAGTGAGAGTTTGCTGTGCAGGCAGAAGTCTTTCTTCCCCACCTGTCCATCTTATAACCCTGCAGTGTTCTCTCTTTTATCCTGTATAACCTAAGTGGACAAACTCACCCATTGTTAATACAGCTCACATCTGTGATATCCTGTTGCACTCTGTGCAACCTGTGCCAACAGTGCATAAAAAGGGTCTACCTGACACACTCTGAGAAATGAGCTTCACAGAGGCTTTGATTTCTGCAGCTAAGGTTTAAACATAATATAGTCATATTATTTCCTAGCCTATTCACTCACCTGGGTTTGCAGTCACAAAATCCATTCACTCATACTTCATAATCAGGCATATTGCACATGCACAGACTTATTATCTAACAATACAACCTGCAGTAGTTGGGTGTTCATCCCACTCCTCTTGCTTGCAATCTTGGGTCTCTTGTTATGCCTCTGGGTCAAACCCTTTATAGCCACACCTCCAAACCCCAAATCACCAACTCTTCTCCACTCTCTTACACACATAGTTAAACTGCATAATTACACCCATACTGTAGCACCACACTTCACAGATGCCACAGTTTAACTCAGCCCACTTTTTAATTGAGCAAAATAAACAGTACAATTTTTGACCTCACTAAATGTTTACTGGTTGTACACTTACACATGCAGTCCATCCCTTATTCTATTTCAAAATTACTCTGAAACTCATTAATCTAACTCCACAATGCACCACCTACCTCAAATTTCATACGCCATCACCAAATCCAACTCCCTAAGCCAAAAACTAAAATTCCTTAAACTCTACATAAAACTCTACCCCCCCACCCCCACTGGACTCCTTCAGATATGCAGTTCTACTGACCTCAGTCCTGGGCCACAATATATTGCTCAGTAATTATCAGAATCACTGCTCCAATCAGGCAATGCTAACTTCACACTATTCAATGCTGGGAGCCTTCTAAACAAAAATGGAAGAAACCTCTCATCTAGATATATTCTGCATAACTGAATCCTGGATGAAAGGAGCCCTCCTTTAACCAAGCCATCATTTTCCTAACAACTCCTATTTCCACACCCCAAGACCAAGGACCAGAGCTGGGAGTGAGTCACTAATGCTTACTTCAAGGTATACATCCTTACACAAAATGCAAAATTATAATGGACCCAAATGGCTTGCTAGAAATTTCTACTGTAAAAAGGTCCTCCACTCATGTTAAAGTGTACCCCTCCTCAGAAAGTCTCCTATCAGGTTCACAAAGTCTACATTGGCAAACCTTACAAGTAACCAAATCGAAACAAAAGTAATACTACGACACTTCAATCTAAACTGCCTTGTTACAATTTATGATGATATTACAGGCCTACTGATTGCCAATGTTCACACAGAACATGTAAACCAACCCACCAGACTCAATTTACTCATCAGCCCTTGCCTCCTACTCCTCCTTATCATTAATATCCATTATAAAATCTCCAAAAATCAACATTCTCTTTACCTGCCAATCAACAGAATCTATTATCATGTCAAGATCGCCAAGCCCACCATGTCTTATAAAATTTTCAACCCAAAGGCCATATCATAAAACTGATGCAGAATTAGATGAAATATCATGGTATACCATCCTGTCACAAAACAATCCTAACTTGGTAACCAAAACACTAATCTAATCATCCTTTTGCTCATCTTTCAAAGTAAACATTTCCCTAAAATAATTCGGCTTCTCAAAAGAAACACTAGCAAATGTTGCACTACTGAAATTAAAGCCATGTTGAAGCTTTGGGTTAAATCCTGATAATTCTACAAACAAGTGGTCTCCTGAGAGAATAGGCAAAGATTCACAGGCCTCTGAGAAATAATAAAAAAAGGCAGCTAGAAGACCACAGAGCTAGCTCCATGAAGCACCTATAGCAGACCCATAAAAACGATGCTAAACAGTTCTGGAACCTACTTAATTGAACCATCCCTCCAACACACATACACACACATACACACACCAAAAAGACCCCAGCAGAACAGGCGCCACTGACAGAGCCTCTCGAACATTACTTCCAGTAGACCTCCTCACAAACTTTTCAGCTCTACCCCACACAACACAAATCAGTCTGAACCTACCATATTTAAAGTACCCTTCTACTTCAGAAAAAAACTCAAAAAATTTCATAAAACCTAAGTTTTACAATACTCTTATATGCTACCCCCCAGAGCAGACTGACAGACTCACACTCTGCCTCCATTTCCTGCATATAAACATAATCACACCTCTCCTTCATTTATATAACATGTGACTTGTGACAACATAATCCCACCTCTCCTTCATTTATATAATATGTGACTTGTGACACCATACTGCCTGATAAATGTAAAACAATTTTCATAGCCCTACCCAAGTCACAAACTCCAAAGATGTTCAAGATGTCACACTAATTTTCATCTTCCCAACCCTTGGGAACATCCTAGAAAACTTAGGCTCAACCAAATGAATACATTCAAAAGTGGAGATTTCTGTCTACCCATCAACATGGCTGCTGGTCCATTCAGAGTACCATGGCTACTCTCTACACACTAATGCTTGATATCTTATTCCTAGATAAAGAACATCTAACAAGCACATTCTTCACATATCTTACAAAATCCTTTGACCTAGTAGTCCACATCCTGGTGCTAAAAGCTTTACTCATCTCTGGTATAAGCATAGATAGCCTCCCTTGGCTTCAAAACTTCCTCGGCAGAAGACAATTTAAAATACAAGTTAGCATCCACTAACATAGGTGTTCTTTAGGGACTGATTCTTTCTCCACTGCTTTTCTCACTATTCATTATAAGTCTTCAAATCCAGCCACCCTTGAGTACAATCACAGATGACATCGTTTTCAATAGACAGCACATCACATTCTACAATAAAGAAACATCTAGAAAAAGATAGCCTATCCCTTATTCAATGATCCATTGTTAATTCATACTCAATACCAAATAAGCTAAAGCTATAATCTTACAAAATAGGCAAAAAAATACCTCTCTGTAGTGCACCCACACAAAATCCAAAGTTAGCAGTCTACTTTTCTGGTTAAAGTGATTTTGCATTTCCTCTCAGATAATATAACAAAAAAGGAAAGCTACAGCAGGAAAGATGTGCCTGGTCAGAAAATCCCCAATAAAACTCCAAAACGAAAAGCTCAAATCATCATAGGAAAAGCTTTTATTATCAAGCTTTCACAACAATGTTTCTTTATGGATGATGGCAGACTGGACATAGGTAAAGATGTCCTTTTCCTTCAACTAATATACGGACTTCCAATCAGTGCTAAATCTTAGAAGAAAATTTTGACTACAGTACAAACCCTCTCAAATCACATTTGTAGATTCATCATTATCCTAACCTACCAAAGAAAACAGCACTATTCAGTCCACTCTAAAGCAAAATGACAAGCATTTATTTATGAATTTGTAGAAAAATAATCAACAGTTTCTAGGTATAGCAAATGTATATGTGACATAGTAAAAGATCAAATGAGAAAGAGCAAAGATTTAGAAAATGTTAAAAACAAATGTACATTGCATTCTTTGAGGATGGTAGACTGCATAAGCACAGGAAATCTGCTATAGCAATAGTGTAATAAAGTGGCTGAATTAGTACAGGAGTTTTGACCAGATGCATATTTTAGGTAGTAACCATGGCACAATGCAAGTATAAGGCATTGCTGTTAGAAAACATGGCCTCTTGTTAGTTGTGTATGAACTGCATGAGTTAGGTGGCATTGCTTGTGCTGAAGAATTTTCATTCTTCATTGCTGTAGAGGCACCTTTTTAAAGCTTTCCTAAAGTGGGAAGGGAGAGGTTTTCTCTTATTAATGTAGTATGGAGTCAAAGACTTTATGGCCCAAGATGGAGATGGTGTGTTCTGGGTGTTTTAACCTTGTACATAGAGTGTGCAGGTTGGGGGTGGAGGAGGAAAACTTTCTGAGGATGCATTGGGCCTGCATTTCTAAAATTCTACTAGCAAAGAAGGTGACAGATTCCATGCTGAGCAGTCTGAAAAGATTTTGGCACATAGAACTGTGCTTTTTTGTGGGATGTGAAGCCATTCTGTTCCGGCTAGGTTTGTACAGTGGTGTTCTCTTTGTGGGCTAAGGGTAAGAAATCTGCAAATATGATTAATGATTGATTGAAGTTGATTAAGCTCAAAAATATACCATAAACCTACATACTGCAGCTCTTCTACATTATAGCAGTGAAACATCCCCATTTCTGAAAATGAAATATTAGGAAGGGACAAGTAGTAAGAGTTGAATATATGACTTTGAGGTTTTTGGATTTTGTTGAGGAATGTAATATTAAAAAAAATGTGTTTACAAAGAGGCTACCCAGAGTGTCTTATAGTATAAGTATATAGTATAGAGAGAGGTCACTAGTGGGTGGGGAACCAAGTTCATTCCTGTAATAAAGGAATGTAGAAACAGCAATTTTGTGAATGATCCACACCCAGTGAACATCCATTTTAGAAACGGGTATGCTGATAATTTTGAGCAAGCCCTGTGCACAGAGTTCAAACAACACTCTAATAGAATTAGAAGAATGGCCCAGATATATTGGCACGTTTAAACAATTATCAGAAATGCCTAAGGTATTTAATAATTACCGTAAGATATTTAAAAAAAGGAAGAACTCTGAAAAATTTCTATGAAAAGAAAAAAGGAAATATCAAACCTACAAAAAAAGTAGGAAAGTATAGATGTGAGACGTGTAAATAATGCCCCAATATGAGTAATTCAGCAGTTATAGAAGTAGTTTCCAGAAAGAGGACTATAAGAATGAAGGCTTACTTCAATTGTAATAGTAGTGGGGTAATTTATATTGCCATTTGTGACCAATGCAAGTCATTTTACATAGGAAAACTGAAAGGACCATGAGGAAGCGGGTATATGAGCACATAAACAATATTAATAAAATTAATGAGAAGAATGCTTTGGCTCAACATAGAAAATACTGACATAAGGGGATGTTTAAGTTCTCTGTACTAGAATAAATAAAAATGGATCTTAGAGGGGATGAATGGCAGGATGTTTCAGAGTCAGAAAATTAATGTGGTAGTTAGATTTAGAGGCAGAGTGTCTCCATTATACCTGTATTAAAGCTGCAAAATTGTAATGGAGAGACAATTGAAAAATAATAAGTCATATGAATGTAGATGCATACATATACATTTCTTTTGGTACAACTGTTTTATTAGGTGGGGTCATGATTTTCCAGTGGTAGCTGTGTGTGTGTATTGTTTTCCTTTTTATGCATGTACACCTTTCAGAGACCACATAGGTGCAATTTTAAACAATAATTCAATTAATGGGATGATACATGACCAAAAGGAAGTAAATGAGTTTTTTAGTTCTGATGAAGTGCCAGATGTGAACAGGATAAAAGCACTAAATGTTGTTATTGAATAAATAAGCATTGGATTTTGTGTGTGGTGGTAATGCATTTCTTTTGCTGGACTGGACCACCTTGCTGTATATATCTGATTTTACATGTTAATAGTTGCTGGTCTCTCTCTATAGCTATGTAGGCAGCTCTATGTGGACTGTGTTCTTGATAATGAAAGGCCTATTTTAAGTGATTTTTTAGTCACTGCAGGGTTCTTAATACTTAAATTTGTACTTTTTGGTACACAGTTAATTTGTTCTGGTTAAGATAGTGTGAGATATTTACCAAAGAACTCTAAAACAGCGTGTTGTCCATGCAGCCAGTACAAGCACCAAGAAAATAAAAGGCTCACATAGTGTCACCAGGAAGCAGTGGGTTATAACCTCAGATAAGGCTGTAACATCCAAGTAAAACTTGAGACGTCTGAACAACTGCAACAGATGTATATACTTCAAGCCACAAAATTCAGCAACAGCAAAACAGTTTAATGCTTTTCTGTCCTCTCTGATGTGGCTGTCCCACCACTGCCAACCAATATGTGATGTGGATATCGCACCACTGCCAACCAATATGTGATTTGGATATCACACCACTGCCAACCAACATACGATGTGGATATCGCACCACTGCCAACCAGTATGTGATGTGGATATCGCACCACTGCCAACCAATATGTGATGTGGACATCATACCACTGCCAACCAATATGTGATTTGGATATCACACCAGTGCCAACCGACATACGATGTGGATATCGCACCACTGCCAACCAATATGTGATGTGGATATCCCACTGCCAACCAATATGTGACAACCCTCCACCTCTAGCCCACTAATCAAGGAGCCTCAATTCTCACCACTGGAAACAGTGGGGAATGTTCACTGGGGAGATAACAGGTATTACCAGATGGAGCTCTCTGCATCAAGTGCATTTTCTGTTAAGAGCACACAGAGACTACAGTCAGTCTGGGGCTGGTTCCTCCCTCATTCTTCAGATCTCCAATAATACTCCCCACTGGCACAGCTATTGAGTTGAGTCCTTAGCCAGGGATCGAATCCAAGTCCTCCAACACTCTCTCTGTCCAACCAGTGCTTCGTGTCCCTGCCCAAGTAGCTGACACACACACTCTTGGAGATTTGTTTTACTCACACACACACACACACACACACACACACACACACACACACACACACACACACACACACACACACACCTAGGAAAGGCTGGAACAGGTTTACTATTTATGCCCCCTTCTGCCAAGACAATAAGGTAGTCATCACTGCCACCAGAACCCCTTGTCAGCTACTTTAAGGCCCTTAGCAAAGGGTGGCCAATTTTACTCTGTAATATTAATATTAATAAAAATGGTACTCCAGAAACCAAATGTGTGAACAGTGTGACAAATCTCAAAGACCAAGAAACTGTAAATGTCACGCTAAGTGGAAAATCTCAGGCAGTACAATAAAACATGGAACTCAATCCAGATGAAATACTTTAATCCACAAGAATCAAACAGTCAAGCACTTTTGTCCCGTAATCACTGGGACTTCATCAGAACCATTAAAATAATCTTATTTAACAGTTTAAATACCTTCATCCTCATCATGTGACTAAAACAAAACATATATATTTATAGGCACACACTTTCTTGTGCCAACCACTGCAACAATACTAATATTAAAAAAAAATGTATTTGAGATACTTGAGATTATTAAAAGAAGTGTAGGGGGGGTTGGGAAAATGCAACTGAAAGATGTGGATTAAAATAGCAGCTCAGACTTAATGCTATGATACCCCCTGGCATTAATGATTACAGTTCTATTGCCCCTGTTTTAAAGATGAGAGCTTTGACTTTATAAATAATTTATTGCAATTGGATAGGATATTAGTTGATTTGTTTTTATATTTAAATGTTTATATATTTGAATACTATGTTTTTGTGTTAATTATAGATGTGTACTAGGTATTTTGTAATTGAAGTTTTGAGGGGTATGTTTTTTTTTTAAAAAAATATGTTTTGTTTTAGTCACATGATGGGGATGAAGGTATTTAAACTGATAATTACGTTGTTTTAACAGTTCTGATGAAGTCCCAGTGATTACGGGATTTAAATGCTTGGCCATTTGATTCTTGTGGATTAAAGTATTTCGTCTGGATTAAGTTCCATGTTTCATTGTGCAGCCTGAGATTTTCTACCTAGTGGGTGACATTTACATTTTCTTTAATACAAATGGTAGTTTGACCATGAGCAAGGATACTAGGAGTGGCCCACAATGTGTCACCAAATAAATATGCAAGTACTCTCAAAACTTAAATATCGCTACAGAGATCAGCCACAATGAAAGGTTTAAATATATTTAATAATAAATAATAAAAAGAACAAGAAAATACTAAGTACATATTCACAGTGACATCAGAGTTCAAATCATAGGAAATATTTAAAATAACATTGAAGGACAGGCTCTGGCAAATAAAGAAAAACAATATCTAAACTAAGCTTCACTGTATTCCTGACTATATTTAAGAGAATCATTATTCCCTAATAACATACTTAATAGCACAAGGCAGATGATATGGCAAATGGGCCCTTCTGCTGCTGACAGACCTAAGACAGAACAGAGAGTGCTCAGTCTCACCAAGAGACCTCTCAAAACAATATCTAAAATATTACTTCTGAGATAACCTGCAGAATGACATCACACCTGGTCATCTGACCCCCCCAGCTCCAACGCAAACCCCCATCGCTGGAAGCTGGCAGGACTGAGCACCCACCTGCAAAGCACATACACAAGGACCCTTGCTCAGATTTCCAGCAGGTGCTGGAAGCCACACAACAACTGCACACCTCAGATTTCCAGCAGGTGCTGGACACCACACAACTGCACACCTTCACACCTCCAAAGCAGCAACCAGTCCACCCCAAAGACAACACAGAAAGCCTCCAAGCACAGACCCCATGACCCCAGCTGCACCAAAACCTGTGAGGCTGCATCTCCACGGCTCAGCCCACAAAGTGATTCAGTTTTAGAAAGCTTCTTAAAGTCTGCTGGACTGAGGTTAACGTCTCAATTCCCAGCTTCCCCCACCAAAACACATACATCCAAACAGCCACACTAGTGCAAGCAAACCTCAGTTCTCTCCAGTAGGGCACACTGTGGACATACCTCAAATACAAAAACCCTACAAATACCCCTTCAACACAAATGTCAGACCAAATCAGCTTGATGTACACATGACACACAGTTCCAACACATCTGCATCATCAGCATCCTGTATGACACACAGTTCCAGCATACCTGCAACACAAGCATCCTGTAAAAGTCAGCACGATATCCACAAATGACACACAACCATTTACAAAATTGCAGGTAGCTGTGCTGGCAGTACTTCCCTTTGTCACAACCTCTACCATGGGACTTCATCAGAACCATCAATTATATTTAATTACACCTTTACATAATTGATTTAAAAACAGTCATGTGACACCATCAACTGAAATGTAAGGCAATATGCTAAAGCTCTGCATTATATTAAAATTTAGAAACATATAGAATCAAATCATACTTTTAAACCACAAATAAGTAAACTTCTCCATCCTAAAAAACAATTACTAATTTTAACAAGTTAAAAGTGTTAAACATGGAGGCATAAATATGAAATGTATGCAAAAATAAAAAACTATATATATATATATATATATATATATATATATATATACATACACACACACACACACACACACTTACATATGTATGTATATTAATAAAAAAAGCAGTATTAAATAAGTATATAACCTAGTGAGTTTGTAACTTAGGAACTCTAAACTTTAAAATTAGTGCAATGGAAGTGTGTTCATTTAATCCAGCTTTAATTGTAGCACTTATTCTAAGTTGTCAAATTAACTCCTGTCTCTAACTCGATCTCCCAAGCACCTCCCCTTGTAGACTTATGAACAATTTCAAGTATACCAAATAAGAATTTTGTAAAGGATGGGCAACTGAGGGTGGGTTTATATAAAGCGTTATTAATGTTTTTCTTAGTGATGTCATAGGCATGTTCATTGATCCTACTACGAAATTGCCTTTCAGTCTTCCCTACATAAAAAACGTTACATCCTTCACAAATGGTATGGTATGCTAATCCTTTAAAGATGCATTTCCCATCTCTCAGTGTAATGTCAGTGACTGGTGAACTTACCAAAATGGTAGTCTGCTGTAAGATGCATCTTCATTGGTTACATGCACCACATCACTTGGTGCCCTTACCCTTATATTTAGAAATATCTTTAAAGGGGTGCTCTCAAAAGTATTTTAGATTCCCTCCTGTTTTGGACACAAATTTAGGGCCTTCCCTCAAAGCTGTAAAAATCACTGTGTTGACTTTAGACATACAGCATCGGGCCTCAGAACACCCCTGGGGGGGTTATTACCACAACAACACATACCTTGTTGGACATTATTGCTTGCATATATCTTCCTAATTAACCCCATTTTCTATCAGGAAATGCAAATGTTGTCATTGCCCTACTCAAAAAATCCCACCTGAGACTGTTGAATGTCTTCTCTGCATCAAAACCCACCAACAATAGCAGGGGTCATCTTGCATTTTGCTTGCCTCTGGATCATCATTTCTCTGTTAATGCTGACCGTTCTTTCTGTTAATGGAACCCTTCCTCCACAAAACCCCATAGGTCTACATCAGTACGTTTTGGAGTAACTTAGCCATTCTCTTAGCTAGTATAGTTATAAATGCTTTACAATCATTGTACAAAATTTAAATCGGTCTTTATGAAGTTGAATTTAAAGGATTTCTGCCCTTTTTGGGTTTTACAGCCACCACAGCTTTCTTCCAAGATGCTTGTACTGTCCAAAATTCTAAAATATTATTAAACAAAACCTTTCAGATTTTTGTCACTTTCTTCCCTCCTAACTTCCAGGCTTTCACAGGAGTACCATCTGTCCTCTCAGGGTTTCCTGTTGACCTAATTACGCATTACCATTTTCATCACTTCCCGCCCAACTTAGGTGTTACTTTTTGAGTCTCGTCCTCCTCTAAGCTTGACATATTTAAGTTTACCATAAATATTTCCATTTTTCTTGGTCTCCCCATTCCACTGCTCAATAAAAATGTTCACAGACTGTTTGAAATATCTCTAATACCCCTAGAGATTTTCTGGTTATTGTTGCCTAAGAGGATTTACTAGTAGTTTTTGTGTTATGGTGTTATTATTAAAAAATACTTGCTTAACAGCGATCTTTCTAAACTCATACATATTTATCTAAATACTCTGCTTATTTTGCCCCAAAACCTCAACGATTTTTCCTCCTCCTCCTCTTGTTCTGAAAGGTACCTTTTTATCTGAACTATTTTAACCTTTGAAAATCTCACTAAATATTTCCAATTATCTTTCCTAATGTATCCTATTACTTTTTTCCTTTCTTTCTTGGTTCCACCACTTTATTCTTTAAATGTCATTTTCTCCCTCTCCTCTGCTGTCCCTTCTGAAGAATTCTGTATCTTCCTGATCTGGTTAAATTTTGTTCTTTCTCCCTCTCATTCAAACAGGGGCCCATCCCCACAGCGCAGGACAACAGAGCACTGACTATGACAATGTATGGACCCACACCACTGTCCAAAATAACCACCAAGGAGCGTGATTTCATGAATCATATCACTGGCATCAAATGAAATGAAATACGTTCACTAAAGCATCTAGAGCATGCAAGAAATAGGCATTGTTTTATGCACTATGTACCTTTTTACAATTAACACTTAAGTCATATCATACAATTTAAAAAGTGAATAAATAAATATATTTCACTTTCGAAAATGTTGCAGACAGTTCAGCTAAGGGTTAAATACACAAGAGAAAAATATAATGACCCAAGGAAAACAGAAAAAAAGTAACCAGTTTAAGTAAATAAGATGTTCAAAGGAAGACTGTCTAATCAGTTATATACTTCTATATCAACGAAACCAATGGAATTATTTGACTGTATCTACACTATCTGAATTTTCAGCACATAAGCAGATGCACAAATAAAGAAGTCAGTGGTAGAGAGCAGCAAGCCATTACATAGGTTCATAGGTGTTTATTAGACTAATGACCACAAGGGCCTTTTTATGCCTAGCCATGCAAACCAAATCTCTAAGTTCTGGTACCTTTGGTAACTGTAAGCCAGGGCTTGGGTGATGAAATATTTACTAGCAGGGATCTTGGAGATGAACCATTCACAGGTTGCTTATGTCCATTAGAGGCATTGGTGTCAAGCAGGGATGAATTTCCTGCTTTCTATCCAATTGTCCAAATTACACTTGAATTAGGTTAGAGAGGAACTCTGCTTCACATGGATGGAGAGCCTGCTCCATAGACGGAATAGTCGCTGGGATACATACCTGCCTCTCCAGCAGGTCCTATTTATATCACATGCACTGTTTAAGCCTTTTTAATTGGTCATCCTGGTGATGTCTTTTTTTGGGATATTCAGGAGGCTCATGAGAGTGGGGTCTGACAGTACCTTCTATACCAAGCATAGATCTCCCCTTAACAGCTTGTAGGAAATAAAATACATGGATAGGGCCTTGAGGCAGTCTGCATGGGACATTTTACTTATGCCCTGTATTTTTTAATGATTAACCGCTGGGAATGTTCTATTTGTTGGATACACCTGGTTAGGTACATACCAAAGAGGGCACTGTACTCAATTATAGATCTGATAAATGCCGAATACAGTGGAACAGTGACTTCCTTGGACCTAGATGCCATACCTTTGAAAGTTTCACAACATTCACTGATTTCCTCACTGATGTAGATGCATGATGGTCAAAGGATAGATTACTGTGTGCCCCCAAGTTTCTCAATTCTGGAGTTAGCTCTAAGGAGTGTATTGTTAATATGATAGTTGTCATTGGAGAATGACTTCACTAAGGATACTGTTATGCATTTTTTGGCATTTAGTTTTAGTCCATGGCTCTAACCCCATTTGTTTGTCTGTGTCAGCCCTTCCTGGAAAATATTTGTGTCAGTGCGGAATTCAATGCCAGCTCCTAATTTGCAATTATCTGCAAATTTAGTCAGCCAAGAACCACTGACATTGGCCTTGACATTCTCAACAAAATGGGGGTAGCAATCAGTGCAAACAGTTAAATGATGGCTGGTAGGTCATTTTCTGGAGAGTGGGTAATTTTATCTTAACACTGGAAGGATGTCATATAATGGCTCCACTATGGCAGACATGACATTAGTACCATTCACTCAAAACTTTCACCCCTCAATGAACTATAGTTCATGGCACTTTCTTGAAACTTTCCAAGAATTAATGTCTTGCAGACACCAGTTATGTCCTTCTTTTAATTACTGGGTTTAATCTTCTCTTTTTTGCTAGCAACCCCAATACAGGAACAAAAGATGAAGTTATTTACAAATTCAGATCACTCAAGTACCAGCTCAGAGTAGCTGTTCGTTTTCACGAAATGTGAAATTCACAGTCTTTGCATTAAATCTGTACAGCCATCCTCAAAGTAATTGCAGTATCTAGCTATCTCTCTCTCTCTCTCTATATATATATATATATATATATATATTTATATATATATATATATATATATATTTATATACTGTACAGCCATCAAAATAGTTGCTCTCTCTCTCTCTCTCTCTCTCTATATATATATATATATATATATATATATAATTTAACCTTAGCCTTACTAAAGGATATGTACCTGATCACTGGCGTACAGCAACAGTGGTCACAGTATTCTAAATCTATTCTGTGCATTTTGTACCAACTATGAAACTATATATATATATATATATATATATATATATATACATATACATATATCTTTGAAAAAGTCCTTTCAGTGAAAATAGTCTTATGAGGAGGGCCTGTCAGCAGGAACTCTGATCCTCTGACCACACCATGTCTCCTCTTTGGTGTGGACGTTAGAAGAAGTAGGCAGTACACAATGCAGAGTAGTTGTCCTGGCTGTAAGATGATCTGATAACATTCTGCAGTGTTAGACAGTGCTGTTCTCTAATGTCTGTTGTCATTGTTTACTCATTTTGTTGAGCTCATTTCTTTGTGACTGAAAGGACTATAGCACACCAGCCTTGTCTGTCAAAAACTGTTTTTTTTTTTTTTTAGTTCCTGAAAATTAACATTCATTACTTCAGTAATGTGGTTTACCCATCTTAACTCGGTCTTCTCCTTCTTCTGTGGTCAATCTTTTCCTGCATCACTGTTTTCTCTTGTGAGCCCTCTCTTTGAATTAAGTGGCCAAAGTATGTGAATTTTTATTTTATTATCAGGATTTCAGTTAATAGTCTGGGATTATCTCCTATAGTAGTGAATGATTTGATTTTCTTGCATTCCACAGAATCCACAAAAGTATTCACCATCAACACAGTTCAAAAACATCTGTTGTTCAATAGACAGCTTTAAAGCCCAGCTCTCATGCTATTACTGGAAATACCTTAGCTTTAACTATATTGATCATTGTAGACAATGTATTTTCTTTACTCTTTAGCATCTTTTTCCTCATTTGCAATAGTTTTCCATCCAAATAGTAAACAACTCAATCTCATGACTAAAATAACCATCTGCAGGATCTTTGAGCCCTAGAAAACATAGAATCTGGCCCTGCTTCTTCTCCATATATTTTCAAAGACCTGATGATACTAGAAGATGTTATTTTTTTTCATGATGAGCAATAAGCCAGATTTTGCACTTCTTTTATCTTTTTCAACAGCAGTTCACTTTCATCGAGCATAACTGTTCCATCTGCATACCTAAGGTTAATATTTCTACCAGACGTTTTGATGACAGCATCTGATTTGTTTATCCCTGCATTAGCATCCCCCCTTTTCACATGATATATTCAGCACAGAAACTGAATAAGTACGGACAATATACAGCCTTGTTGTACTCCATTTCCAAACCTGAATCTGTCAGTTGTTCCATATTCATTTCTAACTGTTGCTTCTTGTTGTGCATACAGATTCCTCAGTAGGTAAATAATTTGACTTGGTATCACCATTTCTCTAAGAATGTGCCACAGTATTTTATGATGGACAAAGTCAAGGGCTTTAGAGTAGGCACTTAAGTAGAAGAAAAAGTACTGGAATTCCCTTGCTGTCTCCATCGCCCATAGGATGTTAGTATTTTAATCTCTTGTCCCAACATTAAATGTTTGTAATTTGATCACTTGTCCCTCCACCACATCTAGCAATTCTCAATTCATATATTTCTGGACTATATCTTGCACAATCATTAGCAATAATTCACCAGTATGAGAAACAAGTAGAATTGTTTAATAAGTCAAGCTATCCTTAGCATTTTTTTTTTCCCAATCCAATGGTCACTCATTTAATTTACAAATTTGATGGCAAATTCTATGCAGCATTAAACAACATAATTTTGTAGGAATTTTAACAATTCAGCTGGAATTCAATCACTTCCTGTAGAGTTATTTTCCAATTTAAATAATTCTATTGATAAGGCAGTACCTATCTATTTATGTAAGAAGGAATTTGAAATCAAATTCTTATGGAGGCATACTTGCTCAAATAAATCACATGAAAAATAAATGGGTTATCGCTTAAGTTTATTATTAGTGTTTGTTTATCCAAAGCTTATCAACAAGCTATGATCCCAAATCCTGATCTACTGCCATGATAATACTCCTCAGTAAGGGTGGTCCTACCACAGATCCAAGAAACTGTAGACCAGGCAGCCTTATCAGTTTGATCTGAAAAGCTGAGGAGTCTGTCATAACCAGTGTTATTAATTATGATATCAAGAATCTCATCAGCCTTCACATACAACAATTTGGCCTTATCAAATGGATATTATGCCTGCTAAATCCTGTTACCTTTTACAAGAGGGTGATGCATGCTGTTGACAGACATCATGTTCTTCAAAGAATGGCTAAAACATTTAATGGCATATATCATGATGAGATAGCGGTAGCATTGTTGCCTCACAGCAAGAGGTTCTCCTGTTCGATTCACGGCTGGAGTGCCTTCTGTGTGGAGTCTGCATGTCCTCCCCATGGTCGAGTGGCCTCCGAAAGACATGCGTGAATGGGCGTGCATTCGCTGAAGGTTGGGCGTCGGGCTGGCAACTTGGCACCATAAAAAATCTACTGCCAATCATTAGCGGACCGGAGTCCCGCTGTGGCGACCCCTAACCAGGAAAAGCCGAAAAGACAACATCATGATAAAGAAATTATTTGGCTTAAACAAAGATCCTTATAAGATAAGATGAATAGTAAACTGGCTGAAAGACAGGATCCAGACAGTTAATATAGCAGGTGCCTTTGCAAATAGTACTATGTTAACCCATGGATTTTGTAAGGTTCTGTAACTGAAACTGATAAACAGGACCTCTGGTTAATCAACTTTGCAAATGACTGACTACTGGATGCAGTTGTCAAAAATCACCTCAGATAGCTGTACCTTATAGTAATTCTAAAATGCGCAGTGTTGTTTCTTTGAGAAAGCAGCAATGATGATGTTGTTCTCCTCCATTTTGCAAAGATCACAGCCATTATAGAGTACAATGCTTCCTTAGGGGGACAACTCACTCAATATATCAATAAATTTGAAAAGTTCCAAAGGCTCCTAATCAAAGAGATTACAGTTCATATAATAATTAGTCACCAAGAGAAGCTGGAACTCCTCTCCCTGTATTACATCTTATAGATTTCTGAGAGGCGAGTTGTGCCTCACATAAACTCACCACTGGAGAGGCAGTGCTCCTTAGTTTCCTGTATCTGAATATGTAGAGCACCTTAGGTAAAACTAGAACAAGAGATCAAAACCTTCATTAGCATAGAAATAGAATGAGATGAGCGAGAGATATCACCCAGAATCTGCTCCTTCTCTATAATAAGTTTCCTCTTCAGCACTAAGCAACGCTGTTTAATATCATCCTTCAAACTAAACCTACCTACTTCAGTGAAAAGCAGAAGCTGTACACAGGGAGACAGAGGGAAAATAAATTTGATTCACTCATGTTTATATCAACTGCAGAAGTGCAAAACATTTTACACAATGCAAGACAATTCATGTTTTATATAACTTGAAAAAGGGGGGAGGTGCATATATAACAAATATGATATCTCCTCTAACTCATACTCTCATATTTACCCGAGAACTAACTAGCATTTCCCTCCTTTTGAAAGAAGGTGAAGTCTGAGGGCAGATAATATCAAGGCATGCCCATTTATTAGACTAAAATTTGCTTAAAATAGGTCTCATTCTAGCTACCTTAAGAGCACAGTCATGCAAACTAGTAAAGAGTCTTACAGAACCATTAAGAAATAAATGCAATAAAATCACAGCAACAACAGTGAAGAGCATTCAAGTCACCAATATACCCATTAATGCTACCTCCTTCCACCTTTCAAGGCCATTCATCGACCAAATTACGTTCCTTGCACTACATGTGCTGCCTGCTGGAGTTCGAAATACAGTCAATAGAATCATGGCAAAAACCATGAAGAGCATTTAGTCTTTAATGTATGTCTTTTTGTTCCCATGACAATCTGTGGCTGTTATTTGTACCTGTTTTATGAGTTTATACTTTGGCTTGCTCAATGGCTGGGGTTGTGATGCATCTTCCCTCATTAACACAATATTTTCCCTTCAGTTACAATATTTTCTAGACTTCCTGTGTCCTCTTAAAATTTTATTATATCATTCAACATATTGATGCTGTTTTGAATCAGCTTAGACAGGGCTGCATAATTATTGCTTAAACCTGACTTTTTTTAATTGTGCACTTATCTAAGTTTGCCAAAGACCGAACAGATTGGTTTCAACCCACTCTGTTCACCCTCTGGGCTCACTCTGCTCTCCTACCCTACCCCCATTCCCACAACCCTCCCATATCAATTACATTTATACTAAGCTTACCATACTCACCAAAGCACACCAACCACTTATAATTATTAACATTATCGTTACATCTTTCCACTTAAACAATACCACACCTCCTCACACAGTTGCATCAGTACTTTTCACTCCACCTTATTTTGTCACTAATCATCACTTCCTTTATACCAAGCCCTGAAATCATGCTTGCTACTCACTCACATAATAACACATTGTACTGACCCTAGCTCATCATATTACATTATTATACTCTATAAAACCCTCTTCTTCAGGCTCCACACACTATGTGGCTACTCAATTACTCATCACTCTCCTCAACAATGTATCAACTTACCTCTTTCCACAATCTCAAAAGTGTATATACACACTCAGTCACCATTCACCTACACTCTACTCCCTCCCTACTATTCAGCCACTTTAACATATCTGCACAAGTAATTGTAAGCACACCCATCCACCTTTTCACACTAATATATTTCACAACCTACCCACTCCCACACATCCTACACAAATACTATCTACTCAGCATAAAAACCTGTCTCTGCTTCTTACTCAAATCTTACCTACTATACATCTAAGTGGTGATATCCACCTTAATCCAGGCTCCAAACCAACCATCCATACACCTCTCCCACAACTTAACTCAAACCTTCCAACTACACTCCCCATAACTCTAACTCTGGCCTATTCTTTCTAAGCATGAATATCAGAAGTATACTTAACAAATCACCTGACTTTCAAGCTACCCTTTCACTTTACTCCCCTAATATTGTTAGTTACCGAGACCTGGCTCAAGATCACTAACAAAAGTGAAACATTTCTATCTCAGGGATATAACATCCTTAGACCTGACAGAAACAAGAAATGTGGCAAAGGAGTGATACTCGTATATAAAAGCTATCTAAACATACAACAACTTCCTATTAACTCACCCCAACTCTCTGACCTGGACATTCTCATCTCACATCTTCAGCTTAACCTAAATAAGTCCATCATAATCATAGCAGTACATCTTCCCCCTGGTAACAATACTAAATTAATAGAAAACTTACTTACGTTGGGCATCCTCTACCTTAAATCATGAAACTGTCAGACTTGGAGACTTTAACTTAGGGTACCTGCATCTCCATTAACCCCACCAATCCTTTCAACCTTTTCGGTTTTACTCAACTCTTAGCCACTCCAACTTGAATTGACAAATGCAGCAATAGACACTGAATACTAGACTGGGTACTCTCCAATCATCCACACCTATACTCACAATCGGGTTGCCTTCCTGACTCCCTAAGCGACCATACACCTGCCTACCTTATCAGACACAAAACTAACTTATCCAAAAACACTAGCTATAAAAATATTCACTCAAAAAAACATTTCTCCACAGATGCATTCAGCTATCTACTGCAACATCACAATTGGGCCCCTTTGAAACAACTTTGGATGAGGCTGTTGCATACCTCAATACCTCTATCCTTAAAATCCTAGACACCCTTACTCTTATTCATAAAAGACACTGCAAATCTACACCAGCACCCTGACTAATAACAGACAGCATAAACACTATGAAACAAAAAGATAAAGCTTGGCACACATATCAAACCTGCAAAACTGAAGCCTCCCTCCACTAATACCATCAACTGCGCAACCTAGCCAAGAAACTGATTAGAACTGACAATAAATCATGCATCTCATTACAACAAAAACACTAAAACAATCTACAAAAATTCTGGATGCCCATCAGACAACTCTTAATTCCTGGAAAAACCACTACCTCCTTTCATAGCAATTTAAGCCCCAACATTAGCACAGCAACCCAATTCAACACATTTCTTTAACTCTATTCTGGCTTTAGTTAACAATTACAATAAAGATCCTCCTATCATCCAATCAACAGCTAATCACCTACCCACAGCCTTCTCATTTCAGCCTGTTTCAACTTTATATATCAAAAAACTCCTCCTCCAACTAAAACCCACTAGACTAGCTGTAGATCAACTCCCAAGTGAATTTCTTCGACTAGCATCAGATTCCATCTCCTACCGTATCTCCATACTAATAAATCACTCCATCATTGAACATTATGTACTAAAACTCTGGAAAATTTCCTATATAATACCCCTACACAAAGGTGGTCAAATCCACTGAGGTATCCAACTACAGACCAATTCCCATACTCTCCCCTCTAAGCAAAATTCTAGAAAAACGCATACACACTCAACTGCTGCCCCACCTCATACAAAGCAACCTACTATCCAACTCCCAACATGGTTTCAAACCTAAACACAGTACCAACACAGCCCTCTTAAGTTTCATAAACATGATCAATCACCATGGAAATAGTAACCACTTGTCTCTTCCATCTGCTTAGATATGTCAAAAGCATTTGACACTATATCACATAAAAAAATACTGACTTAGCATCTATTCATCTCTCTCTAGCTTCTATTACCTGGTTCCACAGCTATTTGACCGACTGACAACAATCAATGATATGGAAAAATGAAATTGCTACTCTTCTACCCATCACTATAGGAGTCCCACAGGGCTCTATTCGTGGCCCTCTACTGTTCTCCATCTTTACAAATAGCCTTAGCTCTACCACTTCCTATGCCACAATTATACAGTATGCAGATGATTCCACTGTTATCTGCACAGCCTCCTCCCTACTGGATCTTCTATCCAAGACTCAATCTGCTTTTACAGACATAGAACTTTTCCTAAAAAAAAAAAAAAATCTTATGATTTTTTTCAAATAATAAACTTCCAAATTCCCCTTCATCGATGCACATACTTTCATCCAATGGAACTATAACTGTACCAGTAGACAGCACAAAATTACTTGGTATCACAACAGATTGTGGCCTGAAATATGACAACACATTGCCCTGACCATTAAATAAGTACGTATTAAACTCTGATGTCTTTATAGGTCTAGAACATTCTTCACCTCATCAGCTAGACAAGCAATCACCAAACATACCTCCTCTCCACTCTACTATACACTTCACTCATTTTCTCAAATCTCAGAAAGACTGACCTATCTGAGCTTAAAACATGCTACCACTAAATCGCTTGTTTTGCTGCCGGCCTACACAGTAGAATCCACTACTGTACTGTCCTGAACAATTATGCTGGCTTTAACTTCCAAGCTTATTAATTCTTGACCAGCCAGCTATTGTCCACAGCATCCTCTACCAACCTAATGCTTGTCTTGCTCTAACACACCTAGTACATTCTGACATTACTCGCTCCCTCCGCTCATCTAATAAACAACTATTACTAGTTAGTAAAACCAATAACTCTTTTGGCGAATCCTTATTTTCATGTAAAATAGCAAAAATGTGGAACTGCACCCCCCACCTCATTCTTAATACCCTCTCCACCTCTAAACTTAAACTCCTTCTTAAAGAACATTTAGCCAACAACTGGCTCTGTTCATGTATCACCCCTGGATAATTCTATCTCCATATTGCTCTGTCCTGCTATGCAACTTATCTTTACTCTGTTCAAGCAAGGTTCATGTATCTACCAATGCCGATTTGTATATATAAAATGGATGATTTTATTCTTTGTACAAGGTCTTACTGCATACTGTTTTTACTTGTTCCTTCTGATAGTTATTTCTTTTCTTTTTGTGGGGGGGGTCTCTGCTGAAAAGGGGCCATGCACCCAGTCAGACTAACCCGGCAAACAAATTTAAAATAAATAAATGGTCAAAACTGAGTATTAACTTAAGATAACCACTAAAATCAAAAAATAACTACAAATCTGTCTTAAACTGTGTGAAGAATGCTTCCACACCTCATGCTCTAGAGACCTCAACCTCATTACCACAATTAACAGAACATGCTGGAGGAACAGGTTCATAACCCAGAGACTGCGCATTCTATGGAACAGACTTCCCATACATGTCAAGCAGAGCACCTCACTGACCCTCTTCAAGAGAAATCTTGAGTGGTTGGGAAACAGAAAATTCACCCTGGGGATAACTCCAGTGGCTCTACTCGACAGAGGCACTGGGAACTAAGGCAGGGTGGCACTATGCCAGAGTAATCCTATGGCTAGGCTTGTAAAGGCCCCAAGGCCATTAGCCTAGTACACACCTATGAACCTATAAGAAGCTAAGAACTAACACAATGTTTGGTATGAGTCCAGTCGAATACTTCACATTCAATACCCCATATGGTATGCTGTGAAATCTTGATAACACAGCTTAATTATTACAATTTCCAGCTCACAAATCCTAGTAATGACATAAGACAATGGATGCTAAACAGTTAACCTATCTCTTAACTTCTAATATAAAAATCACAAACCCTAAGTACAGAACAGGTAAACAATTCCCTCCACTTATTATGGGTGTAGGAGGGATTGTCAAACTGCAAGCAATTTTTCTTAAACTCAATGCCTGACTTGAGCCTTTCTGCATTTTGTATTCCATGTTCAGCAATTTTAGTTTACTAGGTTATTCATCAGTCTTACTGAAAACTGAAAAAAGCGTATTTATGAACATGCTTTTACCTTTACTGATATGCTAATATCCTTGCATCAGTTTTATTGTTTATCCATCTATCCATCCACAACCTCTTTTTTTTCTGTTTTTGAACATCGGTCAGGGTGTCAACATCAGAAGAAACAGTCATCAAGAGCCAATGTTCACACTGTTAGGTGGCTATCATTATTTTAGTATTTCCTCAACCACCCCCCCCCCCCACCAAAAAATAAATAAAAATTGGGAGCTGCCAGGTTGACATGGTCTTGATTTACAGCCTATACTCATGCTTGTATTGTATTTAAAATCTCGATAGATCACATCATATGGATACAAAATATTTCAAGGTCCTTTGGCACCACTGATTTGCAGTAGCAAGGCTGTGCTTGCATTTTTTTTTCTTTTTTTTCTTTGAATGTCTCTGGCAAGAATATCAGTCTTTCATTTTCAAAAATTCCCAAAGGGAAACTCCTGCCTAGCTCTATAGATACATTTCAATAGAAGACTTGCAAAACTACACAACTGCATTGCTTTTGTTTGGTATCACAGTTGCTCTATTTTACATTCTGGAGGAAATTTGTATGTGTTTGTGCAAGTGAACAATTGTGTGAAACAGCTCACTTGTACAGACTTTTTTTGTGTACATGCCAGTAGACCATTATATAGAACAGGTGACCAAATGAGAGTTTTAAGGGCTGTAATTATATGCAGTTACTGTTCACCTTATTGAGATGCCTTACCTAGCAAGTATCATGTTGATGCTATGGATAACAAAAAATTAGGAACATTTCAGCATCAGTGGACAATCTGCAACTAAAGTTTTATGTGTATATATATATTTTATATATATATGTGTGTGTGTGTGTGTGTGTGTGTGTGTGTGTGTGTGTGTGTATATATATATATATATATATATATATATATATAGGAGCCCTTCATTTGTTCAAACTTTCAAAACTCATATGGCCGACACCATATGAGCGAACGTTTGAAAGGCCAACAAATGATAGCAGAGATCGCGCTATAGTGTGGGACTGGGAAATTCCCCCTTCCTGCACTGTAGTGCAATCTTGGAGTGAAAATATTTAAGTAGCAAGGGGTGTGGGGGTGGCTTGTCCACCTGCATAACACAGTTTTACTGTGTTTACAGGTAGGTAGATGGTGCTATTTCAGGATGTTGGTCTTTCGGAATGTCGATCACATGCTATCGGCCATATGAAAGTCGACATTCTGAAGTAGACACACACACACACACACACACACACACACACACACACACATATATATTTCTTAAATAAGTCTTCTATGCAAACATGAGCTTAGCTGAAACAAACCCCATGAGGGGGGTTGTACTGCTGCAAACTCTGCCCCTCACATACCTATTTCACTACTGCTCAGAAAAAAGCAATTAATTTTAATTCATTGGAAATAAGCATTTTTATTTGTTTTCCCTCAATGATGACAAAACATTTCTGAAGCAATGGTCTAAAGAAAAACAGGTGCTATATCAAAATAAAAATCTAAGATCTAACACCATAGCTAGCAGGTGCTCAGTAGCTTCTGAGTTACTATTATAAAAGCAACAAATAGGCAAAACTATATTTTGAGTAAAACACCAGCAATTAATTCAATAACAGAAGTACAATTGTTAATGTATAACTTGAGTGTTTAAATCAGTTACGCTGAGCTTCTTTAGACTTTATAAATCAAGGAATATACTAATGTGAACTTTTTTCCGATTTTCATAATCAAGGAATAAAGCAATGCTAACTTTAAAGACAAGATTTGTATTATTTCTATACTAGGAAAATCCTGATGTGCTTGAATGCCATTTCAAAAACAACTACTTCTGTAAACTAATCAACCTCCAGTTTCCATTCTCTACAACATTTTAAGGGTTTTTAAATGGGACTTGAGAATTCATCTAACAACATATATCTTCAAGTGAATACTATTCTTTCAGTTGCAATGCAATATCATATCTCTGTATTTTCCAGTTTGGTAAACGCCATTATAAATTACATGGGAACTGTTCCCATGGGTATTTCATGTGGATGTTTCAAATACTTCATTCAAAGCCTTATGGTTTTCTGTAATCTACATATATGGCCTTGTTTGTCTTCTAGAATATCTCTTAATTATCAATCCCCTTCCTAATATAATAGGATATAATTTGTGAGTGAGTTTAATCTGCCTAACATGGTGATGATGTCATAATGTCCTAAATCCCACGTGTTAGTGGCATCCAGTAGAAAACTGCAAATTACTGAGATGTTAAGTGACGTTACTGAATGGAAATGACAACAAGCTACAACATCTCAAGGCCCATCTTGCAAATGTATGTTACAGTGCTTCCAAATAGTCCATTCGCAAAACCGTATCAGTCAGCACCACAAATACAGTGTATTCGTCTCAGTGCATGATAGATATTCGGCCGGATTCACGAAGGCTTACACGGAGTCTTAGAGTAGTGCAAGACTCCATGTAGCCTTCGCGATCCAGGAACAGCCCAAAGTCCGTGTAAGAGTCAGTCTAACACGGCTCTTACACGGAGTGGGCGTGGCTAAGCTAATCAGCCCACTTGCAGCCGAATAGCATGCAAATGAGGCTGATCAGCGATCCAGGAAGCCAAGAACAGCCCGTGTAAGAGCCGTGTTAGCTGCAGAAATGTACTCAGTTGACAACTGAGTACGTTTCTGCAAACACGGCAATGGAGCCATGTCAGCTCTAAATAAAGGGTGCATATGTTATAGGCAGCATGCCAATGGCCAAATATGTGGCCATTGGCAATGCAACCCCATGCAAAATATTAAAAATATTTTTATTTTTTTTCGGCAATTGCCGATGTGTAAACCAGCGCTGCCCGCATAAGCGGGCTGCGCTGCATAAAACATAAAAACGAAGGTTTTAAACCTACAAATGTAGGTTTTATGCAATACATGGAATGTCAATGGAGGGACCAGCATAGGAAAACCAACATGGCCACCGTGTAGTGGTTGCCAAGGGGGGAAGCCAAGTCTAAGAGATGTAACTAAGCATTAGTAGGCAATCTGATGCAAATTAGGGTAAGGATACTGAATTCCACTGTCACATAGCAAATGAGCACAGTCTGAGTAGTGTAAGAGTTACAGAAGGGGGAGGAACAGAGTAGGAGATAGGTGACATCACAGGGGGGAATGGCAGAAAGGGATAAAAGTCATTGGAAGGTACAGTTACATGACAGATGTCAGAGAGGTATCAAGGAAGGAGGTGTGCCTCCAAGTAAACATGAGAAAGCCAAGAAATGGAAGGTGTACACTGTTGCCTACACCAAAGTTTCTTGCTGGACGTGTATGCACACGTGTGCGCGCCATGAAGCGCGAGTAAGACGGTGTGCGCGCGTGTAAGGCAGTGTGCGCGCGTGTAAGGCAGTGTGCGCGTGTAAGGCAGACTGAGCATGTGGGAGCATGTTGGGAGATGTTTAACACTGTTTGAGCGGGCGTGCACGCGTTTAAAACCGAATAAGCAGATTCTGAACTGTGTAAGTATGTGTGCGCGCGTGTAAGCCACTGTGAGCATGTTTCTGCTGGTTTGAGCACGGCTCCACCCTGAGGAAACAGAGAGGAAAAAGGAAGCAACAGATGTACTAGGAAGTTAGCAGGGAATACTGCTGGAGCTAGCAGGTGAAAACAATTAGATGCAGGCAATTACACAGGCAGAATACTAGGCCAGCCAAGCACTTACAGCAGTGCAGAATGTTTCTCTCAAGAGACACTGCAAGACAGGAGTTAAGTTATCAGAAGTGAAAACTGAAAAAGCTGAACTCAGAGCAGAAATGTTAGGGGCTGCCATAGCTGTCATAATGAGACATAGGCGACTTGCTGAGGGTGGTGACAATGCAGATGGTGCCAGACAACCCGCAGTGAGGAGACGGAGAAGAGTGTACAGGCCCAGGGTCACCTACCACGGGTTACATGAGCTGGAGATAGTAGAGCGCTATAGAGTGGACAGAGACCTCCTGCAGCAAATAGTGGAGCTGTGCAGGCCACGCCTCACACACAGAACCAACAGAGGGGAACACATCCCAGTGGAAACCAAGGTATGTATTGGCCTAAGAATACTAGCAACAGGTACCTTCCAGAGACCAACTGGCGATATGATGGGGATATCACAGGCATCAGCTTCCAGGGTACTGCACCAGTTCCTGGATGCCATGTCAGCACATGTCGGTGATCATGTATACTTCCCCAATGCCCGTGAGGTATTGGCCAGCAACATGCGTCTCTTCCAGCAAATAGCGGAATACCCTGAGGTACTGGGTGCCATAGACTGCACGCACATACGCATCAAAGCACCAGCAGGAGAGCGGGGTAGGGCCTACATAAACCGCAAGGGCTTCCCCTCCATCAACTGCCAGGTCGTGTGTGATGCCCAGGGCATAATAATGAATGTGTGTGCTGGCTGTCCTGGGAGCTACCATGATTCCCACATCTGGCATTTGACGCAGCTGTACCAGACATTTGCCAATGGGGACATCCCACACGGACACCTAGTGGGGGATGCAGGATATGCACTGGAGCCGTGGCTGATAACACCCATCAGAAACGCACACACACCTGAACAGGAACACCATAATTAGGCACACGCACAAACACGTAATGTAATAGAGCGTGTGTTTGGGCTGCTCAAGTCACGGTTCCAGTGTCTGGACACATCTGGTGGAGCCTTGCAGTACACACCAACTACATGTACCCAAATTGTCATGGTATGTGCTATGCTACATAATATGATCATGCGAAAACAGCTGCAGCAGGACCAGCATAGGGCTGGGCCAAACAGCCCCCCACCATCGCCAAGGCCACCACAGGCACAGCGTGACTCGGAGGAGGAACAACCTGAGCCTGCCCCAGTAGGCAGAAGGAGGCGTGCCCAGTATGCCCTGGCCTTGGCAAAGAGGCAACGATAGCACATACATTGGCTCAGTAGGAACCTTGGGAATGATACCCCTCTCCGACTCACCATATAGTAACAGGGATGCCTAATGTGACACAACCTGCTCACAAACATGTACAGGGAAGTGTAATATGTGCATCCGACAGAGGCAGCCCTGCAGCACCACCTGAGGCATGAATGCTATGTGTCAAGTAATGTAACACCAAGTACCATATGCACACCTGAGGACCCGTCTAACATCCTACCCTCAACAAGCAGCATGCCACAACAGGACAACGAGATGATGAAGTGCAACAATGTCCAAAGTAATGCAGTTAGGCAAAGGGGACCCACTGTGTGCCAGTCTGGGATGACATGCTGAGCATGACATGATGCACCACCTGCCAGGACTGGCGTGCACCTATCAGTGCAGGCCGTATGGATACTGGCAAAGGCTGTTGTCATGCACAGTGTGCCCTGAATAGGAAGGCGCAGAACACAAACCTATCTCCATAGGTACCAGAACGGATAAGAATCAGATAAGGGATAAGGTCAAACAGCAAGATGCATGCAGACTAAGCCCACCCAGTATGGAGAATGTTGATAACTGTGCTGTAACAGAATACTGAGGCAAGGCTCACAACAGCACCCTAACACTACCAGGTTACACCTCATACTGTGCTGTACATCCTCAACACTTGGAACAAGCTACAAAAGGAGGGTGACCAGCAAGAATTGTCAAGGATAACCACACCCCCATGTTGGTACCACCACAAAAAGCAGCATGGACTAGCCATGCTCAAGTAACAGTGGCTAAAACTGCCCCCCAGTGTATAGCCTACTACAGAGTACTGGCCCAACACCAGGAACTGCATCGGGCCTATGCTGGAATAAATGAATATATCAAGTCCTCCAAACCACATTATATTGGGCGACTGCAAATACCCAGACACATAGACTGGGAGCATTATACCAGCTGCAACAGTGTAGGACAAAAGGTCATTGAATCCACAAACCAAAAGGCCCAGGAACAACGTAGCACACCCACAAGAGGGGCAAGCATACTGGATGTGATAAACAGCAACATGGGTATGGGATGTCAAGATGAGAAGTGTATTGCTCACTGGTAACACCAGACCATATAGTAATCACACTGGATATACAAATCCTGACCACAGTCCCTGTCCGGGAAATCACAGTGGAAAACATGTGCTAAGCATTATTTGCACACCTCCAAACTGATGTGGAATCCATGAAAGGTCCCGTGCAGGTGCAAAATATGGGCCACGCCTCAGAACCTGTAAGACAGCCATTCCATGAACACTGCCAGGAATGCTTGGATTATGCAGTCCCAAATTAAAACAAGACACAGTGCCTAAATCTGGCATGGTGGACACCAGCCATAACCAAAACATGCAAGAGAATGAGGAAGCTACTACATGATAGAGCAAGCATGAACAATGACGTAATTACTGATCAGTAGTATGGCAATATAATCTGTCCACACATGCAATCCAGTAAGGCCAGGCACAACAAGTGGAATCTGTGAATCCTGAGGCAATGTTACACCTGCCCCAAGTACACAGACAACCACCAACTCCACCCAAGAAATACAAATATATGTGAGAGATGCAACCATCCATCCAAACCGGAGGCAGAGCTCCCCAACTCAGTACACCCAAAACAAGTCAGTAGGAGAAGGTAACCACACACACCACAAACACATACCCACATAGACCTATCACAACTGCAAACCAAACACATAAACACAGAAATACATTCCCGGAGGCAGAAATCACACACACAGCACACCAACAGAGGCCACTAAAGCAGACACCCAATGAAACAGCCTCCAAACATAGCACATGCAACACATAGCACACAAAGCTGGTGTGCCAAACAGTCACAGGCCAGAAGGAGAAACAACATGCCCGATACAGTTGTAATAGGTGACTCCATAGTCAGACACACTGCTGTCCCGCACAGCAGACTGGACAAAGAAAAGGGTACAGTAAGCTGCCTGTAGGCCGCCACAATATGCCACATAACAGAAATATGAAGGTCACTCCAAAGCAAATAGAAATATGATGCAGTCATAGTCCATGCTGGTGTGAATGACCCGAGATGTACTGCCCTAGACTACATGTAAAGAGACACAGATGAGCTATCCGATTATGTAGTCCAGGCTGGTATGACACTCACCGTTCGCAGCAACCTACCCTTACCAAGAATAATGCCACAGTAGAAACATGGAATGATCAGTCATAGCAAGTAGCACACTTACTGGTGTCATTCCAAGGGGATCCAATGTCTGTCTGCTTGGGATGTCATGCTTGACAAGCCATGCAGCTGCCCTTGGGATGGCCTGCACCTGTTACCCCTGGGCGTCTGAATAGTGGATAAGGCCTTGGCCACCTCCACACAGCCTTTTGTAGGCAAGGCTGAAAAGACTGACCCACCACCCGAGAAAACATAAGTGGGAAGAAACATAAGGGAAATGCTGACCAATGCCAGATGTGTACACCCCAATATGCATGCCAGCGAGGCCATCCCCAGAATAGAGAACATCGATGTCTGTGCAGTGACAGAAACCTGCTGCAAGGCTCCTGACAGCACACCAGCACTACCAGGTTATACCATGTACCATGTGTCATGGCCCCAAAACCTGGAACACTACATAAAAGGAGGTGAGTAACCATAGGCAGCACAGACACCCATAAGTCCAGGTAACTGACAATGCACAAGGCAGTGGAGTTCACCCACGTGCAACTAACTGTAGGCAAGACTGCTGTGCAGTCTGTAGCATGCTACAGACGGCACTCTCACACACAATAACCCCCCCCCAACCGTCCTGAAGACACTGGACAGTATGAATGTCCCACCAAATACCAAACAAGGTACCACGAAATACCACATAGGTGGTAAACCATTATGTATGGAAGGAGTAACCAGGGACCAAGGGACACAAGTGAACAGTAACCTGTTATGTGACACCCACATTGCCAATGTGGCTAGGAAGACTGTCTACATGTGACACTGTATCAGGAAAGGAGTCACATCTATGGCAACAGAGGTCACTGTGCCCCTATACTTTATCCCAATCACACCCATAATCCAGTACAATGCCTCATATGGGATCTACCTTACCTGACACCTGCAGCAGTTAGAAAGACCGCAAAGGTACCTCACCAAGAGGATAAAGTGTCACACATATATGTCATATGCTGCCTGGCTGTAGACACCCCAGCTGACTCCAGTCACAGACTGCCCACACGGAGGCATTGCATGCCTGTTGTAGGAGGCCATGCCCAACACAGGAGTAATGGACATGCTCCACCCCAGACAACACATATCCATTGGAGCTGCGAGAGTGAGAGATGTCAACCTCAACAAATAATGAAATAGGATGTGCCGGTGGGACAGATACATAATCCAGAGGCTCCACACACCCTGGACCAGAATCCCACCCCATGTTAGGCAGAGCCCCTCACTGACACTGTTCAACAGGAATCTTGCCAAGTGGATGGATGATTGTAGAGTTACAGTGGGGGTCTTCACTGTGTCATGTCCAGACAGAGGCACAGCTAAGCAAATAATACATGGCCATAATATCCACATAGCAAGGGGTCTCAAAAGCCACACACACTCTGGCTAGCCTAACAAATGCCCAGGGTGGATAGCCTAGTATGAACCTATGAACCTATGTAGATACAAATTGTACAGGACACGAAGGATAATCCCAAGGCTTACACAACTGATGGTAGGAGCCATGTTGTGAATTCACAGATATGCCCTGAATCACACAAATACCACAAACACACACACATATTGCCAACATACATCCCGACAGGTGCAGTGCAAACCCCCCCCACCCCCACGAATGCAGAATATCTATCCCAGCAGACTGCTGGCCCCCTGACATAGCAGATGCTGAGGTAACAGACAACATCTCCAAAGCAAAACACACAGCAGCAATGGTATGAGATGGTGACCTGGGCTTAGTGCAACATGGAGTCTAAGATGAATGGAATGCCAAACCACACTACTGCTCAATGTCAGCCGTACCACAGAATATGTACCCAAAGAGCAGTGTACAACAACAGTGGTCCTTCTCAACAAAGGTGTTGCCTGAATGGATACTGAACAGTACTACCCCAGAATCTTGAGAAGCCCAGATTGCACAGCTATGGAAAGGAGCAGCATGTACCACAGACATATGGATGTTGGGGACCTACTGACACCGGACCCAACCCAGTGTGGCCTCCTCAAGTGCAGATCCTGCCCCTAACCATGTTGAACTCAATTGAAACAGTCATTAAGGTCATTGATGAGGGCAATGTGCTCCACACAGTGTATCTGGACCTTGCAAAGGCTTCTGTACAATACCCTACATGTTCAGTATAGATAGGCTCACCAGCGTAAATATAAACCCACATGTCAGTAGAGGGGTTGCAAACCAGACCAAGGACAGAACAGACATGGTCAGACATGCCTCAGCCATGTCAGACTACAAACCAGATATAACTGGCATCCCACAAGGCTTGGACCTGGTATCTCCCTCGTCTGGTATATATGTCCCATAGGTACAGGCAAACATGGAAGGACTGTGTCCTAACATGTTTGCAGAGGACTACAAACCGCTCACCACATATGATCCACCAGCTGACACATGCATCCCACAAAAGGGCCACATAGAAACAGACAACTGGTGCCATAGCTATGTCAGCAAGCTAAGTGCAGAAACGTGTATAGTCAACCCCCGGGGATATACAGGAAGTGCCCACCAATCACCACATAGGTGTTAACCCATTATGTAGTTAACATGTAATGAGAGACCTGGGGACACAGGGTGATAGATATCCTGCATTGGACAAACATGTGCTGTAGTGGTTACAGAAACATACCATATACCCACCTAATCATGAAGGCTGTCAGATCTACATAAGGGGAGGTCATTGTGGCTTTGCAGTCCTCCTGCATCAGTGGTACAATCGACTACAATAGCCCCTGTGGGATGTACCTCAGCAGACACCTCCATCAACTGTAAAGTCCCCAACAGTACCTCATCAGGAGTATCAATCAGCCTACACAGATGCCATGTGTTGCCTGTGTTGCTGGCATCAATAAAAATGCTGCACATAGTACAATCTGAATGGCAGTGAGCTATGCACATGACAGACCTGAACCCCAGCACTGACTTACATAGGACAAGCTGTACTGTGTGATCCATAACACAGAAGCCACTCCCACCCATGAGTGAACCCTCAGCACAGGCTACCCATACAGTCACTTATCAATCTTCCTCAATAGGAATCCTGATGGGTGGACGGGAGATGGTATGTTTATCCTGGGTATCACTGTCATGTCACAGGTAGACAGAGGCACAGTATACTAACCATGACATATGTCATGGCAAACTCCCCTTACAATGTGTGTTGAAGGACAAACACACTCTCCAACTTGCATTAGCCATGGACTAGGGCACATCGCTAGTGTTTGCAATTGTACACCTATGTTGTGGAATACACTAACAATGTTGGACAAGCCTGGTGTAAGTAGTTCATATCTGAACAGAATGCAACATGGTCAGATGTACACAACTGGCCCCACCAGGCTGTTGTGCCCACTATCGAAATGTAAAGCAGTGATAGCAGTAAAGCCCAGGTTACTGTCCACCACAGTCAAAGTACTGCCAGTACACTATACAGTACTACAGTGTTAGGTCAGTGTGAAAGGATGTTGACAACTGTATGCAAAGTATCCCATGCAAACACTGCAGGCACAGTATAATCCTGTTGTGTTCACACACAAAGCAGTTGTACAGTAACTACACAACATGACACACAACCCACAACCATGAACGGGTGATAGTTTGTGGAGTTCACACACATCCACAAATGTGGTGGGCTGCAGAGTCCAACATATGGAATGCTCACACTGGGCATGCTCACACACTTTGACAACAAGCCATGGGAAGGCTGAACTGGGCATGCTCACACACTTAGTCCAAATCTTGGTTTAGCAGTGGGACACACATATCTGGTATTGTTATGTGTTATGCCAGGAACCAACCACATTACAGCAGTCTGCCCAGTGCACACAGTTAAATGACTACAGAGACATACGTGATATAGTGGATCCCTCCCATATGCAAACAGTTTCCACAGATGCAGAGGTTGTTCATACCAACAGGGAATGCTATGGCAATAAAGATATGCAAACAGTCTATCAGCAACAAATAATGTACATTTGACAATTAAACATAATGGTGTAGAGGTCAACACTAGGCTGTTTGCCCTAGGGAATGACAGCTTAGCCATAGTGTGCTTGGTGTTTGCCTCCCCACAGGATGCACATTCCCCTTTCCAAACACAGATGATGTCAGCACCCTATAAGTAGAGCAGGAGAAAGGAAACCTCCCAGTAATGCGAATAGCGCGCTCTGCTAATGCGTCCGTCTCAAGTGTCATAACATAGCTAGGTAGGGGTTTGAATTCTGTGAATGGCAAGTGTGTGTGTTTGTTTGAGGGGGGTTAGTGTGTGAGGGAAATGTCCTTTTTGGAAACTAGGTGAACAGACTACAGGATGCCCATCCCCTTTTCTAAACACCGATGATGTCAGCACCCTATAAGTAGAGCAGGAGAAAGGAAACCTCCCAGTAATGCGAATAGCGCACTCTGCTAATGCGTCCGTCTCAAGTGTCATAACATAGCTAGGTAGGGGTTTGAATCCTGTGAATGGCAAGTGTGTGTGTTTGTCTGAGGGGGGTTAGTGTGTGAAGGAAATGTCCCTTTTGGAAACTAGGTGAACAGACTACAGGATGCCCATCCCCTTTTCTAAACACCGATGATGTCAGCACCCTATAAGTAGAGCAGGAGAAAGGAAACCTCCCAGTAATGCGAATAGCGCGCTCTGATAATGCATCCGTCTCAAGTGTCATAACATAGCTAGGTAGGGGTTTGAATCCTGTGAATGGCAAGTGTGTGTGTTTGTCTGAGGGGGGTTAGTGTGTGAGGGAAATGTCCCTTTTGGAAACTAGGTGAACAGACTACAGGATGCCCATCCCCTTTTCTAAACACCGATGATGTCAGCACCCTATAAGTAGAGCAGGAGAAAAGAAACCTCCCAGTAATGCGAATAGCGCGCTCTGCTAATGCGTCAGTCTCAAGTGTCATAACATAGCTAGGTAGGGGTTTGAATCTTGTGAATGGCAAGTGTGTGTGTTTGTCTGAGGGGGGTTAGTGTGTGAGGGAAATGTCCCTTTTGGAAACTAGGTGAACAAACTACAGGATGCCCATCCCCTTTTCTAAACACCGATGATGTCAGCACCCTATAAGTAGAGCAGGAGAAAGGAAACCTCCCAGTAATGCGAATAGCGCACTCTGCTAATGCGTCCGTTTCAAGTGTCATAACATAGCTAGGTAGGGGTTTGAATCCTGTGAATGGCAAGTGTGTGTGTTTGTCTGAGGGGGGTTAGTGTGTGAGGGAAATGTCCCTTTTGGAAACTAGGTGAACAGACTACAGGATGCCCATCCCCTTTTCTAAACACCGATGATGTCAGCACCCTATAAGTAGAGCAGGAGAAAGGAAACCTCCCAGTAATGCGAATAGCGCGCTCTGCTAATGCGTCCGTCTCAAGTGTCATAACATAGCTAGATAGGGGTTTGAATCCTGTGAATGGCAAGTGTGTGTGTTTGTCTGAGAGGGGTTAGTGTGTGAGGGAAGTGTCCCTTTTGGCAAATAGGATACGACACTACAGGATGCCCATTCCCTTTTCTAAACACTGATGATGTCAGCACTCTATAAGTATAGCAGGGGAAGAGAAAACCCCCAGTAATGCAAATAGCGTGCTCTGCTAATGCGCACGTCTCACGTGTCATAACAGTCAGATAGGGGTTTGAATCCTGCAATTGGCAAGTGTGTGTTTTTGGCTGAGGGGGGTTAGTGTGTGTGAGGACAATGTCCCTTTTGGCAACTAGGTGAACAGACTACAGGATGCACATTCCCCTTCTACACACTGTTCAGCAGGCGGCCATGGCTCTGGCACAAGTTGTCTGTTGCTATGATGCCCCTTTGGAAGATGCTTGTGTCAGCTGGGGAGTCGATTATGGTGTCCAGTTTGCAGTCATCTGCATATTTGGACAGCCACAGTTCATCCGTGTTGGCCTGTACCTCCAATAAATATGTACCAAACAAGAGGGTCCCAGGACTGAGCCTTCTGGGACACAACCTGTAACTGTTATGGGGTCTGGCATGGCTCCAGCAATGCTAACCATGTGGGTTCTGTTCTTGAGCCACTGTGCAATCCATCTAGTGACATAGGGGCTTATATTTAAGCTGGTGAGCTTCCCTAGAATGCCCAAGTGGGGTACTGTTGCGAAGGCGTTTGCAAGGTCCAGGTAGGCTGTGTGAACCACCTTCCCCTCGGCAATGGCCTTGGTGACTGTAGTAAAGAAATCAACCGGGTTACACCGGTAGTGCTGGTGTGCTCTCAGTAGCCCTGAACCAGGCATCTGTTACTGCACAGATATCGATGTTTCCCATGCCAAGGAGTGTTTTGGGTGCATGCATCTGGGGTTTAGACATCTTGCGTTGGGTAGCATTGCTCTTAGTGTCTTATCCCTTGTGATACCTATGAAGGTGGGTTTGTCATGTGAGCCATGCCTAACATAGGCACTATGGGGGTAGCAAGAGGCTTTGCCAATATCTGATAGGCCAGGGGTGACAGGTGCAGGCTGTCCCTAGCAAAGCAGGTAGTTCAACAGGAGATGGATGTGTGAAGGTGTAGTGCCTGTGACTACGTAGCAGTAGCATATATGACTGCTCACGTGGACACATGCCAGGCAGGTCATATGCACTGTGTCACAGGCAATGTACATGTGAACAGGTCAAACAGTGGCAACCTGTCAAGTGGGACATGGCCATACATATAGTAGGCTATGCAGATGGCACTAGGAGTCCACAGAAGCTCTATAACTATGCATTGCAGGTGTGATCAGTATTCCAGGGTAATTGCAAGCAAACATGCATGCAAACAAAGGTACAGTGAACAGGGCTCCATGTAGTCCATTGTACAACAAACAAGCTGTACCAGTTCCATAAGGTAACACTGCAAATATGCATGCGCTATGCACATGTATATGGAAATACACTGGTCAGATGGCTAGGGTCCAGTCTCAGTGCACACAAGTGTATGGAACATGCATGTACTGTCAGGATGTACAATAACTGGATAGAAACCCATGTGCCCATACCTGCAGTAATACACATGTCAAATAACAGACACCGATCCTTCTCTCAGTGGTGCCATACTTAGTAGGATGTATGCTCCCTGGCCTGCCACCACAGTATCCCTGACATATATGGGGACTCTCCCTCCTGTGACAGTTCGTTATGTGTGTTGGTGCTGTCTAGCATGGTATGAGATGTGTGCATGCAGTGCTAGTGTGCTCCTGTGTGTCCTGTACCAGTTGTGTAGTCCTGCACACATATCAACATCCTCACACATCTGCATTGCAGAGTCTAGTGTGGGCAACATGCCACTTGCAATTTACATGTCCATCATTGTGTATTACTACATTCATTACCCATCCCCTGTGCTACCTATGTATGTAGCCTGCTGTTGACATCATTACCACCAGTATGCCAACATGTGCAGATGATACACTATGGTACTTACCATGGGTGTGGACAACAGGACATGACAATCACACAAATACTGCATCAGGCATGCTGTGATATACCCACAATTAATTCAGCACACAGTACTGTTAACAACATGATACTATTACTACACATCTATGTGGTCACCCTGTGCATCAGCAACATGTTAACCTGTACCTGCACAGTTGTTACAGAATGCAGGAGGTGGCACAGTTTCATCATATGCACAGGGTGTGAACTTGGTATGCCTGGGTCAGCCACCCATACCACCAATTGACATGTCTGTGTATGTGTGTTGGTGAGGGACAGCAGTAGAAGGTGGGGCAGTGTTGATGCAGTGTGTGCGGTAGCCCTAGGTGTTGTTATTTTGCATGTGTGTATGGATGCACACAGTTCCACCTCATGGCTGCCATATACTGGTGTTTGTGGACAGCCACAGACTGTACCTGCCAGGTCATACAGATCAGTGTCTCTGGCCACGGACACAGTACCTGTGCCTTGCAGGGGTGCTACGGACCGTATCCGGTACCAACCCAGACTGGGTACTGTCATCAGAAGCAGGTGTTCGTTGACTGGACACAGAGCCCTGTCGGGCCTGGCCAGAGCCACGTGCACGTGGTCTCCTGGGGCGGTCTGATGACAGCACAGACCCAGCATTGCTGGGGCTGCTGCTGGCACTACGGGGCGGCCCTGTTGTCGCCCACGCCGACTGCCAGCTGCTGCTGTTGCTGGCATACGGCCACGCCGACGCAACCACCCACCATCACCCTGGCTGATGGACATGTAGTTGTGGAGCCGGTGTAATATGTCCCCACAATGTCTGTCTACGACGTCGGTGAAATCACGGATGGCGGCCGCAATGTCACGCATACCGTCGGTCATGGCTGTGCGACATGCTGCCAGCTCCCTCAGACCCTGTCTGGTGTACCGTTCCATACGTGACTGTGCCTGCATGACAGTCCGAAACATAGCTGAGGTTGTAAGACTTCTGTGGGCACGTCTGCCAGGGGCAGTACGCCCATGGATGCTCCCACGAGAACCCCTGGACATCTGTCTGTGTGGTACCATCTCTGGGCCATGCCCATGGCTGCTGTGTGGGGAAGCATGTGCCGCAGATACCACATTACCCTGGTCAATGCCCACTGTATGCTGTCCATCACCTAGGGACAGTGGTGACAAGGGGTGTATTGGCAGGATAACTGTGCGCATGGATGGGGTCGACAGCTGTGTACTGTCAATTGGCTGACCAATGGCGGACCCTGGCATACCGTCCTGTGCCATTACACCAATGTCATCAGTAGCAGTACCCACGGCACCTGACTCAGGTTCCTGCTAGATAACACCAGAGCAGCAACAGAACCTGTGGAAAGGAAACAGGAAACACAGTTTACAATGTCTACACACTACCAGCGATGCACACATGCACAGGTGCACACATGCACACATGCACACATGCACACATGCACAGGTGCACACATGCACACATGCACAGGTGCACACATGCACACATGCACAGGTGCACACATGCACACATGCACAGGTGCACACATGCACAGGTGCACACATGCACACATGCACACATGCACACATGCACACAGTTTCACCCAATTGTACAGTACTCAGTATGCGTGATATTGACACACAGACACAGACACACCTACATGCATACAAGGGGCACCACTAAGTGTGCCAAAAGGTACTATTACTATCAACAACTTTACAGGTAATGTAAATAGACACTCACCAGCATGGATAGGCTGCAATGCAGTGATACCGGAGGGTCCTGCAGACATGAGGAAACTAATGTTAGTGGGCACAACTGTGCCAATGTTACTGAGTATGATACAGGTCAGGAGTACGACAGTTGCCTTTCAAAGGTCTGCAGCTAATATTGCGGATATCACGCTTGCACATTATATACTATGGTGGCAGCTATGAACAAAGGACACACCCACATGCATTAACTACCAGTGTACACAACAGTCAACTACACATATGACATATTACCTGCACGTTCACTGTCCTGCTGCTGTGCGGCTCCAGCCTCCATCATGACGCATGTCTGCTGCTGTTGTTGTTGCAGGTGGACTGGAGCCACTACACTCAGGAGCAGTCCCTCCAGTCTGGTGAGTGGGGGATGTGTAGCCACCCCACCACCTGTGGCGACCTGTTGCCTGTGGATATCTGACGCACGCTGATGGACATGTCTAATCAAATCACTGCAGTGATGTCGTACCTGCTCATATGTCCTATTATGCATGCCTATATCATTTACCCGACGGACAAGGTCCTGCCACAGTGCAGCCCTCACCTGTTGATTCTGGCTGGTGCGGGAAAAGAGTGTTGCATAGTCCCGCACCAGGCTCTGGTGTATCTCCTCATCCTCAGCCACGGAGTAGGTTGGATGTCTTGGGTGGGCCATGTACCTGGGAAAAAAGATAACATGGTATCAGCAATCTATGTTGGCAGACCTTGGCACACATACTACACATGCTACTTGACTGTCATGATACCACATATCCCACATATGTAGCATCTGTCTGTCTATTGGTGGATACACATGTAGATGGCCAGGTATCAGTGCTCGGCCAGCAACTGTTGTACAGTACCTGCCAGGCTACGTACGACATACTACTGAACACCAGCAGTCAGAACACCAATTCAGGTGAGGTGCACCTCCTCACTCTGGGGGTTTGTGTCTAGGTACTGTATGGCGTACATCGGCGACTACTGTGGGCTGACCACACCCTGCTTGCCCTGGATATACATATCCCACCTCCACCACCAGCACAGATGGCTACAGTGCACAACATTACAGATACAGACGTTACACTTTGTAACAGTGATATGATATCCTTACAGCCCACTGGGCCACTGTCAGAGACAACCCACAATGCTGACCCCTACACAATTGCTTTCTACAGACATCTCCAAGACCGCATGGCTCATGCATTCCCATATATGGCCAGGACACTGTCCACAAAGGGACAGCATCCTGTCCGGCGAACCCCAGCCATATACTGATTGTATTACAGTTGATGTAAGCTACTGCAAGACAGAGCATCAGTCTCTGAAGGAGGGTATGTCTGAGCAGCACTGGTAAGGATCTATTTCCCATCACACTGACTACATGGGCAATGTTGAGTGGGACGTCAAGCGTGATACTGCAGATGACCAGGAGGCCTACCTGACCTATGTTAGCGACCTGGTCAGGAGCCATCCTCTATGCCCATGGGTAGTACACTACACATATTTCACCGACACCACAGCTAGGCGACATTGTGGCGGACAGGGTCAGTGCAGGTGTCACCCGCCTCCCCCTGTATTAAGGCATGGTTATCCCTGCTGACCCTAACCTCAAGGTCATCACAGATGTGCAGGTGAGAGACACCCGCAGGTCAGCAGAATACACGACATGGACGGGACCTGCTGGTATCCCCAGTTGCATGCTACATAACCTCTGACAGGCGCTAAACACACATATAGAGGTGCTATGTTACACTACCTTGACTACAGGGTATGTACCTGTACACTGGCGCACAGCACCAGTGGTTCCACTCCATGCAGGTGGCACCTCACCATACCAATACAATACAACACAATACATGACATTGTAATACAATACTATACAATATGCTAATGCCCCGTGTCTACAGCAGCGCACTGTCCTGCTAACCTGACCATTGTGACACATGTGGTGTGATGGTACCTGCTGCCGTCACACAGTTACACAGGGTGACACATATGGCATATTACCTATCTGAGTAACATGCAGCAGGGGTATGTGTGACATGTACACATGGGGAGTCTCGCATCTTAACACTGTGTGGTTTGTTGCAGGGTGTGTCCTGTCTGTGAGTTTGAACCCGTACACATGTGCACACTATTGCAGTGGCACAGACGACACACAGCAGACAGGTAGGTTGTGGATGGTGGGCGGTGCTACAATGCCTGTTGGACATCTGTCATGGGTGTGACCCCCATATGTGCATCTGGGGGTGGTAACCTGTACGTGGGCAGCATATGTGTACTCTGTGGTGTTGACAGTCACTGTGCAATGGTACTGTGTTTGGGTGCATTGTCACCATGTTGTACATGTCACTGTGTCCTTCTCCATATCTGTTGCTGTTGTGTGAGGTCCATACCATGGCATCCATTACGTGCTGTGGGGGGTACACCGACCTACATGTCCATGCCTGACTGACCATGTGTGCGGACACATACCATGTGCAGCTATTCCAGGGATAGTGTGCCACTGTGACTATCAATGGGGCCACTATTGTACACATGTCTGACCCTGACCACCCCTGACACATGCAGTGGTGGGCAGACACTCATTTATATGGTGGTTACCTGTGTAGGTGATCTGGACTGTGGTATGATACTCCGGATGTGACACTGGTGTTCACTCCGTGCCTTTGTCACCAGGCACCTGTTGCAATACATCTGTACACATGTGCCTCACTCCAGCTCTGTATACATCTCTCTCACTCTCTCTCTATACATATATATATGTATTAAGATATGTCTATATGTCTATTTATATATATATGTACATATGTCTGTATACATTTGCACATATATATATATATTGATGTACATATTCTGCTGTAGATGTGGGGGGGGCGCAGAGGGGGTGTGGGCGACAGGGGGGGGCAGGCTGTGTTGCAGGTCATCATATACAATCATACCTGTAGGTGGTCAGATCAGTCTGTCTATGTATATGTATCTATATATATCTATCTCTGCATGTGTGCATTACATAGATATGTCGCTACAATATTCTATCAGCATCTGTCTATGTAGTCCTACATCTCTCTCTCTCTATGTATGTATACATATATGCATATCATATGTATATATATACATATAAGATATATACACATACATATGTTGACATAACTACATAGCCATATGTTGGACAGGTATGTCAGCATATATGTCTACCTTACTGTATACACACACTAACATACTGCTAAACATACATAGCTGTGTAATCTAATTAGTACATGGCAGTACAACCTACGATCAAACGACATATATATGTGCACATAGATGCTCACACATACAACTGTATGTACAGCCTTCACTGATAGGTGCTGTATATCCTCTGCCCATTACACATCGTCATATACATATGGATACAGCCCAATAACACATATGGAGGGTTCACAGTATGTACACCTTGATAGTATTACTTTACAGTACCTGTGTTTGTCACAGCTGCGTCTGCTACTGTCTGCCTCTCTTTCCTGCTGCTCCACTTCACAGTTGCAGCTTCCAGGTAGCTGTTGCTGGGGATTCCTGTCTGTCTGCTTAGTTGCAGTCTAGTTCTGGGTGTGGTTCTCCCTCTCTCTCTCTCTCTCTCTCTCTCTCTGTCTCTCTTTCTCTCTCCGGGTGCAATGTACTTATTGCATGCGTGCACATGGAATACAGCATACTTTTGTAGGTATCTGCATATGCCCATGTGATGGCCTCTGCACCAATTGTTAGCCAGCATTTGCTAATTGCATGCAGCCTGTTGTGTACTGATTGCAGTTCTCACTGTGATTTCAGAACTGTGCTATAAAAGGGTGTGAGAAATAGGCGTAGCCCTTTCAGATGTTAATGGCAGGGACCATGCTGTTATGCTGTGGACAACATTCTGTGAGTGTAAAGGTTGGTATCTCTAATTTTACTCAGTGGGTTGTGGGTTAACATTCCTCCATTCATTTCTCCAGGTTCCTGTACTGACTGTGTATGTACACTAACAACTACTACTATTGTTGATGTGTGCGTGTGTGTGTGCTTTCCTTTCACCTTTGCTTGCACTCTGTTGCTAAGGCTTCAATAGTTGCCCTTTACTGTCAGTACTGGTGTGCCTGCTAGGTGTCTTGACTGTAGTGTGCTGCTGTAGCTTTCCTATTTCCCATGTACATTCACACCCTGGAATGCTTGCTATATCTGCTAGGGTGTTACAGCATGCAGTGTGGTCTGGCCATGGTGTGGGCCTTGACATCTATTAGCATATGTGGGTATGCTGCTGAGCAGGCCCCAGAGGCTTTCAGGTTCACCAGTTATGTGCCTCATGGAATGGTACATATCAGTGGGGTGCACCCATTAATATGTCTGGTATGCTGCAGTTGTGACTGTGGGTTAGCATGAGCATAGGTATTACTACACTTTTTCTGCCATGCGAGTGGTGAATACTTTCCGGACTCCATAGTTACCATTGCATGTGTTACACCTTTCTGCCTACTGTTTGTACATTTCACATGGGGTCTGTGGGGCATCCCTGTAAGACATTCACTGTTGCTATGTCTAGGTTCTTAACTATTCAAATATGGTGGTGTTGGACCCGTCATGTGTACAGATATTTGCAGGCTGTCCACATTTCTGCCTCTCAATATGGTCATTATCTCATGCACACCTTTATCTGGCAAGTCAGTCTGGGCTCAAGTGAGAATATGGTGACAAACATTCAAGTTCCAGACTGCATACCCTTCCAAACATCCCACAAGGTGTAGACCCTGTTACTTTCTGAACTGTCTGCATTTGTTGTAACTTTATTTGTAATGTGTCCCTGGTTTTGGGCCTTTGCTCCACATATTTTATTACTTGGTCCGGATGTGTTCCTGTAAGAGGTTGTGGGGTATGGGCAGTGCTTATCCTGCTGTGAGTATGTGTGTGTCTTGCAAGGTGCTATGGTGACATTATTACCTACTAGCTTCCAACTAGCATGGCTGTTTCTGTTCACACACTACTATTATGGAAATCCACCAGTTTTGTTTGTGATTCTAAATGTCATGCTTTGTGTACTACACATCAATATTCCCTTTACATTCATTCCTACTGTTAAATGATATCTTTACTTTAGCACAGTGTTTCTATATAAGAGTCATGGCTTAGTGGTAAGTCATGCAGACTATAGTTGCCAAGGTCCTGGGTTCGGGGCTCACAGTGGGATTTTATTTTTCTTTTGAACTGAGTACAGGACCTGTCAATCAAAGTGCCTAAGGCACTTTTAAGCAGTTGTAACCGGGTTAGCGCTGGTTTGCGCGGAGCTCACGCATGCGCACTGGCGGTTAGCTCACGCACACCCGCTTACAACCGCTTAAACGTGCTTACTCTTGCAAGACACCCGCTATTTTCTTTGAAAGAAAAGAAAACGGGGAGACAGGGTCACAAAGAGGGTAAGACAGTAGGGAAACAAGCTTGGGATGTGCAGGAGGGATGTAGGTAAGGACCATAGCTGCCCATTTCTTCATCAGCAACAGCTGTGCATATGTATGTAATTTGGTGTGACATTTGAAACCTTCCACCCTGAGAGAGGTGTCAGGACAACAATAATACCTGTTGTACAGCCAATTGGAATTGATGGGTTCCATGTCCAGTAGACATGTGTGCGGAATGGGCAGCTATGTATGGGGCGTAATTTTTTTGTGGGTACAGAGTGCCCTTTTTTTTTTTTTTTTTTTCAGGTGAGAGTGGTATGTCAGGTGAAGGTAGTCGGTACAGCTGGGGAGGTAGGTTGGGTAGGTTAACAGACAAGACAAACAAGACGCATACAGGGGCGGTGTATGACACGTGTGGGGGGGTTACACAATTGACGGGGACGGAGGTTGGGATGTCCAGAGCCCATGAGCCCACAGATGGCAACAGTGGAACTGATATCCCCACCCATAGGCAGTTGCCACTGTTCCTTCACTGCCCAGGATGGGGCTGTGTAGGCGGGGCAACGGGCAAGCCCGTTAGTTGTGCCACCCGTGCCTCGAGCTGGCGTAGGGGCTCAAGGACAGAGTCCTGAATCTCCCTACGCACCACAGTCCGGACGCTACGGAGGGTGAGTGGTGGATCTCCTCCGGCCACACTTGCAGAGGGGGGGCGAGCCCCATCCCCTGCAGCGCTTCCACCCGCAGGTGGCACAGGGCCACCGGAGGAGGGTCCGGACTGGGCACTAGTGCCAGGTGCACTCGCCAGCTGAGGTGGGAGAGGTGGGTCCGCCGGAACCCGCCTTCCCTGTCGTTCTATGTTTTGCATTATGTCATGACAGTTTGGGTTAGTGACATATAAATACCATTCACAGTTAGTTGTAACAGCATGCATTAGTATTCCCATTAACCACACACCCAGTTATTCACACCATTGAACAGCGTGCATAGCACATGCATAATTTGAACAGTAATACAGATTTTGCTGATCTCTGGGCTTTGTCTTGGTTCCTGTGCTATCCATACCCTTATTTGGATAAGAGGAAGCTTCTTTGTCTCACCAGTGGGAGTGGGGAGCACTGAGCAACCTATTTGTCTCTAGAGGATTGGTTCCAGCCCAGAAACTAGTAGTTTATTGGCCATTTGGGTCAATTCCTGGCTCTTTTCAACCCCCTGCTATAAAGCCCGCTTTTGCGTGCTTTAGCGCGTTTTAGCGCGAAGTTGCTCATAGAGCAGCATAGAGCAGCGTCGGTTAACCAAGTTTAAACTATTTCTGGCTCCGTAAAGTCTGCTCTTCAATTTTTCCCTTAGAACTGTTCTACTTGCAATCCAAACAGCCTTGCTCCTAAAGCATTTCTTTATACAAGTAAAGCACTCTTAATAAAAGAAAGTACTTCATTCACCTAAATTCCCTTGATTACCCATTTCCCTATAGGTCCTTTCTGACTCAGTTACACAGCAATCTTTTTCACTATTTCTAGCATGTCGAAGGGTCAGTTGCTAGTGTCCTCTCCTGTTCAGCTGGTGAATCTGGGAATTTTGAGGCAATGTTACAATTGCCTCATGTACACAGACAACCCTCTCCTCCTTCCAACAAATACAAATATATGCGAGAGATGCAACTATATAGCCAAACTGGAGGCTGAGCTCTCTCAATTCAGTACTGGCAAGACCAGTCAGGAGGAGAAGGTAACCACGCACACCACAAGCCCAGTCTCACATAGAACTATCACAATTGCAAACCAAACACATAAACACACAAAAACATACTGAGGCTGATTAAAAATCTACCAAAACAACAGAGGCCTCCAAAGCAGACACCCAAGCAAACACCATCTGAAGACATAGCACATGCAACACATAGTTCACATAGTCAGTGTGCTAAACAGTCACAGCCCTTAAGGCCAAACAACATGCCAGACACACTTGTAATAGGTGACTCCATAGTCAGACACACTGACGCATCGCCACCAGACTGAACAAGGAGAGGGTCACAGTAAGCTGCCTGTCGGGAGCTAGAATCCGCCACATAACGCATGCACTCAGGTCACTCCACAGCAAGTACAAATATGACTCAGTCATTGTACATGCCGGTGTGAATGACCTGAGACGTACCTCCCTGGACTACATGAAAAGAGACATAGAGGAGCTCTCTGATTATGTAGCCCAGGCTGGTATGACCCTGACCCTGAGCAGCATCTCACCCTCACCAAGAATGATGCCACAGTACAAAGACAAAATGATCAGTTTTAACAATTGGCTTAATTACTGGTGTCATTCTAAGGGGATCCAATGTCTGTCGGCTTGGGATGACATGCTGGACAAGCCACGCTGCTTCGCAAGGGACGGCTTGCACCTGTCACCCCTGGGCTTCCGGATATTGGCCAAGGCTCTTGCCACCCCATAGTGCCTTTTTTAGGCAAGGCTCAAAGGACAAACCCACCTCCCTAGAAAACACAAGTGGAAAAAAAGTAAGGGTAATGCTGCTCAATGCCAGAAGTCTAAACCTCAAGATGCACGCCCAAGCCCTTCTCAGTATGGAGAATATCGATGTCTGTGCAGTGACTGAGACCTGGTTCAAGGCTCCTGAGAGCACCCCAGCACTATCAGGTTTTACCTCATATCATGCTTTCTGGCCCCAAAACTTGGACCGAACCACAAAAGGAGGGGAGTATCCATATTCATCAAAGATACCCACACCTCCAGGTTAGTGGCAACGCACTAAGCATCGGAGACCATCCAGGTGCAACTAACCATAGGCAAAACTGCCTTACAGTTTGTAGCATGTTACAGACCACCCTCTCAAACTCAGGAACCCCACACAGCCTTCCTGAAGACACTAGAGAGTATGAATGTCTCTCCAAATACCATTATATTGGGAGACTTCAACTACCCAAACATAGACTGGGAACATTACTCAAGCCCCAACACCCTAGCCCAAAGGTTCCTACAATTCATTAACTCAAATGCAATGGAACAACTGGTCACCATCCCCACAAGAGGAGACAATATACTAGACCTGATCATCACAAACATGGGGACAAAATGCTCCACACGGAAGTATATCCCTCTCTGGTAAGATCAGACCATAAATTAATCTCACTGGAAATCCACATCCCGCCCCCACCCCCTGCACAAAAGACCACGGTGAAGAACTTCTCAAAAGCCAACTTCACACTTCTTAAGACTGAAATGGTATCCTTCAAGGCCCCTGGGCTAGTGGAAACCACAACCCACACTGCTGAATCCTTTGCAAATGCCTTCTACGGGCACCTTCAAGAATGCATGGATCATGCAATCCCAAATAAAACCAAGACCCATTCCCCAAAGGCAGGCGCCGGTCTGGTGGACCCCAGCCATAAACAAACTCTACAACAGGAGGAGGAAGCTACTACATGACAGAGCAAAATCCCTAAAAGGGAAGGCATCTCTGATCAGTACTAGCAAAAAACTACGATCACTCATAAAATCATCCAAGGCCAACTTTGAGAGAAAAATCGCAAAAAACACAAAAGACAATCACAAGGCCTTCTTTAGCTATGTTAGAAATCTGGGTGGAAACTCCCAGATATGCTCTGAGTTAGTCCAAAATGATACAAAATACACTGAACCCACTGACATTGCCAATATTCTGGCAGACAGGTTCAGTGCAAATTTCTCCTCCCTCCCCAAAAGGAGAAATAACTATCCCAGCAGAGTGTAGCCTCCCTAATATCTCAGATGCCCAGGTGAGAGCCGCCATCTCTAAAGCTAAAAACACAGCATCAATGGGACCGGACGGTGTCCCGGGCTGTGTGCTACATGAACTCCAAGAGGAACTAAACCCACACATGAGGCTCCTATTTAATCTTAGCCTTACTACAGGATACGTACCCAAAGAGTGGCGTACGGCAACAGTTGTACCACTTCACAAAGGCGGTGCTTGTACGGACCCTGGAAATTACTGCCCCATAAGCTTGACGAGCCTGGTCTGCAAAGCTATGGAGAGGATCATTATGGAACTCATAAACAAAGACATTGGGGATCTACAGACATTGGATCCTACCCAATTTGGCTTTGTCAAGGGCAGATCCTGCCTCTTGAACTTGATCGACTTTTTTGAAACAGTCACTAAGGCCATTGATGAGGGTAAGGCAGTTCACACAGCCTACCTTGACCTTGCAAAAGCCTTCGACACAATACCCCACTCGGGCATCATAGACAAACTCACCAGCTTAAATGTAAACCCATATGTCACAAGATGGGTTGCAAACTGGCTCAAGGACAGAACCCACAGGGTCAGAGTTACTGGAGCTATGTCAGCTATGTCAGTCTCTAAGCCAGTCACAAGCGGTGTCCCACAGGGCTCAGTCCTGGGACCCCTCTTGTTCGGCATTTATTTTTCCGAGGTACAGGCAAACATAGGAGGATTGTGGCTGACAAAGTTCGCAGATGACTGCAAACTGGGCGCCATAATTGATACTCCAGCGGACACCAACATCCTTCAGAGAGGCCTCATTGAAACGGATAATTGGTGCCAGAGCCATGGCCTTAAGCTGAATGCCAAAAAATGTATAGTCATACCCTTTGGGAAAAATAAGGTACCCACAAATTACCACATAGGTGGTAATCCATTAAGTACAGAAGAGGTAATCAGGGACCTTGGGACCCAGGTTGACAGTAACCACTCATTTGACACTCACATTGCCAAAGTGGTTAGAAAGACCTTCTATATTGCCCACCTTATCATGAAGGGTTTCACATCTAGATCAAGTGAGGTCATTGTGCCCCTGTACTCTTCTCTTATCAGGCCAATGATTGAGTACAATGCCCCATTTGGGATGTATCTTACCCGTCACCTGCAGCAGTTGGAAAGACCCCAAAAGTTCCTCACCAAGAGGATAAAGGGTCTTAAACATATGTCATATGCTGCCCGACTGAAAAAACTCCAGCTCTATTCAGTCGCATACCGCCTACTCAGAGGTGATCTGTGCCTGACGACAAGGCCATGTCCAATCCGGAATTAATGGCCATGCTCCACCTTAGTAAATCCAAATCCACCAGAGCCACGAGAGCAAGGGACTTAAACCTCAACACAGAAATAAATAGGACATGCTGGAGGGACAGATTCATAACCCAGAGGCTCCCTACACTCTGGAACAGGATCCCAGTACATATTAGGCAGAGCCCCTCACTGACTCTGTTCAAGAGAAATCTTGACGAGTGGATGGGAGATCGTAGGTTTACCCCGGGGGTCATCTCTGTGTCACTACTAGACAGAGGCACAATAAACTAAACCCTAAAAGTGCATAGTATTCTCATCCTAAGGGGTGGTGAAAGCCACACATACTCTGGCTAGGCTTATAAATGCCCTAGGGCAGATAGCCTAGTATGTACCTATGAACCTATGAACCTATACACAGTCCAACAACATGCAGGGTTGATTGATGGCAACAGGCCATCAGGTGTGGATGTATGAACGGGGCGGATGCATCAACAGACATGCAAATATATATGACCCAACAGGACAGATGTCCAGGGGTGGTAATTGTGATTGCACATACCATTTTCCCGTGGAATGGATTATAGATGGTTAGAGGGTGGGGTAAATCAGACATATTATTAACACCTTCGAATACAACCACATATGCTGTACATTTCTAATAGCTACAGTTATATACACACTACTGTTCTGACTACAGTGTCCTATATGTTAACTACTTAACCTTGCAGATGGGACTGTTACTGCAACATAACTCTACATTTTATTGCTGTTCATACACGATTCATATCGAAGTTTGTGCAGATACATCTCCTGTTAACTGTTCTTTCTATAACTGTAGACAGGTGTGGATGTTTGGTATATCAGACAGTCATCCTATCTGCATATTTCAGACTGGGAGCAGCATATCCAGATTTTGGTGTACACATTCCACATGCAGCAACACTTTGAACAGATGTTTCTGTTTGGTTCTGGGTCTCACATGCATTTAATTATGTCCTGACTGCAGTATAGTTTATTCAGGGGTTATTACTACTGTAGTGCTGTATTCCTGACACTTTCTCACACTCTCTCACTTGCTTTCATGTTACTATTCAGACTGGTACTTCTAGGCTTTATTGACATGTTTTAACAGAAATTATTACAGTTCTTTCCAGCACTCTCACTTCTGTCATGTTTCAGTATTTCCACAGGAATATATCTCACACATGTGAATTCATCCTCTTCTGCAGCTATACTTTACCTGCTGCTGCAGGTTGTGTACTATTTTCTTACAGGCAGGGCAGTTTTATTTAAAATATGTGTTGGACAGTCTCATGATTAGTTTCAACTTACAGGCTGGGAACTGTTGTAATCAGGCAATACTTGCATACACTTTCACACTCTGTGAGTTGCAGATTTAATTCCTTCCTGGCTACACTGCACTCTTATGCTAACTGTCATACATTTATATATCTTTACAGTTACTAGTAGTGGATTACTGACCTGCCTGGTGGCGCAACTGCACCAGCCTATCAGCATAGGCTCTGCGGTTCGCAGAACGGACACCTGCAGCTGTAATATAAATGAAGTAATATTGGAATACACATCTCCATGATTTCAGGTAGTTTAACTTTCTACAAACATAATTGATTTATACTTACTCAGTGGTGGGCGTGGGTGATTGCCGGGCCTCCTGGATCCAACGGTTCAGTTGGTCCTGCTTACGTCTCTTCAGGTCCGCATGGTGGTGACGGACCTGCTCACCTGTACTAGGAATTCCTGTGGCACTGGTGAGTTCATGAGCCAACTGGTCCCACGCCTCAGCCTTGTACGCTCCCCAAAGGACCTGGCCCTGCATGAGTTGGGCCTCATGGTTGTGGACTAGGAGCCAGGCCATGTACCTGGACTCCTCAACACCCCACCTCTGCCGGAAGCGACTACCCTCACCTACACCTGACATTCTAACTGCAGGTCTGTTCTACAATCGTTTATGCTGTGTATTCCCACCTATGGGGCTTATATAGTCCATTTTTCCCGCACATATCTGTGATTGGCCAGTTTGGAATTGTATCAACTTCAGTAAACCTGCATTGTCATGCTGTAGTTTGTATTCATTCCTATATATGAGCTAATATTGCATTTCTAGGAACTGCTGTCATGGCTTAGTGGTTCTGTACCTTGACTATGGTGTATAGTATCCTGGGTTCGAACCTGGCCACTGCTTTTTATTTTTCATGACTGTCTAGACATGTTGAGGGGTGTGTCTGTGTAAAGGCATTTTGGATACGGATTGCTCACCGTTGCCCGTCGGTTAGCTCGTTTGCGCGGTGCGCAGCTCCGCGCAAACGGGGTACGCCGGTGCAACACTCATTTGGCTATTGGCACGCATATGCCGCTTAGCTCAATTAGGGGCACATATATTTAGCGTGGTAAACCACTGCTCGGCTACAGGCACTCATTTTGCACCAGTTAAACCTATGCTTATCTACGGGCACATAACCTCACTCTGTTGAACTGTAGCTCAGCTATGGGCATATCTGGCAGTTTATATTCATTTCTTAGCTCACATTTATTCAATATAAATAGGCTATTAAATTGCAGTTTACATATATTCTGGTTTTATGTGTACATATATGTGTCAGGGACTTGTTTCCTGCTTATTTTGAGTTTGTGTTGTGGGGGCTCGAACCATGAATGCCTGCTCTGCAGCCGGCATCTCTACCGCTTCGCTATTGCTTCCTGGCTTATTTTGCATATGTAGTTCTTATATGCTTTCCCACTGACTGCTAACTGTAGCTGCGCTACGGGCACGCCTTCACAAAAGCACTCACGGTTAAACATCTTTACAATTTAAAAAATATCACATGTACATTTATATTTCTTTTATGTTTAATAGTCTGTAGGGGCATGTGTTGTGTTGTGTTTATTCACATTTCCGTGGACTCTGTTGTGGGTGTGTACTTTGGGCACTTTTACACTTCTGGGGGCGTGTCCGCTTGCAGGGCTCAGCCTACGGACACGCCCCCTACTGTCTTACACGGCCGTGTTCGACTTAGGTGTGATTCAGCATGCTCTCATGAATATGCAGAGCATGCTGACATCACTCAGTTTAACTGCAGCCTCCGTGTAAGAGTTATAACTCTTACACGGAGGCTTCGTGAATCCTGGGGATTATATGATACTAAAATGAGTTTTTGCTGTGTTCTTGATAGCAGAATAATGGAATATGTCCAGTTGTTCAAAATAGCACACTGTCCAGTATAGTCATCTAGTGTTAGCATCCTTGGTAAGAAATTACACACAGTTATGAGTGCATCTGAAGTCTTGGGCAGAATCTGTGAGCATCTTCATTATGTCAGGACTATTATAGAAAGAAGGGTCTTCCTATCAGAGTATAAGGATTACACCTTACGTGTTAGATTTATCAAAAGAGACAATACCTGAAAAGCTACAACACTTAACACTATTTCTTAATATTATTTTCTGACTAAAATAACACAAGTAGGTCCTTTGCCACAGGGCATGTTAACATACCCTTTACAGAAAAAGGTATACTCACTGCAATGCTAATTACGCCTTTACAGTAATGTACCCCATCTTATGACTGATTGTATCAGTAAGCCTCTGAAATACTTCAACTGCAGCTTATAGCTAAAGTTACTGAATTCCATAGATGTTATTGGATACCCATTATATTGTTCCATTATATCATGCATGCTTTTATGTTTTACTAAGGTCATAGCACCTACATCACTATTATTCATTTAATTCTATAAACCTAAAGTGCAGAAGTTATAGTAAGGGCTAGACCTAGTTTCCTTGCTTTGATAGCTGTAAACACCACATTTCAGCAGAAGCACCTGTTTTGTGTGATAATTCTCAGATCACTAGAAGATGTATTTCTGTACTAAACAGAAGTACATTTTTGATATTATTGCTGTTTGACACCACACTTCTGGAATATCTGCATGTGTGAACCATGTCATTACCTGCTCTTTGTTATTTTTATCACTATAAATTCTTGAAATACCAATTTTACTGGCTTGTATCATATCAGTCAATTAGCAGCTGTGAGCAAGTTAATAAATGCATGTTCCCCTAGGGTCTATATTATGTCCTCGAACACTTAAAAAAGCGAACGCTGATCGATCAAACTTATTTTCGCGAAACTGCAAAATATCGAAGCAGCAGAAACTCAAATTTTTTCCTAGGGAAAGAATTTGGTTGTCCGTTTCTGTTGCTTTGGTATTTTCAGTGTTATGGTGGAAAGTTACCGGTCGGATTCAGGTAAGTGTGAGATTGTGTGGATGTGAGTGTTAGGGTGATTTAGGTGAGTTAGGGTTAGGGCTCAGGTTAGGTGTGTGTGCGATTGAGTAGGCATGGGGGTTAGGGCGGATTTAAGTGAGTTAGGGTTAGGGAGCAGGTGAGGTGAGTGTGCGATAGTGACGGACCTTAGGGTTAGGGTTTGGGTTAAGGTAAGTGGGTAGTTAGTGGTGTGTGCATAGTTTAGTGTAGGGTTAGGTATCAAATTTTAGGTGTATGTGTGTGGATTTCTGTTTGTTGGTGTGCTTGTGTTGTGTGTATGTGTTCTGGATCAGCGATTTTTTTCCCTGGGAAAAAAATCGCTGATCTGACAGTTCAAGATTGCAAGCTTTCACTTAAATTAGGTCGATCAATCAGCGTTCACTTATTTAAGTGTTCAATGATATAATATAGACCCGTTCCCCTACAAGTGAAGGTAAAAACTCGTCCATTAAATTTTACACTTCTTAAACACTGCAGACATAAACCTTAATGCCTCTTAACAGTACTAGTGTTTCTTGACACAGAAAAAAACACATATAATTCTGCAATCAGGCAAACACAGGACTCAATGAATTATGACAAGGATGTGACCATGTCAAGTGTTACAATGGACAGGAGAAAGAGGTACAGTAAGCTGAACCAATGGCAACTTTGACTGGATTGAAAAAGCCTGGAAAAAATGAAAAAGATAATTATGATGGGATAAAGCATTATGAGTCACAAAAGTGATAGGAATGCTACTGCAGTTCAAACAGAATTATTAACTGATCACCTTCTCTATATTAAAAAGGGGATACTAAGCGATTATAACTCATCATTCAAATCAATATTCTCACATTGCCAATGGAATTTACACATATGCATGCACACACAGCCCTCAAAGCCTCAGAAAAGTACCTTTGTCACAAATTCCTCAAATGCATTTTTATATTCCGAACAGAGAGTGTGGAAGAGACAAAACTACAGGTGGTTAAAAAGGAAACAGTAGTGTTAAGTGTGAACAATTTGGTAGTGGGCAGGAGGTTCTAAGCTATCTAGGACAGGAGAGCAAGACACACAAAAGTGAAGAGAACATAAAGAATGAACACAGGAGGGATGAAAATTGTGCCATGAGAAGGATTACAACTAACAGTGACCATACAAAAACAAGGATTGGTTAAAGTGAAGAATGGGAGTTTTACAGATAGGATGGTTGTGTTATGGCGAAAGAAGGAAAGAAGAGAACCAGTGCAGTGAAAGAAAAGAGGGTTTCTGTGCCTGGAGATTCAATCACAAGATTTAAGCAAGAAAGGTGAAATTAGATTTCATTGAAATTGGACTTGGGCCTTAAATGAGTAAAGAGGGAGAAGCAGATCAGTGTAATTGCCAAGGCAAAATGTCATATGCATGTACAGCTAAGATGGAAGGAGCCAGAGAAGATGTCTAAAGAGGGGGTTGGAAGTAACATTTTCAAAAGTGTGTCAATAATGTCTCTTCTTTCCTTCTTTCCTCAGGTAAAGACTGCGCTCTCCAAAGCCAAGAACACAGCATCCATGGGACTGGACATCGTCCCAGGCTGTATTCTGCACGAACTACAGAATGAACTGGCATCCCACCTAAGTACCATGTTCAACCATAGCCTCACTTCAGGCTTTGTGCCTATGGAATGGTGCACAGTGATGGTTATGCCACTCCATGAAGGGTGTGCCACCACTGACACCGGGAACTATGAGACTGGTCTGCAAGGCCCTGGAATGCATCATCCTAGAGCTTATAAACAAAGACATAGGTAACCTCCAAACACTGGACCCCACTCAGTTTGGGTTTGTAAAAGGTAAATCATGCCTCCTAAACCTGATTGACTTCTTTGAAGCAGTCACCAGAGCCATAGACAAGGGTAAGGTGGTGCACACAGCCTATCTTGACCTCGCCAAGGCTTTCGACACCATCCCCCAGTCTGGCATTATAAATAAACTCACTGGACTAGGCGTAAATCCATATGTCACAAGATTGGTGGCCAACTGGCTCACTGGCAGAACCCACACAGTCAAAGTAGCCAACTCCAAATCCGATTTCAGACCAGTGAAAAGCGGAGTACCACAGGGTTCGGTCCTGGGTCCTCCTCTCCTGTTCAGTATCTATTTCTCTGAAGTCCAGGCTAATAAAGTTGGTCTCTGGCTAACAAAAGTCACAGATGACTGCAAACTAGAAGCCATAATAGATTTGACTAAGGATGTGGACATTCTACAAAGAAGCCTCACTGAGACTGATGCTTGGTGTCAAAGTCATAGTCTAAAGCTCAATGCCAAGAAGTGCATTGTCATCCCATTTGGGAAAAACCCCGTACCCATGAATTGCCACATAGGCAGTAGGCTACCAAACACCAAAAGTGTGATAAGAGACCTTGGGACACAGGTGGACAGTAGTCTCTCCTTTGATAATCACATCACCACAGTAGTCAGGAAATCCTTCTACGTGGCACACCTCATCACAAAGGAGTTCTCCTCCAGAAAAAGAAAGGTTATTGTTCCTCTCTACTCATCCCTCATCAGACCCATTATAGAGTACAATGCCCCATTTGGCATGTATCTCGCAATACATCTGCAACAACTAGAAAGGCCACAGAAATACCTCACTAGGAGGATTACCAACCTCAAACAGATGCCATACGCAGGCAGTCTCAAAAATCTCCAGCTCTACTCCGTCGCATATCGCCTACTCAGAGATGACCTCTGCCTAACATACAAAGCCATGTCTAACCCAGATCTGCTGGACATGCTACACTTAAAGAAATCCCAATCCCTCCAAGCTACATGCTGTAGGGATCTAACCCCTCGTCACCACAATAAACAGAACATGCTGGAGGGATAGATTCATATCCCAGAAACTTCCCATGCTCTGGAACAGGCTACCCATTCCTGTCAAGTAGAGCTCCTCATTAGCCCTCTTTAAGAGAAATTTTGACAATTGGATGGGAAACAGGAAATTCACCCCAGGGATCACTGCTGTGGCTCTGCTCAATAGGGGCACAAGAAAATAATTTCCTTGGGTGGTGAAAGCCAGCGAACTTTGTTTGGCTAGGGTTATATAGGCTCTAGGGCCAATAGCCTAGTATGTACCTATGAACAAAAGGCACACATTGTAAATAGAGGATTAAAGAATATAATGACTAGATACAGCAGTGGGGAAGCAGAAAAGGCTTAAAACTGCTGGTAAAATCATGAAGAAATACCATCTTTATACAAATGACAAATCTTAACCCACAAAGGAGAACAATGTTTACTGCTAGCTTGAAAAGTTAAATCTTAATCATGCTTTCAAATTAAGATGGCAGGGGAGGAAGACAAAAGCAAGGAAGGAGTTCATATCTGGGCAACAGGCAGAAAGCAAAGAGCAGCAGAAAACAGCAGAGGAAAAGCAAAGAATTCCATAGAATTGTATAAGACTGACTCAGGCAGCCGCTGGAAAGTTTTTCTCTACAATGCAAGCAGTGTAGGAAGATTGGGAGTTGCAAGTCATGATGTAGGAACTAAAACTGGATGTTGATATTAGTGGAACAGGAAATGATCTGAAGAGATGGAATATGAAGATGTCTGGGAGTAGATTCTTCAGAAATTACAGTTGATGGAGTAGCCATCCACATAAAGAGGCACATCAAACTTGAGGTCAGAGAAAAAAGGGCACCAAAGTACAAATGATGAAGGGTGTGGAAAAAAGTTAGAAGCCTGGTTAATTGTGATATGATAAAAAGGGGGAAGAAGGCTGGTGAAATGATACGATTACAGCATTTACCAGACACAAAAATGAAAAAGAATAAGAGAAGTTGAGAGAAAAACAAGAGTGTGGTAACAAAAATGAAGTATCTGAATCTGCCATGAGCAAACTAGAAAATTCTGAGCTCCATCTTAGACAGGGAGCAAGAGTTAACTGAGGTCTTGGAACATGGATGTGGTCCTAAATAGAGCAGGGGGAAGCATATATGAACAAGTTAAGACACCATTAGTGGTGTCTTGCCACTGCATAGATTCATAGACTGTTACTAGGCTAACAACCAGGGGGGGTTTTCTAAGCCTAGCTAAGTCTTCCTGAAGGAATAATGATGTACTGTATCCAAACAGGATATTAAGAGGCAGATGTTTATAAGCTACCTCTGGTCCATTACGGACATGGATGCCAGACCCAATGTAAATTGCCTCTTCTCTATCCACTGGTCTATTTTCTGCTTAAACTGGGTAATGGATGAACTCAGCTTCCCAGCCATAAGAAGCTTGTTCTATTGAAGGTGCAGTCTCTGGGGCACAGTTTAGTGTAGGGACAAGTGTAAGCATAACAATATAAAAATGAAAGGTTGATTGATTTCAACAATCAGCTAAGTTTCTGGTGTCATTCTAATGGGATTGAGTATCTGTCTGCCTGGGATGACATGATTGCCAGACTTCGATGCTTTGCCAGAGATGGCCTGCATCTCTCACCCCTGGGCTTTGGGATACTGGCCAAGGCTCTTGCCACCCCTGTAGTGCCTTGTTTTAGGTGGTGTTCCAAAGACCAAATTACCACTGTAATAGCTACAAACAAATGCAGTCTGGGGATCATGATGCTCAATGCTAGAAGTCTAAATCTCAAAATACACTCACTCAAAGCACTCCTTAAAATGGAGAACATCGACATTTCTGCTGTAACAGAGACCTGGTTCAAGGCAGCAGAAAGCACTCCTGAACTACCAGGTTATAACTTATTCCACACCTTTCGGCCACAGAACTTGGACTGAAGCTCCAAAGGCAGTGGTGTTTCCATATTCATAAAGGATGTGCGCATCTCCAGACTGGTAGCCCAACATAATGCATCAGAGATACTTTAGATGCAACTAACATTGGGTAAGACAGCAATTCAGGTTGTAGTCTGCTATAGGTCCCCAACCATGTCCAAAGACTCACACTCCATGTTCCTATGCACCCTGGATAATAGTAAGGTCCAACCTAATACACTCACACTGGACAACTTCAACTACCCCTCCATTAACTGGGAAAACTATTCATGTACCAATACACTTGCCCAACATTTCCTGGAATTCATTAATTCCAATGCCCTGGACCAGCTCGTTCTTACTCCCACTAGAGGTAGCAACATCCTTGACCTGGTCATTACTAACATGGGTGACCGTTGCTTTACAAAAATAGTCAACTCCTCCCTGGTTAGATCTGACCACAAACTGATCACCTTAGAAATCCACATCCCTCCCATCCCCCACCCCCACAAAGGTAACCATCATGAAAAACTTCTCCAAAGCTAACTCTGGGGTCCTAAAAACAGAGGTGGCTAACTTCTCGGCACCCATGCAAATGGAGAATAGTTGCATGACTGCCGATTTATATACCAATGCACTGTACGAACACTTATACAAATGCATGTATCTCAACATACCCAATAGAACCAAGATGGTCTCCTCCAAAAAAAGGAAGCCAATCTGGTGGTCCCCTGCCATAAGCAAACTTTAAAGGGTAAAGAGAAGTTATAACATTAAGGTACTAAAAGGGCAGAGCAGATAACTATATTTTCTCCTTCTGTCATTAAGAAAATGTAATATAGCATAAGAGATATAGAGCAAAACCAAAGCAGTACAGCCTGACAGAAGAAAATAATGTACTTAAATATCATCATATAGATGTAACACTACACTCTTCTGCTGTCATACACCTGTTGAGGCCAGTATTATTACTTCATCATCTGACATCTTCATGCATTAAGAAATGCGGCATAGGATTAAAACGGTCTGTGGACCCATCCAGTATGTAACGGATGTTGGCAAAAATAGTTTAGTGTAGCACAGTATACTTTTCTAGAAGTATACATTTGTCACAGCATATGTCTAGATGTCAGATGATTGGATGGTTTAAAGACAGTTATTTATATATTGCTTTTGTTTACTGGGAAGTCCAATTAGACTCATAGCATCTTTTCAGTAGAAGCCTAAGTAGGAATGCTCTGCAAGATGAAAATCTATGCAAAGTGTAAATGATGTAAAAAACAATTAAATTATAATATACATTTATATATATATATATATATATATATATATATATATATATATATATATATATATATATATATATATGCATTTGATCGGCCGGTGGATGGTCGATTGGGTATTGTCGAAAGCAGTGCAGCAAAATCTCAAAAAAGTGATTGCAAGTGCTGCGAATCACAAAATATCGCTCCTTTTTTACCCATGATAGCGCTCATTTTGGTGGTAGAGTGGTCGGAAATGTCGAATTCGGTGTTGTGTTCGTCATTACGAGATTCACACATAAAAGTCGGTGTTATACCTAATCAAGCAATGTGCGCTTGATCAAATGAATGTAAACTATATATATATATATATATATATATATATATATATATATATATATATATATATATATATATATATATGTTATTCGGTTTGCAATTTAACTGATACAAGGTAAAACATGCAGTGACATGGTGTTAAGCATAACTCATACACTTCATTGTGTCATCCAGAAGTACGATTACCCACCACAGCCTACAAGCATACAGCACAATGTTCCCGCTGTCACCGGGATGATGCTTTTCATTGAAGAAATCCAACTTGAAGTCCTGTAATTATAAGAAAAGGCACATGACCATCTTGTCCCTCTGCTGTCAAGACAAACTAACCAAACATAAGAAGACACCTGCTCTACATACTGGTCCCTATTCTCAATGACATCACAACTGGATTGAAACCTATTTAGCAAAGACACCATTTCTCAGCTGAAGAGCACTTTTATGCCGACAGTCCTCAATGGTGAAGCACCACCACTGCATATTAGGTGGATTACTTGAAGAAACTGTGATGCCAGACTGGATTGCGTTTTATTACATCAGCACTGCATGTCTCCTAGCAGATGTTTAGTGCATTTATCCCAGTTGCAGAGTCAAAGCATGGCATAACACCTCATTGCCTTGAATAGGTGCAAAACCCATTGACAATAACTGCAGAACAGGGCTACCTGCTTTAGAGGAGGCTCAAGTGGATGATGGTGTTTGAGTTGCAGGGCAGGCATTGTTCCCTGACACTGATTGGGCTGTAAGATAGGCAACAGTCACTATCCATTTGGACAAGTGATGGAAAAAAAGAGGTAATCTGCTGTTAAACCAGTCCAGAGGTAATTAAAGTTAATTTGTAGCATAGCTATGAAACTTCAGAGACCCTGCAGTTGGACAATAGCTCAGTTCATAATTTTTTTACTGCTATATTTTATTAATTCCTTCTTAAAAAAAAAGAAACTGCTATCACAGCAAGGAATATTATTCATTCATTTATTTCTTGATTACCTGCCTGATATAATCAGGGCTGCAGGAGAGGCAGATCCTTACTGTTAATCAGAATAAGCAAGGTAATGTAACTTGTTTCCTAATGGGATCCAGCCCATCACAGATGAAGAATAAAGCTAAATGTTCTCATTTCCTCATAAATGAAAGAGAGAGAGAATTGTTTTCTCTGAATGACATTTTTGTAGTCATGTGGTCCATTGAGCTATTTATTCCTTGCCCAACCTTCATATAGCTATTCTACTAAAACAAAACTCTTTACTAGGCAATGTCCTCCATTTCTTACCCACTCTCATCTGAACCTCGTGCAAATTGCTATCACCTCTTATTCCAATAACCATCAACCCAAGGCTGCATGACTGTGTGTTTAGGGAGATTTACAGTCATTGTGGGTTAAGCTTCTACAGTTCAGCCCATTGATGGTAATGACATGTTTAACAGTCTAATTTCTTTTAGACATATTTGGTAAAACAACACTTCCTCAGGTGTCAAATTTGCCTTCATCTCTCTCTCTCTCTTACTTGCCTTCTAAGAGCTGAATTTCTGAAATTTCCTTTCTAGTAACTAGAAAGACAAACATTTTAGATAAAGCAGTAACTTTTTCTTAACTACCTTGACATATCAGCATTCCACTGGCACAGTTGTGCCTTTGCAAAGCATACCACACTAAATGCAGATAAATGCAAAGTGAACAGTAGCTCCATATGTGCATATAATCAGATACATACTGACATAAGATTAGTGGGTTAGATACTGAACACCAAGTAAACTGTATTCTGCATAAACAGATTTAAACTCCTTTTGCATACGTTGGGATAAGCAGATCTGTTTATCTAGTTGTACTTAAAGGGCAAAATTCAATTATGAACAATTGTACATCTGTCGTGTGCACACTCACATATTAAGACGGTTCTTATCATTGCAATCTATTTAAAGTCTTCTGACATTTTTTTTTAGTTGCTTGACCTTTTTTATGGGCATTTATCTAGACCCATACATTTAATAATCAGAACATTAAAATACAGAATACAGCAGTACACTAAAGTGTTCACCAGGGTCCATTCCTCCAAAAGCAGTATGAATGTAATTTGGCTGTGGGAAATGTTAAGTCACTAACATGAAAGTTCTGCATCAGGAAATCTTGTTCTAAATTTCCTTTAATATCTGTGTGTGTCATCTCCTTCAGGAGCAATTAGTGACGGCAAGGTGACTAGAGTCCAACATATAGAAGTGTCATTTTCTCTACATTAGGCACCATCATTACTGGATAAATTACAAATTATTGTCAGAGGCCAGTCCAATTACAAAATCATCTTATATGACCTTTGAAAACTCAACAGAGGGCTCTGGCGCAAACAGTAAAGTGCCTGCAGAACTCAATATCCCATGTGTTTAAAATAATTATGAAGGTGAGTTTGAAATGCTCATTAGACCTGAACATTTCAGTTTCATGGAACTCACTCACTCTGATCTTATACTAATTTGCTATGATTATATCATTCACCCCCTTATCCCATTATGCAAGTGACATCTAGTATTGTGTATTTGTTTGTAAAATGTACAGTTTTAAAATTGCTTTTCTGATTATTTCCCATATATACAAGCAAACATTATTTCTGTAAGTGAGATGTGCTCATTCTGATTAAAGTTGATTTTCCTACTAAATTAATATTGCTTTACTGGTTTCTTTTCTTCCAAACAGTTAACATAGTGAAACCACCATGCCCTCAATGTTGCATGTATAAATGAAAGTGTTGCCTTTAGAGGAATTATTTCAGAAAAGCTGGGGCATTTTAACTAATCATATTATGCTCAGAATTTGTAAATGCATTGTTTTGCCTGTGAATCTGTTGTTAGTAAGAGACAAATTGTGCAAATATTTAACTTCTGTTAGTTGTTTGCAGGAAAAAATACATTTATATTTAAACTAACACAAAGAATGCATACATCATATATACAGAAAGGAAATGTACCTTTGTTTATGAATGAGATCCTGAAATAAGCATGCATTTTATGTACATACACAACAAACAATGATATAGCATAAAGGCCTGTTTTAAATGTGATTTGTCAAAAAACGATTATAGCAGTATTCAGAAACAAATAATGCACTGCATTAAGAGAACTAGCTTGGGTGAGTGGCAGCATGCAGGTAGGCAGAGATTCAGAGAAACATGGAACATGAGCAAGTTAGCAGGAAATTAGAGTGGAATGTATTGCATGCAGACAACCAAATAATGGCTTGAAATGAGTGCCTGTGTTATAATGTGAAGCACAAAATGAAACATGGCTTCATGACCAAAAATGTATAAAAGTTGTGAGACAAACCACAGAGATCAGCTTATCTGGTCATCATTTCTCTGTGAAGAGGTTTGCTGCTTATGCCAAGATACAAGAGTAACATCTGCATTACATGGTCAGCACTTATTTGCCTCTTTTTACAGTCAATATCCACCATGCTGCATGTTACCACACTCTACATCACAGAAGAGTCCAACAGTGGTTAACATAACATCAGGATATTGTCAACAGGTATTGCATGAACTGAGACATCATATGGGAGCTAGTAGATATGCCATCCTTTTATTAGATGAAGAGATAAGCGTGGAATGCCTATTGCAGTGGACATAAAGATATGAGAAGCATCGACAATCCTTGCTATAGGGAACTTTCAGTGTCCAACAGGGGATATGCTATAAGGTATGCATGCATCAGCTTTGCACATCCTACACCTGCCTTCTGATGTGATGCTGATTTCCACAGATTATAGGTTAGAGAAACACTGCTCTTTGCACATTATATGACATAGTCCATTTACCACAATGCCTGGGGGCCATTGACAGAAACCTTGTTATCAGTACTCGACCTGCTCCACTTGGCATCTGCAGCAACTTCAAGTCTGTAAGGCAAACAGGAGATCATATAGACTGTGTCAATGTGTGCCATAAAAGCAGTTTTTATGATTCCTGCACTTGGTAGAGAAAAACTTGTCAGCATTTTATCAACAGGAATTTACACAAAATAATCTTGTTGGTACATGCACTGACCACCAACTATACAGACGAGAAAGGTCCAGTCAAAAGAACATGTACAGCACTGTAGAAGACCACTCATAAAGGTGTTTTTTTTTGTGTGTGGTTTGCAGGTGATGCTGGTCATGCCTTGGAGCCATGGCTAATGACACCCATCCAAGATTTACCAGATAGTGACAGAGATGGCATACACCACCACGTTGCTGCTGACAGAAAACACTGTTGGACATCTGCTTGGAGTGCTAATGGCTCACTTCCACTGCCTGGATACAATTGGTAGAGCAAAGCAGTATGCTCTGGAGACATGCAACTAGATAAATGCGGCCTGTGTCATGCCAAAAAACATGGTGTTATGAAGACAGTTACAACAAGAGGATTCCATGGCACTGGTTAACATACATGCATTCAGTACCAGAAAAGAAGCAGGATTTGGTGACAATAGAGGAACTGGATGCAACAAGTCATTATGCAAGGCATGGGAACACCATCATGTCACAGCACTGGCAAAGAAGTGGCCCCCGATGAACAACTACTAGTCACAACAGGATAACTCCATAAAACTGATAAAGTTACACATGGAGCCTATGCTTTTCAGTTCTTTGAGTGGCCATGCTGTACATCAGAGTATCAGACATTAGTATACCCATATTAGTCAGAGGGATGGGCAAGGCACAGTCACCATCAATAGCACAGGTGGGGTGGGCAGAGTAACAGAGGACATAGATGGAGTGATGGCCATTGTCTGCACACCTGTTAAGCAGTTAGTAGTGTCAGAGATCATCTCCTTGAGAATGAGTGAAGCCTCCATAAGTGGAATGCTGACTAGTTGTGTAACACTGCCCCATAGTGCAAAGAACTGGATAAAGTTGGTCAAGGGAATGGTATAGTACACAGCTGCATGTGCAGGAATGTAAACATGGATGTGACTATGTTGTTCCTTCAACATACGCTTGCCTACACATGGAATATTGTAGGTGACACTTGTTGTAAAGCTACATTGGAATGGGCTGGCATTGAACTACAAGACCCATAGGCATTACCCAGAGTAGAGCCAGACAAGCTTCAGTCATAGCCATGAGAGTGTTTTCAGCCAGGAATAGAAAACACAGTGGTGCAATTAAGTGCCCATGGTTGGGTTGCAAGCAGCCATGGATAGTAGGGTCATATTTGCAACACATATGCACCATCTCTGTTAACTTAGTGCGAACTCTTGCATTTAACAAGCATTCCCTTGCAGAAATATGGCAGTCAGGTCTGCACAGCTCCATTGATGGACTAATGGATGCCACAGTGGTTGCCACTATCATGAACAGACATAACTGTCCAAAGATCTTATGCTTGGTGGCACTCTGCCTCTGATGCAGAATGTTCCATTTTCTTCTAGTCCCTTTCATAGGTTCAGAGGTTGGTACCAGGCTATCAGCCCTAGGGCCTATACAAGCCTAGCCATAACAATTCCCTGGCTATTTCTTCCCACACAATTTACTTCCCTGCTCCCCTGTCTAGCAGGGTGACTGACGTGATCCCCGGGGTGAATTTCCTTTCTCCCATCCAATCGTCAAGGTTCCTTTTGAAGAGGACCAAAGAGGCACTCTGCTTGACACGTATGGGCATCTATTCCAGAGTCTGGGGAGTCTCTGGGTCAGGAACCTATCCCTCCAGCATGTTTTGTTTATTGTGATGACAAGGTTTAGATCCCTGGAGTGTGTGGCTCTGAGGGATTGGGATTTCTTTAAGTGTAACATGTCCAACAGCTCTAGGTTTGACATGGCCTTGTATGTTAAACAAAGATTGCCTCTGAGTAGACGATATGCGACAGGGTATAGCTGGAGTTTTTTAAGGCGGTCAGCGTAGGGCATCTGCTTTAGGCCTGTGATTCTTTTAGTGAGGTATTTGTGTGGCCTTTCCAGTTGTTGCAGATCAATGGTTGAAGGTCTTCTTACAGGCTATGCAATACACTGAACAACTCTGCCATAGTCTGATTAGCAGCTGACTGTTTGAACAGATCACAGACCTTTACCTCTGTGTATTATTCCCAAGTGAGACTCCCATGTCAGGAAATGTTCTGAAATCATGGCAATAGGTTCATAGGTTCATACTAGGCTATCTGCCCTAGGGCATTTATAAGCCTAGCCAGAGTGTGTTTGGCTTTCACCACCCATTTTAAATTAATTTTGCTATGCCCTTTTTCGAGGTTAGTATACTGTGCCTCTGTCTAATAGTGACACAGAAGTGATACCCGGGGTAAACCTATGATCTCCCATCCACTCATCAAGATTCCTCTTGAAGAGAGTCAATGAGGGACTCGGCCTAACCTGGACTGGGATTTTATTCCAGAGTGAAGGGAGCCTCTGGGTTATGAATCTGTCCCTCCAGCATGTCCTATTTATTTCAGTGCTGAGGTTCAAGTCTCTCGAGCATGTAGCTTGATGGGATTTGGATTTTCTGAGGTGCAGCATGTCCATTAATTCCGGGTTGGACATGGCTTTATACGTCAGGCACAGATCGCCTCTGAGCAGGCGGTATGCCACTGAGTAGAGCTGGAGTTTCTTTAACTGGGCAGCATATGGCATCTGTTTGAGCCCTTTGATCCTCTTGGTGAGGTACTTTTGGGGCCTTTCCAGTTGCTGCAGGTGTCTGGTAAGGTATATCCCAAAAGGGGCATTGTACTCAATTATGGGCCTGATGAGGGATGAGTAAAGAGGCACAATGACCTCCCCACATCTAGATGTGAATCCCTTCATGATTAGGTGGGCTATATAAAATGTTTTTCTAACCACTTTGGCCACGTGGTTGTCAAATGAGAGATTGCTATCAACTTGGGTCCCCAGGTCCCTAATTACTTCTTCTGTACTTAATGGATTACCACCTATGTGGTAATTTGTGGGCACTTTGTTTTTGCCAAAGGGGATGACTATACACTGTTTGGCGTTTAGCTTGAGGCCATGGCTCTGGCACCAGTTGTCTGTTTCTATGAAGCCCTTTTGGAGGATGCTTGTGTCAGCTGGAGAGTCTATTATGGCGCCCAGTTTGCAGTCATTTGTGAACTTGGTCAGCCACAGTTTTTCTGTGTTGGCCTGTACCTCTGAGAAATATATACCGAACAAGAGAGGTCCCAGGACTGAGCCTTGTGGGACGCCACTTGTAACTGGTTTGGAGTCTGACATGGCTCCACCAATTCTAACCATGTGGGTTCTGTCCTTGAGCCAGTTTGCAACCCATCTAGTGACATAGGGGGTTTATATTTAAGCTGGCGAGCTTATCTATAATGCCCGAGTGGGGTATTGTATTGAAGGCTTTTGCGAGGTCCAGGTAGGCTGTGTGGACCACCTTCCCCTCGTCAATGGCCTTGGTGACTGTTTCAAAGAAATCAACCAGGTTTAAGAGGCAGGATCTGCCCTTAACAAAGCTGAACTGGGTAGGATCCAGTGTCTGTAGGTCCCAAATATCTTTATTTATGAGGTCCATGATGATCCTTTCCAAACTTTGCAGACCAAGCTAGTCAGGCTTATGAGGTGATAGTTTCCAGGATCCGTTGAGGCACCACCTTTGTGGAGAGGGACCACTGTTGTTGTACACCACTCTTTAGGTACATATCCTGTAGTAAGGCTGAGACTGAACAGTAGTTTTATGTTTGGGTTTAGCTCTTCTTGAAGTTCATATAGGACGTAGCCTGGGACACTGTCTGGTCCCATTGATGCTGTGTTTTTTTGCTTTGGAGAGGGCGGCTCTTACCTGAGCATCTGAGATGTCAGGGGGGCAGCACTCTGCTGGGATAGATATTTGCCCTTTTGGTGGGGGGGGGGGTTTGCGCTGAATCTGTCAGCTAGGATGCTGGCAATGTCTGTGGGTTTGGTGTATTTTTTGTCATTTTGGACTAATTCTGAGCATATCTGGGAATTACCACCCAGGTTCCTAACATAACTAAAGAAAGCCTTGGGATTATCCTTAGTGTCCTGTGCAATTTTGCTCTCGAAGCTGGCCTTAGACGATTTTATGAGTCCCTGTAGTTTTTTGCTAATACTGATCAGAGATGCCTTCCCTTTTTGGGATTTTGCTCTATCATGTAGTAGCTTCCTCCTATCGAACAGTTTGTTTATGGCTTGGGTCCACCAGACAGGATGTCTGCCTTTGGAGGATTGGGTCTTGGTTTTATCTGGGATTGCATGATCCATGCATTCCTGAAGGTGTTCATAGAATGCGTTTATAAAGGATTCTGCGGTCTGGGCCGTATTTTCCACAGGCCTGGGGGCTTTGAAGGATTCCACCTCGGTTTTGAGGAGTGTGAAATTTGCTTTAGAGAAGTTTTTCACTGTGGTTTTCTGGGCAGGGGGTGGGGTCGGGATGTGAATATCCAGTGAGATTAGTTTATGGTCTGATCTTACCAGTGAGGGACACACCTTTGGTCTGGAGCATAGAGTCCCCATGTTGGTGATTATCAGGTCCAGTATGTTTTCCCCTCTTGTGGGAGTGGTAACAAGTTGTTCCATAGCATTTGAGTTTATAAGTTCTAGGAACCTTTGGGCTAGGGTGTTGGAGCTAGAGTAATGCTTCCAGTCTATGTTTGAGTAGTTGAAGTCGCCCAATATAATGGTGTTTGGAGAGACCTTCATATTTTCCAGTGTTCTCAGGAAGGCCAAGTGGGTTCCTGGGTTTGGGAGGGTGGTCTGTAGCAGGCTATAAACTGGAGGCAGTTTTACCCACTGTTAGTTGCACATGGATAGTCTCTGATGCTTCGTGCTGTGCCACCAACCTGGAGGTGTGGGTATCTTTGACGAATATTGATACTCCCCCTCCTTTTGTGGTTTGGTACAAGTTTTGGGGCCGAAAAGCATGGTATGAGGTATAACCTGGTAGTGCTGGGCTGCTCTCGGGAGCCTTGAACCAGGTTTCTGTTACTGCACAGATATCGATGCTCTCCATGCTAAGGAAAGTTTTGAGTGCATGCATCTTGAGGTTTAGACTTCTGGCGTTGAGTAGCATTACTCTTAGTTTCTTATCCCTTGTGATACCTATGGAGGTGGGTTTGTCTTTTGAGCCTTGCCTAAAAAAGGCACTATGGGGGTAGCAAGAGCCTTTGCCAATATCCGAAAGCCCAGGGGTGACAGGTACAAGCCATCCCTAGCGAAGCATTGTGGCTTGTCGAGCATGTCATCCCAGGCTGACGGGCATTGCATCCCCTTTGAATGACACCAATACTTAAGCCAATTGTTGAAATTGATCATCTTGTCTTCATATTATGGCATCATTCTTGGTGAGGGTAAGATGCTACTCAAGGTCAGGGTCATACCGGCCTGGGCTACATGCTCAGAGAGCTCCTCTATGTCTCTTTTCATGTAGTCCAGGGAGGTATGTCTCAGGTCATTCACACCAGCATGGACAATGACTGAGTCATATTTGTACTTGCCTTGGAGTGACCTGAGTGCTTGTGTTATGTGGCAGATCCTAGCGCCCGACAGGCAGCTCACCGTGACCTTCTCCTTGTTCAGCCTGGTGAGCAGGACATCAATGTGCCTAACGATAGAGTCACCTATTACAAGTGTATCAGGTGTGCTGTTTAGCCTTAAGGGCTGTGACTGTTTGGCACACTGGCTTTGTGAGCTATGTGTTGCATGTGTTTTGTTTTGGGGTAGCGGTTGCTTGGGTGTCTGCTTTGGAGGTCTCTGCTGCTTAGGCAGATTTTTATTTATAGCCTCCGAGTATGTTTTTGTGAGTTTATGTGTTTAGTTTGCTGTCGTGGTAGGTCTATGTGAGACTGGAATTGTAGTGAGTGTGGTTTCCTTCTCCTCCTGACTGGTTACGCCAGTACTGAGTTGAGAGAGGTTTGGCTATATGGTTGCATCTCTCACATGTGTTGGAATTTGTTGGGAGGAGGAGAGGGTTGTCTGTGTACATGAGGCAGTTGTAACATTGCCTCAAGATTCCCAGATTCACCAGCTGGACCGGAGATGAGATTGACAACTGACCTTTGGACATGCTAGAATAATATTGGGAATTCCTTTATAATTGAAAAAAAGGGCCAATGGGGAACAAGGTACTCAAGGGGAGTTTGTGAGGGTGTAGTGTTTTTAATTTTTTAGTGCTGACTTATATAATTGCTTTAGTGAACAAGTGCCAGGTAACTTAAATGCAATGTGTTACAGGTAACTTCAATGCAAAAACTACAAACAGTAACTTTCTTTCAAGTGAAACAAGGAAATAAGTACAGTAAGCAATGCAGATATCACTAGGGATCCACAGAAGCGCTGAAAAGCCACGTTTTTGGTGGAATTAGCATTTCAGGGAAATAACAAGCAAACAAACAACAAGCATACAAACAAAGCTAGATTCAGCAGGCCTGGATCTAGTTTATGCTACAGCAAACAAGGTGTACAAATTTCATTAAGAAGCAGTTCAAATATGCAGGCACTATAAGCCTTTAACCAGAAATTCCCAGCTCAGAAGGGCAGAGTCCAGCCTCTCCTCCCACAAGAGTGCAGACCACGAACCCTCTTAATGTAAAATAACTGGCCTGAAGCCCAAGTGCTTAAACCAGAATTAATACACTTTTAGAATAACAGACACTGAGCCCTCAATCAGCAGTTCCCAACTTAGAAGGATGTAAGCTACCTGCTCTGCCACTACAGTGCAGACCACAAACCTTCTTAATGTAAAACAACTGGTCTGAAGCCCAAGTGCTTAAACTAAAAGGCTTAGAATGAGTTATGCCAAGCAGTAATACATACAATTGAGTACTTTTAAGATGAAGCAAAAGCAAAATAAAGTTGGAAGAAACACAAATACAGTAAAAGCAGATAACATTTTTTTTTTTGTGTGAGCAAATGAGATGGGCCCAGGAGTTACAGGACAGAAACAAGTGCAAATGCAGGCCTTCAAATCAGAAAGTTGAGAGAGATGGAAGACCGCCCAAACGGCCAATAACTACAAATTCTGGGCCAGAACCACTCCTTATGTGGTAGACAGGTTACCTAATGCTTACCACTCCCACTGATAAGCTAGAAGGCTTCCCTCCAACACAGAAAGGCTTGGGGGGCTCAGAAGCTTACAAACAGTCCTGGATACAGCAAATCTATATCTGGAACACTAATTACAGGAAAGGTAGGAAACAGGCTTACAATTTTTTTTTCAGAAAAGTAGCAAAAACAGTAGTAAAAACAATTCACATTCAGTGCAAGCTGGCACACTTGAGTATGTAGCAATATTAGTACACACACAGTTTGAAAAAATGCAATTAAATTAAAAAGGACTAAAAGCAAGTGCAGAAAGGGTTTATTAGGTAGAATGCGGTAAAGAGATGGGACTGGGGGAGTGTCATAGATCAAATCTACAGTGGGGCGGGCACTGCAAAAGTCACCAAATGTAAACTACAACCAAGAACAGGGAGGGGGGTGGGGAAGGCAGTTTCAACAGAGATGCGAGGAATCACAGTGCAAATTATAAAACCCAGAAAATATTTACTGATCTCTGTATATTTGCAGAACAGTAAGACAACAGATATCTAAGCAACAATTTAGCTCTATAATACAGAATAATACAGAAAAATATACTCAGCTCTATATATTTGCAGATAGTCTTGTAAGGCTGTCTCTCAGCACACAGGACTGCCACCTACACACCTCTCCCCAGTGATGCATGACTGATCTCAGAGCTGCTGTGTCATGCCCTCTAATGGTGCCTGCCATGGTGTAGGTTCATAGATTAGTACTAGGCTAACTGACCTTGTGGACCATTTTTTTAAGCCTAGCCAATTACTCCATGTGCGAATCAAACCCTGTACCTTGTGTCTGTAAGGTAAATACCTTACTGTTAAGCCAACCTCCCACATCCCATGTAGACTGTTTGGGGTGGGGGGGGGGCGAGACATGAACAAGATGACCAGTACTGAACACCACTGATTTTAAATATTTATCATTGACCTACTCCCCCCCAGATTGTGAGAGGGTGAAGTGATCCCCTCCAATATTAGCAAACCAGATAACATAAGGCATGTAACATGTTGCTGTGCAAACATACAGATAAATTATCATTAATAAAGCCAATAGATATGTGAGATTTCCTCCAATCAGACAGCACACAGACTGCTATATGCCAAGAATATAGCCAGTATATGGGCAATTGTGTACCTTGTAGTACAGTTTGTAGCTGTTGAATTCTTGATGTGTGGATGTGACAGAAATGCAGATACATATGTCTGAGAAAACCATGCAGAGATGCTAAGCACTACTTGATAGGAGTTACCTTTGTCACTTCTTGACTGGTGTGTCCCCTATAGACATTCAAACAGTCATATCTTGTGGTACCAGTTGTGTATACCTGTGCATTGAAGCTTTCAGGTGAAATAATACATCTGAATAAATCAAAGTGGTATGCAGTGCCCTACAGGATTGACATACCATGACTCATCTGTGGCGTCCTGTACAGACACTTGCACAGTTATCACCAGCCTAGTTCCTACATCCAATCCACTGCAAAGAATGACAGTTCTATCAATGCAAACACTAAGGGATAGCAGAAATTCTAAAACATACATGAGCTGCTATTGTGCTGAGAGTCCAGCCTTTGTAATCAGCCTGCTCCATGATCCTTGGTAATGGCTTTTAGGATAATTTCAATGATCCTGTGACACACCTGCACTATCACACTGTTATGTTGACCTACTGCAATAATTTCCTGGACCAGTCCCTGCCAAATCTTGTTCTGGAAAATCTTTACATTTATTAAGGATATGTCTGCCATCTGTGTGCTTAGACCCAGGAGTAGTACCTCAGTTACCTATGTGGAGAACATTTTTAGCCATTGCCATTCTTTAAGCCACTCTTAGAACAGATACATATGTGGATGAATGTGGTGTATACAGGACAATCCATGTCAGCCAACATCCTCCTCAATGTCCACAGCATCCCTGTGGTGGCACAGCCTTGTGTCCTGCTATGAGACAAATATTCTGACATTGTGATAAGGTGTGGCAGCTCTAGGCATGTAATCCATCTGTACTCTCCCTTCTTCATGTGCTAGTAACATGGTATGTGCTTGGTATATAAGAGGCCTAACGTTTTCAGTAGCTTGTACTATTGTCTGAGTGCATATGCAAAAGTCTGAATAAACTGACATGGCAAGTCTGAATAAACTGACATGGCAGGACTGCAAAAGAAAACCAAAAAATGAAATTGAGAGACAGCCACCAGGACTAAAAGCAGAACAATTTATTTCCAGGTAAGCACCTTCATGCACAAGGTGATTCTTCAGACCATACAAACACAATCACCAACCAAAGTATATATAATAAAAATATTAAAACAAATTACAATTTAATCAAACAATTCATCAATTAGTCTAAAAACTAATGAAACAGAGCCAACATATCCTCCCTGTGCTCTGAGTGGTTAAATCCCTTATTGGACTGCAACCCCCCCCCCACATGTTACATCTGTCCTGTGGGGGTGCTACCATACCATAGGAGAGAAACATTTCCAGTCAGCACCCCCCCCCCCTCACCCTGGGCAAATGAGCATCACTCACAAGACTTCAACCCATCCTGTTTGTGCCTTGTACTCTTGTCTGACTAAACCATCAAGTCCATCAGAACCCTGGCATAGCCAATGTAGCAGTGTTAGCTCACACACAATGCCACTATGGCAATGCCCCTTGAGCAATGACTGCAGTCCTGAAGTAATTTACCATGTCTGCTGTGACTCTTCTTATCTGGCAGTACATTGTGATATCCACTTTCTTTAAAGTTTCTGCTTTACTCATTGCAATTTTGTCTCCAACAAAATGGTGACAATGGCTTTACTGAGCGAAACCTGTGCTTGTATTATGGCTACTATGCCAAGCAGATGATCTTGCATGATCTTCTCAAATCACGCTATGTATTATTACCCTTATTCTGTGCTATGGGCCCCTATCATTGTCATGCATATGTTTTAAATCAAGTATGGTGTGCATGCAGAGAGGACCTAACCATGTTAATTACAATTTTTGTTTACTTAATGAGTATGGGTCTTCATGCTACCTAGCTTCCCATCAACACTGGTCAAAATAACATCTCCTTTCCCTGTGCTACTGATTACATAAACAGAGATAAATGATCATCCTGCTACTGTGCCTCCCATTAATGCACATCACACAGTTTCTGCAGTGTGTTGTCTTATGTCCAGATAACACCTTTGCTCCTAAACTAAACTTGGTAAATGCATTTGGCCTGAACAGCATCAGAATCTGGCAGAGCTCCCATGTAGTGCAGCAGGGAGTGCAAATTCAATTTACTCCTGCCACACACACAGCATAGGAAGCACCTCTTGGGAGACTATCATCTTTAAAGTGGATGCATGATATGCACTTGTCGAGCTATTGAGTGATGCCACTACTGTAACTTTCTTTGTCGAGCATTGACAGAATAAATAGAGTGACCTAAGGATGCCTCACCTGGACCTTCTCCGCCAGTGGGAAGAAGAGTTTATGAATTGAGCACTTATTACAGTATGCAGTCATAATGCTGGTATTTATTTTTCTAGTGTTATAGACACTGAACAGAGCAGGACAGGCTGCTGGAAGTACCAGGCCAGGTTCACTAGGTACTTTATGTGTACTGTATTTCCTGGTATTACTGAACAACCTTACTTTACTAGTTTAACAGAACACTAATAGTAGGATTTTCTTTTATTTTTTTTTGTGTTAGTTACTGTGCCACTGTCCTAAGTGCCAGTTATAACCATTTTGGCATATCTATGTTATCTGTTGTATAACAGTATGCTCCATTTTTTTTTTTTTTTACTTTAAGGTCCTGTTTTAGTCAATGGTACTACATCACACTAACTAGTTTTAATGAGTCCTAGTCTGTACTCTTCATTCTCTCTCTTTTTATTTACCCATCTGCCTACCAAATCATCACCCCCCCCCCCCACATGACCAAGGTATCGCATTCGTTCTTCACAGGAGTGAGAACCATCTCTGGCTCATTTATTACTGTGATGTCAGGGATATCCCTCCAGTCAGACATCATGCTATCCATCCAAGCCCCAGGAGCTACTAACATCCCTTGTCAGTTTGCAGGAGACTCTAGAGTTGCCAGTCTTAAGAGAAGAGTATGTGGGCTACCTTTTGTGACTGAACCCAAACAAATACAGTTACACTACTGTAGCACTTCCTCTGTCCCAGAGTCTCTGGGCTGTACCACCAATAATTCCAACTGGGTGTCAGCCTAAGTGACAAACCAAGCAACTTCATCCTGAGCCGTCTGACACTCACCTCCATCTCCTGTTACCACTAACAGAACACTGGTAATCTGGATCACAGTCAGAGCTTTATCCTTCTGTGCACTATAATGGGACTTTTTTTATTCTTTTTTGTTTTTAGTTATATTGCTATTTTTTAGTTTTTCTCTATTTATTTTGCAAGATGTGCCATGTTTCAGGCAGTGGTTATCCCATGGCCACCATGCTATGCCCTGGTCACCATACTAACTGTGGAGACTGGAACAATCCTCAAGCCTCAAGCCTGCATCTCTGCAAAAAGACCTGGATAGCTCACTTTTGGCCTCCATAGGATCATAGGAATTTACTAGGCTATTGGCTCTGAAGGCCTTATAAGCCTAGCCAAGAGTTTAGCTCATGTTTACACAAGTCAGCACACAAAGCCCTTGTCCAGCAGGGACACAGGTGGAATGCCAGGGGTGTATTTTCTGTTTTCCATCCAGTTATCCAGGTTGTGCTTGAAAAGGGATAATGAGGTACTCTGCTTGATGTGGAGAGGAAGTCTATTCCACAGATAGGGGAGTCTCTGGAACACAAATCTATCCCACCAACAAGTCCTACTAATGTCACAGACCAGGTTTAGGTTAACCATATTGTTTACTTGAGTGGAGCTTGACTTGCAAATATGCAGCAGTCCCATCAAGGTGGGGTCTCAGATTGCTTTGTATGCCAGGCAGACGTCACCTCTGAGGAGTCTGTATGAAACTGAGTAGAGGTACAGGGTTTTTAGCCCATCTGTGTAGGGTAGATGTTTAACCCTGGATTCTTCTGGTGAGGAATCTCTGTGGTCTCTCCAGCTGCTGCATTGTATTTTGTGAGGTAAATGCCAAACTGGGAATTGTACTGAATAAGTGGCCTTATAAGGGAAGAATACATGGATGCTATGACCTCCTTGTCCCTGGATGAGATACCCTTATGAGGTGGGCCATTTAGAAAGCTTTTTGTACAACGAAAGACACATGGTGGTCAAAAGTCAGGTTGCTATTAACCTGGCTGCCCAAATCCCTCAGGACTGATTGCATGCTTAGGACATTGTTACTAATTTGATAATATGTGGGGACATCACTCTAGCCAAATGGGGATGATGATGCATTTTTTGGCATTCAGCTTGAGGTCATGCTTTTGGTGTCAGTCATTTGTTTGGGTGAGACCATCTTGGAGGACATCCACATCACCTGGGGAATTGATGACCATGCCCAGCTTGCATTCATCTGCAAACTTGGTCAGCCATAGCCCACTTGTTTTGGCCTGCACCTCAGAGAAGTATATTCCGAATAACAGAGGCCCCAAGACTGATCCCTGGGATACACTCCTCATTACACGTCTACTGCTTGAGCTGGTTTTCCCTATTTTGATTAGGTGGGTTCTATCAGTGAGCCAGTTTGCTACCCATATGATAACATATGGATGGATGCCTAGTTGAGAGATGTTATCTACCTACCCAGAGTGGGGAACAGTGTAGAAGCCTTTGGCCAAATCAAGGTAGGCAGTGTGCACTGTCTTCTCCTCGTCCACGGCTTTGGTGCCTCTTCTCAAACAAGTTGACCAGATTAAACAGACATGACCTCCCCTTGACAAAACTAAACTCTGTGGGATCGAGTGTTAGGAGGTTGCAAATGTCCCTGTTAATGAGGTCCATGATAATCCATTCCATGGCCTTGCAGATCAAGCTAGTTAGGCTGAGGAGTCTATAATTTCCAGGATTGGTGGATGCTCCTCCTTTGTGTAAAGGGATGACAGTGGCTGTCCTCCACCCACTTGGGACAAAGCCGGTGTTCAGGCTTTGGTTGAATAGAATGCCTAATGGTGCTGCAACTTCATGCCTGAGTTCATGTAGGATGTAGCCTGGGATGTTATCAGGTCACATGGAGGCTGTATTTTTTGCCTTTGAGAGGGCAGTGATGACCTGTTCCCTAGAGATAAAGGGAGGGGGTGCAGGTACTGAAGATGTCCTGATTTACTGCTCTGGGGGAGAGAGGGGTGAAGTTTTTACTGACACTGTCAGCCATAGGTTGGCTATATCTACAGTATTTGTGTATGTTGTCCTTGACAACCAGCTCAGAACAGATCTAGGTGCTTCCTTTGAGATTGTGGACATATGTGAAGAAGGCCTTATGACTGTCTCTAGTAGATGTGGCCAATTTGGACTCGAAGTTGGCTTTAGAAGATTTTACCAGTGCTTTTATTTGCTTCTTCAGGCTAAGGAGAGATTGCTTCCAATTGGGCACCTGTTCCTTCTTGGTTCTGGACAGCAATTTTTTCCTTTTGTTATATAGTTTATTTATTGCAGATGTCCACCAGATGGGTTCACTCTTCCTTGCAGAGGATGATTTTGCCCTGTCAGGTATTCCTGATTCCATGCATCTAGACAAGTGCTCGTATAGTAGTTTGGTGTAGATTTGGACAATGGTGCCAGTTTCAACAGTGGGGGAGGGGGCTGTAAAGCTGTTTATACCATCACTCAGGAGGTTGTCATCAGCTTTGGAGAAACTTTTTTGTTTGATCCTAGCTAGTGGGGGGGGGGTCAAGGGAGATGCTGACTTTGAAAGTGACCGCTTTGTGGTCAGATCTTACCAGGGAGGATAGCACTGTAGGGATGCTGCAATGGTTACTCATGTTGGTTACTCATGTTGGTTAATACAAAGTCCAAGGTATTATCACCTCTTATTGGGGTATTGACTAGCTGTTCCAAGGCATTTGCATTGAAAAAAATTGAGGAATCTCTGGGAATTTGCATTCTGGCATGAGTAGTTTTTCCAATCTATGATTGGGTAGTTAAAGTTGCCCAGGATCATGGTAAAGGGTTGAATCTTGTTAGACTCGAAGAGGTCTAAATAGGTGGAGTGGGCATCTTGAATCAAATTCTGGAGCCTGCAGTTAGCTATGATTTGAAAAAGAGTCTTGCCAATGGTTAACTGCACCTGGAGTGTTTCCTGTGCTTCATACTGTTTGAACAGCCTGGAGGTGTATTTGTCTTTAATATACATTGAAACTCCACCTCCTTTGGCTTTGCTGCCCACAGTTTGGAGTCTGAATGTATGATAGGATGAGTAACCAGGTAAGGCTGGAGTGCTTTCCAGAGCTTTGAATCAGTTTTCTGTGACTGCACAAATGTCAGCATCTTCCAGTTTTAAGAATGCTTGCAATGAGTTCAGTTTCACGTTTAGACTCCCAAGTGTCTAGCAGCATGACCTTTAATTTGCGTTTTGTTGTAATTTTTATGTTGGTTTTATTGACCTCAGGTCTTTTCCTAAAAAAGGCACTATGGGGGTGGCAAGGACCTTTGCCAAAAGCCTGAAGCCCAAGTGAGATTGATGCAGTCCATCTCTAGCAAAGTATCATGGTCTGTCAATCGTATCCTCCCAGGCGGTCAGGTATGGGATCCCCCTGGAATGACACCAGAAGCTAAGCCAATTGTTAAAGTCAATCATTTTCTGTTTGTATTGAGGCATCATTCTGGGTGACAGTAGAATGCTGCTTAAGGCCAGTTACATACCAGCCTGGGACACATTCAGGGAACTCGATCATGTCTCTCTTCATATAGTCCAGGGAAGTGGGTCTCAAGTCGCTCATCCCAACATGGACTATGACAGAGTCATAACAGTACCCGCTGTTGAGAGACTTGAGTGTGTGTGTGTGTGATATGGAAGATTCTGGCACCTGACAGACAAAGAACCGTGACTTTCTCCTTATCCAGCCTAGTGAGAGGCACATCTGTGTGTCTCACAATGGAGTCGCCTATGACTAATATGTTGGGTTTATGGTTAGGTGCTGCTGCTTTTCTGGGAGGTGGTATAGGCTACTCATTAGATAATCTAATAGAGGGACCCACCTCCGTCACCTTGCATGAGGTTTAGTGGGTTGTGAGGACAGATGACCACTGGCAGCTCAAACCATGCATTGGCACCCTGGAGGGTCTCCTCTTGTAGCTGGATGATTCACATAGCTAGCTGACCATAAACACCAGGCAAGCATTGACAAAGCTCACCTATGATGCTAGCCATGGAGGTGATGGACTTCAGGGAGATTTCCACTTTAAGACAACTTCATAGGCCATGCTCTTATCAACCTAACCCTGTCATGGTTCCTCTTGTGTGTCAATCCTCATCCCCTGTTTCTAGTTGAGTCCTCTACATCACCAGTTGTCTACTGTCTATCAGTCTTCTTTGCTGTCCCCCCTTTTGTATCACTATCTATCCATCAGTCTTTGTATTATATTGTATGGCTGCTGACACCTTTACACTCTTAAAACTCATTTTCCTTAAGCAACCGTAGAGGCCAAAAAAAAAAAGTTGTTGCTCTATTTTCAGGTAGTGCTGCTCACCTCAGGAGCAATCCAAGCACAAAACTTCAACAGAATCAAGAGTCCATTCTCTGATCTTACTACTCACCCTTGACTCTCTCCATAGAAGCACCATGGAGCTGCAAAAGTATTTTCTCCTCATAAATAAAATACTGTAGCAACCCACATGCAACATTTGTAGCAAATGTCTGCGATAACTTGTACCACAGATGAATGGCTAAAGCAAGTGCTTCAGTCACCATGTCCTGACAGTAAATTAATTTATTTCTGTAACAGCATTCAGAAATTCTAGTATGGAAATAAAGCCCAGTGTTGCACTACTTCACTGCCAATCTTGTCAAAACATCTTGATCTTGGATGGCTGCCCTCTTTGTTCCATCCTATCTGTGTTTGTGTCCCTGAGTTTGGGTAGTATTGAAAGTGCTTTGAATGGTGATGGTGCAAGAGATCCAGAACCACTGAGATGCTAAGAGCTCAGAAGGCAAGGCATAGACCCCCCCTATAGAGCATCTGGGGTGGGGTATGATCTAATTTGATATGGATGATACATCCTGCCAATCAGCCGTGGTAAGCAAGATTGCTTCTTGACAACCTCGGTCCCTTGATCAGAAGAGAAGAAATTATAAATGCAATTTCTTAGATCTCTTATGACACTCCAGTTTTGAAGATGGGTAGATTTAGTGCTGTACTCTCGGTGCAGGGGTTTTATAACAGATGTGACAATGTTCCCCTTTTTTAGTATACATTAAATATTTATGAGTATAAGTTCTTGTTGAAAAATCTGGGCATCAGAAAGGGGCTTATTAATGGATTCCAGCTTACAGTCATTTATAAACATAACTAGCCAGAGATTTTGATTTTTGGTATGATTGTCAGAAAGGTAAATACTAAAGAAAAGGGGCACAAGTAAAGAGCCTTGCAGAACACCACTAGTTGCCTTCTTAATCTCTGTAGCTGAATCTGCAATGCACACCATATGGGGTTCTTATTGTATAACTAGCTGGATCCTATTGTGTAACTAGCTGGTTCTTGTTTTGTAACTAGCTGGCTATTTAGCATACTATACTGGCTTCAATTTGTAACTTATTAGTTTAACTATGTCAGAATATGGGATGGTGTCAATAGTCTTGACAAGAGCAAAGTATGCCATGTTGGCAGAGTGACTGCTGTCTATAGCTTACATAAACTTTTTTGAAGATATTGACAAAATTCATCAGACAGTATCTACCATTTACAAAGTTAAACTGCTGGGTATCTAGGCTGATGAGATTTTTAATATTAAAATGTAACAGATCAGTTGTAATATATTCCATTGCCTTGCAAATGAGACTCATCAGGCTGAAGAGGATTAACTTATTATTTCCATGGTCTATGGACCACCCTTATATGGCAGCATCACCAGTGCTGTACACCAAGCCTTGAGAATGCAGCTACTGCTACAGTAAGGTTATGAAGTGGGTTTGCCAAGATGTTTAGTATGGTTTATCAGACAGCCCAATATATTATCAAATCCAATGGAGAAAGTGGTTTTGGTCTTTGGCAGACACAGTACATGCTCTTTACTAAGGAGGGGGAGAGATATTCAGGATTAGAAGGATTACAAGGCCTTTGGTTGTTTGTTTCCTAGGTAAAATTTACACTTAACTGATCTGCTAGTATTGGCAATATCCAGTGGTACAAGAAGGTGGAGACATTTTGTATGAGGTCAATGCTGGGATAGTTGATGTTTCTTAATTTTGAAAGAAATCTAAAGGAGAATGTGGAGATGTCTTTGGCTTCAGAAACCAACCGTAATCGATGGGTTGCTTCACTAAACTTAATAGTATTCTTCTTTTCACTCAGATATCTCATATTCTCATTGACTTAAGTGTATTTGGATCTGCTGTAAACTTGAATTTCTGTTTCCTTTTACTGCAACTAGTTTTTATCCCTGTGGACCACTAAGGGTGGACTGCTCTTCAATTCACATTATATTTTGATCTTGATGAAAGGGTCTGTATTATACATTCATCTAAGTATGCATAGAACTCCTTTCTGAACTTATTTGCTGAGAATTTAATGGGATCTGTGCATCTGAAGTACGTAAATTCTAAAATACTGATTTCAGAGGGTTTACAGATTCTGAGGAAAAAGTTACTAGTTTATGGTATGACTTTACCAGGGAGGGAGAAATCAGTTGACAGTGCATAAAAAAGCTATATTCACATGTACTATCAGAAGTGATATATGCAAATCAGAAACAAATATTGGTTGGGCACATATGTTTTAAGATTGCTCTGAAATGAAAGTTTATTGGGAAAATATTAACAATATGTTACAAGCATTATTCACTGATTGTTTTTCTATAAATAGATCTATGGTTCTCTTCAATACATCAATACCTAATTGCGTTAAAAAAATAAAACTTCCTATACTCTGGTCAATATTAGCAGTAGCCAGAAAGATCATTACCAGGAATTGGATTTCTGTATCCCCTCCATCTTTTACGGAGTTTAAAACTGGTATTATTGACCTATGTCATTTAGAAATTCTAATCATCAAATCTCGAATAACTAGGAAAACATATACATATAACTTGTGGGTGAGTTTACAAAATCTGTTAAAAAAGAATAAACTATTCATGGTAATTAGAAATGTTTAATTAGAAATGTTTGTTTACAAAAGTAGATGTATTTGTAAATACCTTAGTTATTTTATTTATTCGCATATATTTTACCAGTTGTATGTTAAATCTCATATGATCATTTGTTAATTCATGAAAATCAATAAAAGCTGTTTAAAAAAAAAAAAAAAAAAAAAGAAGTGATATATGCGACAAGTGGCAGCAATTTGTTCCATGGAGTTTTTCTTTATAAGACCCAAAAACTAAAGCATATGAAGTGTTCCATAACATGCTATAAATTGGTAGTTCACCTTAATAATAGTGATTTGGAGTTATTAATTCTGTTTGTGGGTCTCTAGAGATTTTTTTTTTACTTTCAGATATTTTATTGTATTTTAAATAGTACATCATCTTTTAAAAATGCAATTAGAAGTAGCAAAATATATAACTTAATCAGATATGAACAATAGAAGAAAGAAGTTGAAAATGTATAAGAAGTTAATAGAAAATATCATAAAAAGACAACTATTTATAAATGTGTCTAGCCAGAATACATAAAACTTTTGATTTATACTGACCACATGTCCTATTAAGGTAAACTGCAGTCTATTTTCTTTAATATTTCCATTGTTGCAAAATATGAATTGTAGTATGAAGTGATTCCTGAGCATTAAAGTAGCAATTTCCATATGAACAACTGATAAAGTTATATTCTTGAATTAATTGAAGAAAGGAGAAGATTCACTTTTCCAGCTGATGGTGGTGATCTTCCAAGCTACAGCTAATAAAGTTCAAACAAATTAAAACTTTTTTCCCAGGAACACATCTGGCGATAGGAGAATTAAATGCTGCTACTAACTTGGATATCTAAAAGTTATCATTAAACACAGTATGGAAAAAAATATTTTTCCCCAGTATGTATTAAGTAGTTTACAATCATAAAACATATGTAGCCAATCTGCCTTCAATTTTAGTTTACATCTCCAACATCCATTTTCATTTCCTAACATCGGTTCTATCTTATGAAGCATAAAATAGCATATATGAATACATTTCCAAAAAAACAATTGCCAGTGTAAAAATAATAATGTACTTTGCTTTGAATATATATGCATACGTTTATCGTCTGTTAGATAATAATTAACTATTGTAAAATAGTTCCAAAAATTATTTTTTATGATATACTTTTGTATTCTTAGTGGCTGATTAGTTATAAGAGTAATGAATTCAATAACGTTTAAAACTTTCTGCTTAACTGATAACTGCATTAACTCTTATTTAGTTATGACAAATTCTCCTAAGGCTTGCAAAGCTAGCTACATATCTTTCTCTATATTATATTTATTCATTATTTGATTAATTGAGATAACTCTTCCAGAATCTAGTAGCTTGTGCCTAAAAAAATAAGTAAATGAATAAATAAAAAAAAATTATATCTTTAAATATATTCATTTTATTAATGTTAAAGTGTCAATGTTATTATATGTATAAGCAATAGGAAAATGCAATAAAGACCAAGTCTTAATATTTAGCTTCTTGTTCAGAAAATTCTTAAATGAAGATAAAGGATTAATTATATATTTGGAAAATATTTGCCTTTATTCTGTAAAATATAGTGCATTATCATCCAATAGAAATGATTTGATAGAACTATTAAATCATTCTGATTCAGAGACTGATTTGATTCCAACCAGATTTGTTCATTTCCTTGTTTCCAAATAGATGAATATGTTGAATTTATCCATAATGTTACATTTTTAATAACTGAAGTCAATTTCAATATCAGGAAGATTAATTCCTTCTTCTTCCCAGTCCAATAAGTGATTATTTAGAGCAATTCTAGGTTTACTAAGAAATCTCAAAACATTCAATATCATTTTAATGTATTTGTGTATAATGTGTTTAAGAGGGAGGAGAGAAAAAGCTTGAATAAGATACAGTATTTTAGAAAAACAGTTGCTCTAATTAGAAACAGCCTATCTTGCATAGTGAAAAAATCTATTCCAACTGCTCATAACTGATTTGATTTTAATTAAGATATTATTACAACTAATTGTTTAATTCAAGCCATAAGTCACCAAAACTCCTAGATAACTAATTCTGCTATCCAAATTCATGCATCTAGAGAATTTATTTATAGACGTCTTAGTACAATTTATAAAAAGTATCTTAGTATTGTTTTCATTAAAATGAAAGACCAGAAATGTTTTAAAATGTTGCCATTGTATTAAACCTTGTAAAGAGTGATTGTTGTCAGCAAAATATCAACTACAAATAGCTGAAGCTTCAGATCTAGACATCTAGTAAACTGTATATCCTTGATATTTGTGTCCAGTCTAATACAATTCACAAAAGGTTCTATTAAAAAAGCAAACAAGAAAGGAGACATGGGCAACCTTTCTTGTTTCATTTAGTAATTGTAATGGAACAAGTCCTATGAGACTCTAACTTAATATAAGCTAAATAATTTTCATATAGCAATTTAATTGAAGTAGAAAGTTTCTGGAGATCTATATCCCTCCAAAACCAAAAGTAAACAGCTCCAATTAACTGAATCAAAGGCACTATTAAAGTTTAAACTCACAATAGTCAGATCCTTCTGTTGAAACTTAATGTAATCAATTAATGTAAGGATTCTTTTATCATATGTATTTTCCTTTTTATGAAACCTGTTTGATCTTCATGTATTTAAAGAGGTAGAAAGTGTTTTATTCTATTAGAACTGACCATAAAAATACTAAAAACTGTAAATAAAATAACAAAACAAAAACAGCTTAAAAGCCAAGAGAACTAACATTAATAACAACAAAGTCAATATTCAGTAAGTGTTTCTGTCCACACAGTGATCTTTTTCAGACTGAATAAGACTAAGAAAAACACATCTTAAATAAGAAAAAAACAGAATCATATGTTTCTAACACTCCAGTAATTATTCCTAGTATGTTAACCCTTTATGCTTTAAATATCTCTACAAAATCTTCCTTGTTATTTAAGCCAGGTGGATAACAAGCAACCAGTTTTATATGCCACTTGTATTCAATCCATCCCAAATCATATTCAGCATTTACTCTTGTTTTATATTTTGATATCTGATATAACACAATTTTTAATTTAACTTTACATTTACTAGTCTTATAATGTTTAAGTGCATTCTACTCTTTGCCTGCCAAAAGTTGCATATGTGTGTTGATAAATTCTTTTATACAACTCCCTTGAAGTGTGTCCTATATAGGAGGACTTACAACACATACACTTAACCAAATAACCAACATATCTGGATTTGCATGTACATCTTTCTTTGATTTTAGCCATCACATTATTAATCATTACTTTTCAACTCCAATTTAAAGACAATTACAAAAGCTGCAACTATAACACTTAATCATACCTTTCTTACTTGTTTTTTCGCATAAGGTTAATTTAGACAAATATTTTTTTAAAAACTTTCCCTTTCTTTTGTACAAATACAGGAGTATCACCAATCATGTTATCTCAGAATTATGTTTTAAAATGTTTCAATTAGTTATAATATCTCTTATAGCCTTAGCATCTACACTGTTAGCATTTTCCATAGACAAGTTATAATTCCATACATTAGGCTTATTACAGTGAGTAAAGCTTTGATTTCTCATATTACATACTCCAGACCATTTTTCTTTTACTAACTCAGCTGGGTAACCACAACTAATAAACTTGCATACACTAGTCCCTTCTATTATAAAACCTTTATAATTTTTAGTGATCCCATTTGCACTCATTTATTGTCCCTTGAGAATGTTAACTTTAGTTTTCATGAGATGCGTGATAGTATCATTTTGTACTTCTTTTTTGTGTATCTTAGTATTAAACTTTTCCTTTCCTTTAAAAACTGTTACTTCTAAAAACTTGATACTAAAACAGTCAATGTCCCAAGTAAATTTCAAATACAAATTAACATTACAATATAATTATAAGATTCATCAGTCTCTGAACTTCCTCTCTAAACTAAAAATGTATCACCTATAAAATGTTTATACATTAAAAAATACTTAGAAAGTACTACTTAAAATATACACTTTTTCATAGCTGTGCATGAAAACATTGATATAGCTAGGAGCCATTGCAGCCCCCATAGCTACCCCATTGGTTTGGCAATGCAATCTGGTATTAAACTCAAAATAATTATATTTCAAAAGAATACCTATAGCTTTGATTATTAACTTCCACACTATTGTCAGAAGAAAAGCTTAGCTTTAATAGGCTAACACCTCACAACATCCATCCCTTCATCATTTGGAATAATAGTATACCAAGTTTTAATATCTAATGTAACCAGAATATCAGTATCACAAACATTTAAACTTTCTATTTTAGTCATAGAATCAAAAGTGTCCTTAATATATCTACTAAGTTCAACCACTTTTCGTATTTCTATCTTAAAATTATCAACTTTCATTTGCAGTTCTAATATAAAACCCCACCACAGATGTAAGACATTAAAAAGTCCCATACAAATATTTCAGATATATCATCAGTAATATTTATATCTAGAAAGATCTTTATCTCAATTATATAAACTTCTTTAAAATCTTTCAGGTTAGTTATCAAGAAAACATTCTGGTAACAGGCAATGTGTGTGTTGAATTAGTTTCTAAATCAAATATGATTGCATTTGTGATCAGACAATGGACATGTAATAATTAACTTTATATAATTTTATTATGTCATTTGAAACATATACTCTAGCTATTCTAGAATGAATTCCATGACGATGTGAATAGTGTGTTAAAAATAGTGAATTTGGCTCTGTAAAATCATTGATGTCTTTAATGAGAACTGTATCAATAAATTTCAAGAGAGCCCCTGAGGTGACAGTTTTCCTGCATTTGTAATTTGTGTTATCATTATCATCTAGAATACAATTAAAATCACCTGCCAGGGTTAAACTCCATTTAGAATAAAGAATAATGTCTTCCAATGTGATGTTTAATTGCATTAGCCCCATTCCAGGTATCCAACAGAGGTTAATCAATGTTTAAATCTTTCTATTTATTTCTAGAGACACTAACACAGCATACCAGAAGAATCATGATGTGTATTAATAATTCTGGGTGTTAAAATAGAATTTTGCAATAGAATTGCTACTCCCATTTTCTTCTGCCTATGATGAGAACTTACTAATATACTAATACTGTGTAATTATTAAAATTTAACCAGATTATATCTTCCTTGAAAAGATGCGTTTCTTGAAGAAAAAACAGTTGTGGTTTATAAAAAATGAAATATTTAAGTAAACCTCTCCTTTTAACAGTATTATTTAGTCCATTAATGTTAATAATCATGGAAATTACATATTACTTGAAAGAAAATGCTAGCTGTTCATGTAGTACACTAATATAAACAATCATGGCAGACACCAAACAATAGAAATTTAAACAGAAAAAACAAGTGTTCTGACTAATCAAGTCAACATGCAACTCAATGAGGTATAAAACCCATACTTGGATAGAGATACTATTGAAGCAATCCCTCTACCTTTGTCTACTATCTGCATCAGAGACCCTATCTAAAACACTGTGCTTATATTAACACAATCATATCAGAATATAATGTAAAGTTAGCTGAAACTAAATCCACTACGATACTGTTGAAAAAAAGTATTTAAGTATATTTATAATCATCTTAAAAGAGAAAACGAAGGTATTCATAACATAAGTATTTAATTAAGTAACTGAAAACAATATGTTTTTAGTGGACAAGTCTAAAAGCAACAAAAAATGAACTGTAAAAACATGATGATATAAGAAAAAGCAAAACATACTAAAATCATTCAGCACATTTGACAATATAGTATCCATGAAGCAACAATGTATTTGTCACAAATAGGCTGTTGATATGAGTAATGTTTGTAAACTATAAAACTGAAGTCTAAAACAGAAGACACTGAAATATTAATTCACCAGAAAAATTAAAATCAAAAGCCTCAAGTTTTTAACTAAACTTCATTTTCATAAACTGCATACAAGCTTCGATATACCTCAGCTTATAACTTGACTAGCCCAAAATGAAAATGAAAACTAATTCCAATATGAAATAATGTGTTAAAAGTTTGCTAAAATCAGTTTTCCTGAGGTTTGAGAGTATAGAGGAGGCAGAGTCGGGTGGATAGTTGGTGGGTCCTGAAAATTGCTTGTCTGGATGAGTTGGTTAGGTAAATCTTAATCCTGTAGACAGAACCTAGTTTAATGTGTATCTTTTTAATAGCAAGTGATATATGCTGGTCAAGTTTTAAATTATTATCAATAGTGTTACCTAGTAGTTTAGCATCTGAGATTGGTTCAATTAGTTTGTGGTTGGATGAGGTGATTTTAAAGTCCTAGTCGAGGTTACTTGTTTTGTGATTGTTGATGTAGAAAAGCATTAATTTGGTTTTGCTGGGGTTAAGGATAAGCTGATATTTATTTAGCAAAGATTCAATGGCTATGAAGGATTTTGGGGTAACTTCTTGAAGGCGTTGCAGGAAGGGTGCAGCACAGATGACAGTTGAGTCATCTGCATATTGTATGATGGTAGCCAGGGTAGTTGCAGTGTCAATATCATTGGTGAGGACTGAAAAGAGTAGTGGACCAAGTATTGACTCTTGTGGAACTCCTACTGTTACAGTAAGTAGATAAGAGAGACCATTTTACTACTTGGCTGTTGGCAATCTGAAAGGTAATTTGGGAACTATGTGAGGGCATTGTTGTTGAGACTTCCAAAAATAACTGATGCACAATGCTGCAAGAAGAGAACAGGGCAGACTCCAAATCAATGAAATTCAAAGCCACGAAGTTGATGAAATATAGCCAAAGTTTATTGAACCACAAACAATGGAAAGCCATTAAGCACTTTTGTCCTATCAAATAACTTCCTCAGACAATCCAATTACACAAACATCTACATTTTATATCCTGTCATGCACATAGTCATCAAACATTAGCCACACCCCCTTAAAGTAAAAACAGACATACATATTTAAAATATGAATAAATATTACTAAAATGAATACTAGAAAACACTATGTATATAAATAGTAATATAAATATAAATAAACGTATATATATATATATATATATATATATATATATATATATATATATATATATATATATATATATATATATATATGTGTGCATATATACATATATCATCTTTTAAGAACCCTTAATTTTAGAAGGGAACTAATGGATAAATTCTTATTTAGACCTGGCCAGTTAGTGGAATCTAATAATAACTGCCAGTATAGTTCCCTTCTTTCAAGTAATATCGACCATGCACCACCTCTGATGTCAGAGGCTATATTATTTATAATAAAAAAACTAAAGGAATGTTCATTGTATTCTAAAATATGCCTATATAATGCATTAGTGTCCTTGTGAGTTCTTATTTCATATAAATGCTCATAAATAAGATTTTTAAATTTCCTATTGGTTTTACCAATGTAGAAACAGCTACATTGGTTACATTGAGCACAATATGTAACTCTTTCAGAGTTACAATTATATTTAGAATTAATGTGTATGTGTCTATTGTTAACAAAAAATATTTCACCTTCTTTTACATATCTACAGTATCTGCACATACCACATTTCCTCATCTGTCCCTTCCTAACTGCATTATTGAATGAACTTCTCTTTTCAAATAAACACTTCAAATCTCTACCCTTCCTAAATATAGTAACATGTCTCTCTTCAACACGGGGTCTTATGTCCCTATCCTGTGTTAAAATAACCCAATTTTTATTAAGAATGCCCTTAATGTCCACACGATCTACTGTAAAAGTGGTAATAAACAAAGCAGTATAATCATTATTTGCATGCTTAATATTAAAGGAGATTTTATTCATCACTTCTCCTTCATTAATTAAAACTTCTGACAGGAGGGAAATATAAAATTTCCTTTCTCTTTTTTTTTGCCACCTCTAACAAAACCTCATTCACTAATCTCATCGGGTAACCTCTCTTTAAAAACATACCCTTCAAATTGTCGCATTTGTTGAAAAATTCTTCTAGGTCTGATACCATCTGGGCAGAGTGAACAAACTGCCCTTTTATTATTGCTCTTTTTTGTTTATATAGGTGGGTCCTAGTGAAGTGTAACAATGAATTCGAATATGTTTCCTTTCTATATATTTTTGAAGTAAATCTCTTTTTATTGTAATCCTTTATTAATAAAATATCTAAAAACGCTACTTTATGCACGTCAAACTGATGTGTAAACTTTAAAAATTGAGTTGTGGAATTAATATACGCTATAAATTCATTAATTATAGCAGGGGGACCATCCCACAAAATAAAAATATCATCCAAGAAACTTGTATAATACGCTATATAACCAAAAAAATCAGAAGAAAAAACATATTTCTTCTCCCATTGCAGCACTATTATATTTGCATGTAGGTCCCCACATGCTGACCCATAGCGACTCCTTCCTGCTGTAAAAAAATCTCATTATTAAATAAAACAAAATTATTTTTTAAAATAATATCCATTAATTGTGTATATAATACTACATCAAAATGTTCCACTTTTTTTCATATAAGTACTCGTTAAACCATTCAAGGCCTATTTGATGAGGAATAACTGAATATAAATCTTTTATATCAATAGTAATTAACATGTAAGTATCTTAAAAAGAAATATCATTAATATCTTTCAAAAAAACTCCACGAGTCCTTACATACATGTGATTCATCATATACAAAATGTTTTAATTTAAAATCTAAATATTTCACTAATGGTTGTGTAATATTGTGATCCTTTAAAGTCAACTATGGGGCACAAGGGTGGCTGTAAAGTATCCTTATGCAACTTAGGGAGACCAAACATTACTGATATTTTTTGGATGTACCACAGTTAAATAATTCAGGATGTCAGTATTAATAAAACCATCTATAAACAGATATTGTAATTCATTTTTTATCTTTACATATGACTCATTCAGCTCATTCAAAGAAGATGTTATATAAGCTTTTCCATTCAATATAAAATGCATTTTCTTATAATAATCATTCAAATTCATTATCACAATTCCTCCTCCCTCACCAGGCTTTATAATCCTAATTTTATCCAAGAGGCTATTGATTTCTTTAATAACTATATTTTCCCTAGAATTACAGCCATCAGCCTCATGAGGATTTCTAACCAAATTTCAAATGTCTAATTCACATATCTTTTCAAACACTGTTAATATGGGGTGCAAAGGGGGGTTGTATGTACTAGAAATTGTCAGGGGGCTCACAGAATGTTCAATGGATGAATCTTTAAATAATATCCTAAAATTCAATTTACGGGTATATAACTTCAGATTCATAAGGGTATTAGCCATATTACTACGTTGCCAGGGTATATAAGTATATCCCTTAGCAAAAATGTCACATTGTTCTTCATTAAACTTTATATCAGAAAAATGATATACCTTAAAGTCTCCTGAACTATTAGTTATGATGTTACATACTGGTAAAATATGGTAAAAATTATTCAGATTTGTTATATCCTCCATTGTTTCTTCACTTATAGTCACTTGATGTACTTGTACTTCCAGAAATGACCAGGACCCCCCTTGAATTGATTCTGTTCAGGTTTTAATCTGTTAGCTACCATGAAATACTCAACTGGTCTCTATCTAACAGAAGCTCTCTGGGTTCAGCTAAGGTTTCAGGCAATATGTGGAAGTCCTTGAATAAGAAGTACTGGCCATCTTTTGTGAAGAATGTATAGTTAAGTAGCATTTTGCTTCATACTGACACTTACTGGATCCACCTGAAGTGACAACACATACTCAGCCAATTATTGAAATCAGTGGTCTTATCTTAGTACTAAGGCATTATTCTCAGATAAGGAAAGATTATGCTCATTCCCAGAATCTTGTCAGTGTTTGGATGTGATGTTTGTATTTTGCTGAGGTCTTATGCTTATAGGTATATGAGGCTTAGGTAAGGATTTTTTTTCTTACACAACCAGCATAAAATGTGTTGGATGACTGCATGTGTTTTTGAGGGAAACATACAGTCAGTGTTTTTTTCCTTTTCCTCCATATTTTCTGTCACTGCATCTCTCACAGACACGAGTTAAATTAGGGTGAGTAAGAGTTCATTATCTGTGACCATAAGGCAGTTAAAAAGATGCCATCAGGGGACAAACAAGTTATAATGACTTATTTATTTGTTTTTATTGACAGGGAAAAGTCAGAATGGGTAAAACCCATTTTCAGCGGAGGTCTGGGGAGAAAAGCTCCACATTTAACTTACACATGTGCATTTATAATTGCAGTGTACAAACTTCTATACATTAGCTTATTTAAATGTTTTAAATATTTTTAAATATTTATTATATGAACATAGCATTATAGCACAGAACTTTCCATGTTGTTCCGAATATTTAAGTTCTTAATTTCAAACTGGATTATTTTAGAATTTATTCAATTAGTACTACAATAATATACAAGTGTTTCTCATGTGTATGGTGAATCAAGTCAGTTTAGCATAGATATATAGCGCATTTAATCTAAAGTGGTGAATATGTAATAATAAAACTCATTGTTTAGGATTAAGAACTGCAGTGTAAGCATATGAAGATCAGTCATGCACTGCCATGGGAACACAGCCCAGCTAGGAGTCACCTTGAAGCTACTTTAAGGCAAGGGAGACTTTGTGCTCTATAGAAATATTTGAAGGGGGATCACACTTGCGGAACTTGCTTTGAGGCTGCATATATTGCTCAGACTTGGAAGCATTTGTTTGCTCTTGTTTTTTTTTATTTTTGTCTTTATTTAAGGATGATGATCTTACCTGCCTCCTGTAGCATGTCATGAGCATGCAAATAAATCTTTGCCTCTCCTTTCATTAGTTTTAATTGCTTTCTTTATCAGTTAGTCCTGTGTGAGCCTGATAAGTAAACAGGAAGTCACCTTCATACTATATGGTTACTTCTTAATGCACTCACGTTTCAGTTTCAATTGAAAAATAAATCTGTTAGGAGAAAAAATATAAAATGATAAGATGCTTCAGCAAAGTATTTGTTTCACGGTGTGCACACACAACAAAGTATTAGTTTAAGGGTGTGCACATTTATGCAACCAGCCTATTCTATGTTTTTTATTTTTTTTCCCCTAACAGATTTGTTTGCTTTTCAATTGAATTATACAGGTTATAGGTCACATTAAATGTGGGAACATTTTTGAAATGATTTATTGTGGTCTCTTTTTTTATATCACAAAAAACTGACATTTTAACAGGGGTGTGTAAACTTTTTATATCCACTGTATAAAATTTAAGGACTGACTGACTGTAGAACTGATGTTGGTAAAGAAACTAGTACTGAGATGTGATAACATGATTATCTTAATTGCATGTACACCTCAGTCTACCCTTGTCTTAAAATATGCACATTCCTTTATCACAGTGGACACAGATGACACACAAGCTTTCATAAATATATAATCTGAAAGGCAGATCACAATTAGTTAAGAAACATCTTAAGGAAAAATAAAGATTTGAATACTATATTCATAGTAGGGATAGGAATTCCATATGAAAATGATCAAAAAGATACTTTAAAGCATTTGAAATATGAGAAGTCTGGAGGGGGTGGGAGAACGAGCAGGGAAAGAGAAGAGAAAAAGGAAAAAGGGAGGGAAGGGGAAGAGAGGTGAAAGAAAGGGTGGGGAAGGAGGAGAGAAGAGATAAGGGGGAAATGACATACACCATTTTCTATAGACTATAACAATATATTTTCTAGCTTTTTCCTCCTCTCTGCATGGCATTTCTACTACCCCTACTTTACTATTTCTTGTTCTTTCCTTCTGTCATTTATATCCATCTAACTCAACATCTACATCAGTTTTTCTAACACATCTCTCTCTCTTCTTGCATTACTTTTCCATAGCTCAATTATTTTTCTAAGCAATGGCTTCCTCTCCTCATACCATACATTTAAGAACTTTATCTTTGCACACATTCTGCTTTACCCTTCTCATTCTCCTTAGCCACCTAAAATTCTATCATAATCATATTCACCACCTCTGCTCCATACAGTTACAAATCCTCTGGAACACCAAATCTCTTACTGAGTACAATATAGACCCCAACCTCTATAATGCATCTCATATACAGTATTTTCCATATAAATGCATTCATCTCCATACTAAATCTCACACTTTTCTCAAGTTGAACAGACTCCTAAACTCACTAAAGCTCTACTATGCCTCTCTTCAACAGTAAAGTTAAGTGGAAACATCCACCCTAATCCTGGTCCCACATGTCCTCAGCAGCTAACTACCTTCTCAGCCTCACTTCCTTATTTTCATACTCCTGATTCCCTAAAAGGCTCTAACCTCCTATTACTCAACATGAACCACAGTGGTACAGTAAATAAGGTCCATGAACTTCAAACCTGCATTTCCCAATACTCTCCTGATATTGCTACACTTACTGAAACTTGGCTTAAACCTGAAATTAAAAGCAGTAAGATTCTCTCTCCAGGTTGCAATATACATCGACATGACAGAATAAGTAAGTGCAGTGGTGGTATAGCCATAATATTTTAAAAAATTAAAATCAGAAATTATTGAACCAAACATCCCTGAATTTAATAATGCTGAATTACTATTTATCAAATTTAAAATTAACAATAAAAGTCTAACTATTATTGCCACTTCTATCCCTCCTGGCAACCATCGTGACACAACTGAGGAAATACTTTACTGGACATCTTTAACCTACTCACAAGAAACTATAATAATGGGTGACCAGCGCTGACTGGTACTCTCACATCTCTGATACTCCCACTAATTTTATCAGTCTCCACGGCTTTTCATAGCTAGTCCATACCACAACAAGTACTGACAAATCCACCAAAAAGCAATCAACCCTTGATTGGATCCGCACCAACAAACCTTCTCTAGTCTTCCAAACATCTCATTTCCCTAATAGTATTATTGATCATCTTTTTACCTACTTACTTAGACAACATCTAAACCCATCTAGACAAACCTTCTTCCACCAACTTAACAGCAAAAAGAACTATGTTCCTCAAACAGTTATTTCTCTCTTACAACTCTGCAATTGGTTCCCACTGAAAAAAACATCCTCCTGATACTGCAGTACAATATTTCAATTCCACCTTCCTGGGTATACTAAATATAATAGCTCTTTGCAGATTAAAGTCTATTCACCTTGGCTTAAAAAAGACACTAAAAATCTTCTCAACGAGATAAAGCCTTGTCTATCTGACATATGACCAAAAAATCAATCTAACCTAGAATTATATAATCAACTTAGAAATAAAGCTAAGTCCCAAATCAAACTAGAGAAAAAAGCCTATTTTACTGAAGCACAACAACTGTACCATAAGAACTCAAAAAAAAAATTCCGGACTGCATTAAACAAACTCCGGAAATTCATCCACCCACACCCCTTCCTCCTCCAATAGCAGCAACAGTAACTCAATGCACTTCAACACATTTCTTGTAAACTATATTCATTTACTGACTAAACCTAACCACAATAAACCTCCAATTATTCCAATTACTTCCAATGCTACCAGAAACTCTTTCTCCTTTAAAACTATTCCAGCTCTCACTATAAAAAAAATCTACTCTCCAAACTTAAACCCACAATCCTTGCTGTTGATAACTTTCCTACTGAATTCCTAAAAATAGCTGTCAAGGCCCAAAGCCTATCCTGTCAGAATTATGATAAACTGCTCTATCTCAGAATATGTCGTTTTAAGCTGAAAAATATTTGCATTATCCCTCTGCACAAAGGTGAAAACTCCATTGAGTTTTCTGGAACCAAATAGAAAATGTACCAAACAAGCCTGTATATGAACTCCTTTTATTGCAGTAAAAAACACACCAAGATTAAGCGCTTTCATCTTTCACATAGAAGACAATCAGAATCCATCGAGTTTTCTAACTATAGACCCATTGCAGTCTTACCTCACCTGCCAAAATATTAGAAAAATGTATTCACAAACAACTTCTTAACTACCTATTATCTAACTCACAGTATGGTTTCCGGCCTATCCACGGTACCACTACTACCCTCAAGTTTTACTAAAACCATAAACAAACACAGAAATAATGGGAAACTTGTATCCTCCACCATTTTGGCTCTATCCAAAGCTTTGGACACTGCTTCCCATTAGAAACGTCTGGATGAACTTTCCACCTTAAATCTTAGCTACTCTTCCCTAGCTTGGTTCCAAAGTTATCTTTCTGGTTGAAAGCAAGTTGTCAAATAGCAAAGAGAACTCTAATCCATACTGCCTTTCAGTATGGGAGTTCCTCAAGTTTCCATCTTAGGTACTCAGCTTTTCGCCATTTTTACTAACTGGCTCCATACATCTACTCCCCTAGCCTCCATTATTCAGTATCCAAGATGACACTATTCTTATCTATGCAGCATCTTCACTAAAACAACTGATTACTATTACACAACAGTCCTTCCTAGCTGTTGAAACATGGCTATCAAATTCTCATCTGAATATGAATCCTAAACTGATGCTCTTTCATCACAGCAAATCATAAGATGCCACAACCTCTTTCCAAATACATTCCTCAAGCACCACCATGATATTGACTGTTTCTCAAGTTAAATTACAAGGCATTCTAATTGCAATAATTTGAAATTTGACATACACCTTTCTGAGTTCATTAAAAAGACACATATTAAACTTTGGCTCTTTATATACAATCAAGTATTTTATGAATAATAATATTACAAGACAAACGATAGCCAGAACTCATCTTCTCTGCACCCAACTATATGCCTCTCTTATCTTTATTGATATTAATAAATCTGATCTGGCTAGACTTGAAATCTGCTATAATAAAATAGGAAAATTTGCTTCTAACTCCTCTCATAGATCATGTCACAACTCTGCACATCAGCAATCAAATTGGTTAGAACTACCTCTTTACCTACTTGCACTCAACTTACCCTCACTCACATAATAGTACATCAACCTGAATAAATCCCTGCTCTTCAATGCATGCGTCTGCTCTACTCTAACACTAGATTGCTTCGATCCTCCAACAAATTGCTATTGCAAATCTCTAATTCCAACAACAATGCTAGTGACTGAGGAAAATGTCAAAGGCAAGAAACAAGCGAAATAAATGAAAAAACTGGCAGGAAGGGTCCCATGGAACAGCAAACACAAAAATGTAAAATAAAAGCAAACCTTAATGCTGAATAAATCCAATAAAATCGATGTATAAATCCAGTAAAATCAATGTATGCGAGCACTTTCATTAAAACAATAACTTCATCAGACAACATGCTAGTGACTCCCTTTTCTCTAACTACATCTGCAGAATTTGGAATACTATCAGCCAGCCTATAATAACTCTTGCCAATCCAACTCACTTCCAAAAAGAACTAAAGGTCTTCCTTAGTAAAAACTATCTCTGCTTATGTACCTCTCCTGGCTAATTCCCTTCCAGTCTTATTAGATCCTCATCTACTCTTCTGCCACTCTGTGAACACATCATATATCTTACTTTCTTTTACTTATTGCTTTATCTACTATCTCCTGTTATCTTCTGTTACAATCTATCCTCTTGCTGCTTCTCACATACTTACCAACATTCCTTACTTATGCCTTTTGCCTTCTCTCCTCACTTCTCTCCTTTCTATTCTAATCTCTTCTCTAGTTATTACTTCTTTTACTCTATTTTCTCTAGGTATGTACTGGTCTCTAAGGTTTTCTTGCTCACCTGCCTTATATACTACCATATAACCCTCAATGTTTATATATTTGTCAATGTCAATAAGAAATTAGTTTGTTCTTTAATTTTTACTGCTGTACATTATTAAACTATGCATCTATGTACTTCTTATAAATATACTTGTTTTTTATTAATTATTTTCATTGGAGCTTTTCTCCCCAGGCCTCCGATGAAAATGGGCTTTCACCCAGTTGGACTATCTTGGTAAACAAATGTTAAATAAACTTTACTTGTTACATTTGAGCATATAAAAATCAAATTTACTTTTTACACATTTAAATATAATCAATATTGTATACTTTTTTAAAAATATTTGTCTCTAATTTATGCACTGATACAGAGCTCTACTACCAGATGGATGCTGTCTGACGGGGAAATGTTGGATAGTCTAATGGTTGAATTGTGTAAATTCAATGTTTGTTCATTTTTATTTCTTATACTTGCATCATTTATCTTAATCTAATTATTCCCATTTCTTTTTTGCTTGATTTTTTCAAACCAATGCTCCTTAAACACAAGAATATCACATTTATACATATTATTGTAATGCTTTATACTTCCAGCTACAATTCTAATAAAGGTTTAAACACACAAATGGATATTTCTATAATATCTTTGAAAGTTAATGGCTTAAAGAATACAAGGAAAAGTGCAAAATGTATACAATATTTAAATAAATATATATATATATATATATATATATATATATATATATATATATATATATATATATATATAAGGTTCCCCTTTATAATCTTGAAATACTGAAATCTCGAATTTCAGTATCTCAAAACCAAAAAGGCAAATCCACAAAACACTGACAGCCCAAAACCGCAAATTTTGAAATCCCAAACACATAGTATACACCACACCACACACACACCACAATACGCACAGTACAAAACAAAAAACACACAAAAACATAACACCACACATCCACAAACCTACACTACAAATAAGCAGAGTGGCAAACTCCCCCTGTACCCCCATGGGTGGCTGTGCCCCCCCACCCCCTACTTATATATACTAACTCTGAGATTACACAAACAGAAAAAGTAAACACACCCAGACATTCTACAGTCACCCCACACACACACACACACACACACACACACACACACACACACACACACACCACACATATACAAACACCAACACATCCAACACTTGCACACACATACTTTCACCTGCTTACCCTAACCCACATGTACAACTTACAAACACACTCACATACGCTCAAACTCCCACCCAAAACCCTTACAAAACTCACTTACCTTAAATTCCACTTAAATCCACACATGACACCAGACACGTCCACACAAAACATTGCATGCTACGTAGTGTAAAGTCATAACCACGAATTTGAGATATTCAAATTCGTGATTATGCACTTTTGCTATTTTAAAATTCGCCTTTATGGTCTCGAGATACTCAAATTTGAGATTTCAGTATTTTGAGATTATAAAGGGGAACCGCATATATATCTATCTATGGGTTCCGTTCAGAAGCTCGAAATACTGAAATCTCGAATTTCAGTATTTTGAGCCCACGAAACCAAATCTGCATAATAGCGAAAGTTTAGAAGCGTGAAATTTAAAACCTTGAATACCAGAGGTTTTGAATTTTGTACTTCTAAAGTTCCACTATGGTCATATATTCAAGGAAGTGTGTGTGTGTGTGTGTGTGTTAAAGGGTTTGGATAGGGGTTGTGGTATGTGTCCGTGTGTTTTGTTGCTGTGATGTGTGTGTGTGAAGAGAAAGTAGCTTGTGTGGTGGTGTTTTGTGTGTGTTTGTATGTAGTGTGACCTCGGAGTGAGAATATTTAAGTAGGGAGGGTGTGGGGGTGCAGGGGTGTTTGCCCCCCTGCTTTCATGTAGTAGAGTGATTGTGTGTGTTTGTGTGGCGGATGGTGTGTGTGTGTGTGTGTGTAGTAAAACTGCAAAATTCAAAACTTCTGGTATTCGAGGTTTTGAATTTCACGGTTTTTAGTTTTCGTTGTTTTGTGGATTCCACTTCTTGGGCTTGAGACACTGAAATTCAAGATTTCAGTATTTCGAGCTTCTGAAGTGAATATATATATATATATATATATATATATATATATATATATATATATATATATATATATATATATATATATATATATATAAAGTTTAAGTATTTTTTGTACAAAAGACTTGCATCAAACATTCAGAATAAAAATATTTGGAACCCAGGAAAATGTACAATTCTAGCTCAACTGAATTATAAATCAAAGAAAACAGGAGTTATGATTTTATGGAAAAATTAGACAGTTTTTCCTCAAATTATATATAAATAAATATTTAACATTTAATTTTCAAAATTAATAATATATTATAGACTTTGGCCAATCTTTACTGGTTTCCAGGTTTAGGTACAACTCTTGCTAACAGACTTCTAGATAAAAAAATAGATAAATATAAAGGTAGTCTAATTATAGGTGGGGATTTTAACTGCATTACTGAAAACTCTGATACAAGTAATAAAAACATTAAAATTAACCTCTACAGCTAAAGTACTAAATAAATGGATAGCATCTCTTAATTTAAAGGATAGTGTAATATGAAATCTTCTAATTCATTACTATTGTCTCATCAAGACTACAGGTATGGCATACAGACAAGAATTGATAGAATACTAATCTCAAATGATAATCTCCATAACATTACATTTTATCATAACTCCATGTTGAACTTCTGATCACTCTTCTCCCATTTTAAATTTACAAACCAATTTCAAAAGATCATCATTATTAACTAGAATTCCCATCTATATAACTAGACAAAGAATTTAAACCTTGCCTGATTTAAGAATTGAATACATTTCTAGAATGAAATAATAGATATAGGACATAGATATTATGATATGGGATTCGCTAAAACCCTATATTTTTGGGTAAGATAACATGGAAAAAATACAATTGAATATTGGGATTCAGAACTTCAAAATATTCAAGTTCAATTCCTTGCAGCCAAATCTAAAGACATTAAAAATAATAAATCAAATACAGAAGAAATAGAAACGTTAAATAAATAATATTTTGATATCTAATGCATAATTAAATTTAGCATTACAAAAACTAAACTGGACTCTTATTCATTATCTGCAAAACACATGCATAATCTTTACAGATGAATTGAGATTCAATCAAAACTCAATAATATTTTAGAGATTAGGAATGAAAGAACCAAAAAAGAATCACTGACATATAAGCGATCCTTGATGCTTTTAGATTTCACCACACCACTTTAAATATTAATAATAATGCATCTAGTGCATCCTTTAATTTTGATAATTTTAATATTAGGAAATCATCAAATTTAAAACTAATTTATACAAAACCATTACATACAGGGAAGTTGTAGACACAATTAAAATATGAAAAGCTAATAAAGCCCCAGGAATAGATGAGACATTTGGAAATATACAAACTCTGTCTAATATCCTATACTTCTTTCATAAAACTCTTAAAATTCAAAATAATTAATACAATTCCTCCCTCATGTTAATATTCTTTAATAACACTGAATAATTATAATCAATATAAAAAAAAATAATAAAAATCCACACACTTGTTCATCTTATAGGTCCACTTCTCTTTTAAATAAAGATTATAAGATATACAGACAGATTAAAATAACCCAAACACAGAAAATGAATTTTTGGTCAAATTGGTATCATATATCCAAGACAAACACGTGATAATATGAGACAAATTTTATCTCTTATAGATTTTCTGAACATAAAGAAAAAGGAAGCTCTATTAGTTAGCCTTGATATTGAAAAGCCTTTCATTCTTTAAACTGGGATTGCTTGTTTAAAATTTTAGAGTTATTAGATTTCCCAATAAATTTTATCTGATGTTTAAAGAATATTTCTACAAACAATCTGGGGTATGTAAAATAGGATCATTGTTTCTGAATATATTTCTTTAATTGAATGTACCAAACAAGGCTGTCCTCTTTCTCCAAACTTATTTACATTTGCAAAAGAAGTATTTTCCAATTTAATTAGACTAAACCAAAATATTAAAGATATAGAAATATCTATTACCTATTCTTCTAAAATCATGCTATTTGCTGATGACATTCTGTTAACATTTTCCAATTCAGAATCAACTCTTCTTGAACTAGAACCCACAATAGAAACTTTTCAAACTATGTTTGGGCTTTATTTTAATAAAACTAAGTCCAAATTTGTAATAAATAAAAAGAAGAAATAAACTTTTTCAAATCACATTATGGGCACACAAGTTGTATCAACCGAATATCTACATATCAGTTTATCTTTAGTAGATGAAATAAATGCTAATTATGATAATACCACAGAATTAATAAAAATAATATCCCCAAATGGAATACACTAATCATTTTATTTGAGGACAGATTTCAATTATTAAAATTTAATCTTTTCCCTAATATATATAATGCAAGTCTTTTCTTCTATTAAAATTTCTTTGGCTCCCTCACAAACCTAGAATTGCTCTCTCACATCATGTAAGAGCCTGGAATTTGGGAAGAATTAATTTTCTGTATATAGATACTTATGTAAAAGCTTCAGTATTTAAAATTATACTACATTAGATCAATCCCAATTATAATTTAGATTGGAAAACATTACACTTAAATATGCTTGATCATAAGTTTAGTGCTTTAAGTAAATATATTTCAGTTTTGTAATCTTATACAATATAACGTGCTCTATACTACAGATTTAGAATATTTAAATCTTATACTAAAAACTTAAGAATCTTTTTTATAATATTCACATGAAAATATGGTTTGAATCACTAATCTTTTTTAGTATTACAATTTTTTTAAGCAAAATCAATAAACATACCATGAAATTGTCTGAGACTAGGGGGTTTGTCTAGTGGTGCTAATGCATCAATGATTGAAAATTTGACAATATTCAACAAATTATTAAGGAATTTAATTTAAAACAACAACATTGGTTATTATACAGTTTGAGAACTTATACAAATTAACTCTGTAAAACCATCTCCAATTTCCATTTTAAAGTAGAACCTAAATGTTTTTATTTAATATACGAACCATGCTTAAAAATGTCAATTCAACTTGATAATTATACAATATAAAATAAGTTAAATCTAAAATTTTGTAACCATATTACTTTAAAACATGCATCACAACTTGCTTCACTTAAGATTCAATTGTTAGCATCTGTTAGACACACCTCCTGGTCACAATACTAGCTTTGGTTGGTTGAAGGCTTATGCTGCCTATTGTTCTAAGTGTCTTGGTCTGGTTTAAGCACTTGGGTTCTACACCAGTTATTTCACACTAGGAAGTTTTGTGGTCTACACTCTTGTGGGGGTATTCTACTGAATTACTGCTTTGTCCAAAAGAAGTCCCCTTTGGCAATAAACTGTTTCAAAATGCCAATACAATGAATAAAATAAAAAAAAAACTTTGAAACAGATGCATGGCTAGGTATATAAACATGATGGCACTACAAAGGCAACAACAAATTTGTCATATAAAAATATAAATATAAAAACATATGTATGAAAAATACTAAAGTGCACTTTACTATACACATTAGTTATTTTCTTAATTTTCTATTTTTCAAAACTGTTCGAATAGAAATGTGTTCATTAAGTCCCCTTCCCAGATGGGCTCTCCACTTGATGATCCATTGAAGTTCTACTACTTTTGTTTTATTTATTCTATTTCCCTTCCTTATACCTTCATATAAAACCTCTAACACTCTGCCTGAAGATGCCAGAGGGAAGAGAAAGTTACAGCATACAACTCTCACCCTTACCTATTCAAGCAACAATAGGGAAATGAAGGGAATCATTGAGAAAAACTGGCATGTGTCACAGGTAGATAAAGACATAGCTGAAATAGTAGTGATGAAACCATATGTTTTCTACAGGAACACTAAGTCATTGAAGCAGAGGCTATGATATCCAACAAAGAAAAATTGTTTGAGTCACAAACAACAAGATGTAGGGACCAAAAAATTTAACATTTGTACATTTTGTGAATTCATAGATACTAGTAATGTATTTATTCATCCTGATACAGGTAATGCATATAAGAAAAAGGTATCATCTGACTGCAATACAAAACATTTGGTGTACCTTGCCCACTGTGAGAACGTATAAGGGAGCATCTTTATTGTACCCGAAATGGGCATAAATATGCAGCATTGGTGAAACACACTATAGAACAGGGTACATGACTTCAGTTTATATTTAGAGTGTTAGAGGTTTTATATGAAGGTATAAGGATGGGAAATATAATAAATAAAACAGAAGTAGTAGAAGTTCAATGGATCATCAAACTGAGAGTCCATCTGGGAAAGGGACTTAATGAACACATTTCTATTGGACCAGTTTTGAAAAATAGAAAATTAAGAAAATAACTGATGTGTATAGTAAAGTGCACTTTAGTATTTTTCATACATATGTTTTTATATTTATATTTTTTATATTTGTATTTTTATATACTTAGTACACAAACATGTTTTATAAGAGTTATAACTTGGTATTAGATTTTGTTATTAAGTGTATGAATTTTAGTTTGTCTGTATTCCAGTTTAAATCATGTGATGTACTTAATTAAATAGTATTCATGATTGGGTGTTTTAAGTTGAAAGAGAGGTGCTTTAGTATTTAAAAATGACATGGATTGCTTTTTAACATAGTGTGATGAAGCAAATGTAATTTGTGAAAGTGATAACCTAGTTTGTTACAATAAACCAGTGTTTTATGACAAATTTGTTGTTGCCTTTATAGTGCCATCATGTTTATGTATTTAGCTGTGCATCTGTTTCAAAGTTTTTTTTTGTTTTATCCATTTAATTACTGCTTTATTTAAACTGTTTTTTTTTTCGGTTGTGACTGTGATTTTCTGCACTTGAATTTCTAGTACTTCTGCATTTTATAGCATAGGCTAGATTCAGGCTTGCTGAATCTAGACTACTTGGTATTTTTTGATCACTAAAATCAGCCATCTTACAGTAAGAAGCCCCCCCTGTATCTTTCTGGCAGAAGTGTGCAACTAAGGACCATTCTGAATTAGGGATTGCTGGAATAAGGCTGTCTTAGCTTTTCCTTTGGTTACTTTGTTTAAAATCATTTAATTTCACTTGTATTTAAGTGTCCTTTTTGTGCAGGTTTGCACTCAGTTTACTGGAGCTGCTCAGTGATTGCACTACTACCTTGCAGGCAACTTGGTTGCCCATTCTGAAGTAGTGACACAGTTTTCTGCCCATGGCCTTCCATAGAATAGCTATGTTCTGTTAATCTTGCAGCAAAGCCTGGTCCATCTAGCCCACTCCCCACTAGTTACTACAGTATATACCTGCCATAATGGGCAGACAGTTTCCCACCATTTCTCCAGCCAGCCTGATTGACATGGGCATTCTGAGACAATGTAGCAATTGTGTCATGTATACTGGCAACCAGTTACTCTTAAAACAAACAAAGACAACATGTAAGAGATGTATCTATACTATGAATTTGGAATCAATTCTCTCAGATAACAACAGACTGACAATCAAACAGGTTGTCAGCACAGGCACATCACGTCTTGCACATAAGCTCACAACACATAAACCCACCAGTGCGGAGGTACTCGCTAGAAGCCTACCTAGTGATCAGAGACTTCCCAAGTGCAAACCTATTGTACACACTACAGACCCAACAGAATCCACTGCACATAATACACACAACAGTGTCTCAGCCAATAAGACCCTAAGACAAAACACCTCAAAACCAAATGTTTTGGTCATAAGCAACTCCATAGTGAGACACACACGTGCCCCTCATCAGGCTGGACAAGGTGGTCATGGTCAACAGCTTGTCAGGTGCAAGGATCTGTCCAATCACACACACACTCAAGTCTCTCAACTCTGTCATAGCCCATGTGACTTGAGATGTACCTCACTGGACTATTTGAAGACAGACATGACTAAGTTCTCAGATTGTGTGCACCAGGCAGGTATGTCCCTAGCCCTAAGCAGTATTCTACCTTTACCCAGAATGATCCCTCAATATAAACAAAAAAAATGATTGACTTCAACAATTGGCTTAATTTCTGGTGTTAATCCAGGGGGATCCATATCTGTCAGCCTGGGAAGATATTGACAGACCATGCTGCTTTGCCAAGACTGTCTTCACCTGTCACGTCTTGGCTTTCTGTTACTGGCAAAGGTACTAGACTCCCCCATAATGACTTTTTTAGGAAATAATTCTCAAAGTAAAAAAAAAACTGCTGGAGGCAAACTCGAAGTTATGTTGCTTAATCCTATGAGTCTAAATTGGAAACTGCACTCACTGGAAGTTCTTCTTACCTTGGAAGATGCCAGTGTCTGTGCAGTCACAGAGACATAGTTCAAGGCCACAGAGATAACCCTGGTCATGTAAGGCTACAATGTCCTCCGCACATTCAGACTGCAGAACGAGTGTGAAAGAACCAAATGCAAAGGTCTACCCATCTTCATTAAAGACAAATGCATCTCAAGACTGCTCAGACAGTACTACTCCCTAGAGCTACTCCAAGTACAACTAACTGTAGGTAAAACCATCTTCCAAATCAATGTTAGCTATAGGTCCCCCACCATGAACCACAGGAACCAATCTGTCAACTTGAGCCACTCACTATATAGCCAAACACCTTGGTCATGGGTGATTTCAACTATCCTTCCATTGACTGGGAGTCATATGAGCACAAACACACTTGGCCAAAGGCTCCTGGAGTTTGTTAATACAAATGCCCTGGAACAGATAGTCTGAACCACCAGAAGGAGCTCAAATGTCCTAGACTTAATACTCACCAACATAGGGGGTCTCTGCACTACTCCCTGTGTGTTGACCTCCCTGGTAAGGTCTGAGCATAATTCAGTCTCATTCAAAGTAACTATTGTACCTGACCCCATCTCAAGATCAAAAAGGATGACAAATTTCTCCAAAGCAAACTATAGCCTCCTATGTGATGGCATAAATAGTTTCAAATCCCCTGCTATCACTGTCAATGACTCTTATACAGAGGTGTACACAAATGCCCTGTATAAACACATATACAAATGTATAGACTCAGTTGTACCTAAATGGATCAAAACAAGGTCCTCACAAAAAAACAAGCCACCCTGGTGGACATCAAACATAAATAGGTTATACAACGAGAAACAAACTACTGTGCAAGAATAAGAGGGAACTGACTTAGTAGACATATTGCAGTAGTTGAGGTTTATACCAGTTGATTTATGAGACACCTTCTTGGATACAATGGTATTGCTACAGTAAATGTTTTTATTTTTAATAATTTGCATTCATTATTTACCATGGTTCCTACATCTTCAGTCATGTTTTTAAGCAGAGCTTTCTATAGACCTCAAAAGCTTTGTCCAGTGTGACATCTGCTTCTCACAAAGCTGCCTCATAATTGATCATTTCTACTTCCACGCACAATTCTATCTCTGATTACTGAATCATCTAAGCTGCCAATGAGCCCTGACCTTGAAATTTGAGTTTAATCACAAGCCCTTCTTCACTTTTTCAATCCTTTCTTTCTAGTGAAAATACTTTAGCATGGCTTATCCAACTTTTGCACACAGTATGTTTACTGCATCTTTTATGCTAACAATGTTGTTGCCCATCTCATCTGTGATAGTAAAACTGCAAAACATTTTGATGGTGTCTTTGATGGCATCATGAAAGAACACTTGTCACTGTATTTTTTCTGCTTAATGTGTGCTTTCATTAGGATAAAACTTAAAACACTTAATATATATCATCCAGTATTAACACAACTTTGCATGATTCCTCAAAAATGCTACAGTAGACATTCAAAAACAAAAATTGAAGAAAATGTGTCTAAAAAAATGGAAGCTCAGTGAAACACAAAATAAGTAATAATGCTTCTAAGAGTAAGAATTAATAATTCAATTTATGATAAATTATTTGCTCCTAAACTATGATAACATGTCAAAAGCAGGACTTCTGGCTGACTTTTCAATAAAACATGTAGTGACTGCTCTTTACCTAGAGAGCATTGCCTACTTATTGTCAGGAAAAACAACTTACTGATTATCAAAAAGAACCCTGATTAACGAATATCAACGTATTTAAAGTCACTTTTCTCTGCCATGTATAGATATTCCACCACATACTAATGCTGTTGTTGCAAACAGGGTCATTCGTGGTTTGCCACAATACTTAACTCAATAACCTTCATTGGTAACATGTCTACCAGCAAGTTGCAGTCCACTAATGTTTTCAGTCACCTAGCATTTCACCTATATGGAGTCATGCAAATGATTATCCTAAAGACCGAAAAGACATATTGACCAGATACAAGAATACCAATGACAGTATCCACATCTCAGCTTCCAGAAGTGTCATATTTAGTGTCTTGATAGATTACTAATGGCAGTCTACAAATTTGTGTTTTGTAGATACACAAAATTTAAACAAAAAAGATTCAGTGATATTCTTTCTCTAAAAAAGACAAAAAAAATGTTATGTTGGCCATGTTTGACTCTGTAGTTAAGTCCACGGACTAGACACAATCATTCTCATCAACACTTGGTGATACAGTATCTCAGTACTTTCCCCCCCTCAATATCTTAAACTCATAATAATGCACACAATGAGTGTCAGGCCCATAAAGTAACATGGACAATACTCAAAATTAAATCATCAATAACTGAAGGAGATCAGTGGTCAGGTTTCTTACAATCTACAAAGAGCCTGACAAAATAAAATTCAATTTTGATCAACACCAGCAAGATGACAAGAATCAGTGAATGTTTTAGGAAGCATCAACCTAGCTGCTACATCCTTGTTGTAACACACTTTAGTGACACCAAAGCTGCCACTGACCTTGTCGGGTAATTTTTTCCAAAAAAAAATTAAAAGTGAAAAATAACAGGAATGATCTCAATGCCCACCCACCCATCAGACACCCTATGCCTTTACCTTCCAAATGGCCGCCATTAACTTGGTATAGAAATGTTAAAGCAAAATCAAAGCCTTTTGCCCTGACAGTTTTCTAAGAGAATCTGAAGTAGTTTTGTACTTCACCCTCTTTCCCAACTTCTAAATTTCGCTGTCAGAAGAGATCATGTTTCTTTCATCTGGAAACAGACATTCATATCGTCATTCCACAAACATGGTCCCAAAATGTTTGTGTACTTCCTGCATACTGCACTGCTGTTCTTGTGCCTCAAAATGTTGAGGACACATGCAATAAATTTTGTAATGTCCTATACACTCACTCATTTCCGATTCCTAGCACTGCTTTAGATAATGATGCTACCTTTCTGGATATAACAGAATTCATAAGTGGTCTATTGGACAGGGATAACATCACTGGTACTATTTACTTCGAACTTGGATATGCATTCGATACAGTCTGTACTTCCATGCTCCTGAAGATCCTGGGTAGTCTTGCTCTTAAAGTTTGTGCTGCCAAACAGTGTTCTGATTACCTAGGGTACAAACTTTGAAAAAGACCAATCCCATGCTCTATTCACTTCTATGGATGTTGGGGTTATTCAAGGATCTGTACTTGGTCCACTGCTGTTCATATCTCTCAACTGCCCCGATTTTTGCAGAATGTCCAGATTTTTGCCTCATAATTTTGGTCTGATCCTCATAAAATTTGTAGTTTTCTGGATTTTGTGGCAAATCAGTGAGGAGTTAATTCACTAAATAAAGGAGATTATTTGAGTTTCAGACTTCTTTTCCTTTAGAAAATGCATGGCAACACAAGAGCTTTTATTCTAGCAAAATCTAAGTTTATACAAGCAATATATAAAATGTATTCCTACTTCTGGGGCTTTGCCCCCCCCCCCGATTATTTTTGTCTTTGCCCAGATTCTTTGTGGTAAGAGGTTGAAAGTTATGTTGCTGTTTGCAGGTAAGATAAGTACAACGGTAAATCATGCGACTTAAAACTTATTCAATATACTGATGTTCCTATTTTTGTAAAAGATAACTACATTGATTCCATAACGAAGAAATACTATATGGATTCCATACTTTGCAGACACATTTCACTTCTATAAAAAATGTATATTAATACCAGCAAAATAAAATCTATACTGCTTATACTCTAATTATTGAAAGCTCTGCAGTTGTGCATGATCATGAAAAAAATAGATATAAATATGAATCAGGAACAGGCTACCAGCTACTATCCCTTCTAAACTATATCTACCTTCTTACTCTGGTGTTGGCATCCTTTCAACATAAACTTACACACGGTACATAATCAAATTGCCTGAGTTTTTGTTAATAATGGCAGGCTCCATCACTGTTCTTCCCTGCATGACATACACTGCTTAGAGTTTAATCATCAACTATTACTAATGCAACTGAGGTTTGTTTATAAATAGGCCTATTTGTCAAATTGTGAATCCATGTCTGATGACATCAGACAGAAGTAAGCTCACATCAGGGTAGAAATATTAGATGGAAAATTTGTCTCCACCTAAAACCAGGAAGAGACTTGTCACTGATAGGTATATTTGGTTGCCACGGGGAAACATTAAAATAACTTCCTTGCTTTACAAGCTGTGGGGCACCTGCTGTGCCTCTAAACAGTACATTTAAGGCAGGCTTAACATTTATTGATAAATACACTGGAGATGTGGATAAAGTAAAATTATTCTGATTATTATGGTCAGTTTTTGTCCTTTATCACATTTGTATCATATTTCCTAAAACTGTAACTTTAAATTATTAAAACAACTTATGTGTTGTCTTTGCATGTGACATTTCAATACTTCTTCAATGGAATCGTGGTGTCCTGAAACTAATGTCTTCCATTCTGATTTTTTTGTTAACTGCATACAGCTTATTGTATTTACCTATCTTTACTTATTTTATATACTCAAAGGTATGTAGCCTTGGACCATTTCTAGTTTAGAGTCACAGATTAGTATAAGCATTTGTATCATGCTTAAATGTATTATGTGTGGGATGGTCCCTACTCTGGGCCAGTGATCAAGGAGCCTCAATCCTCACCACTGACACCAGTGAGGGATGACCACTAGCAGAAAAAATGGATACAGAGAGTATTTTCAGATACAGCTCTTTGTACCAAGCACAATTTCCCTTAAGAGCACACATCAGAGTGGACTCCCTCTCTAGGCCACCAAAAAGACTCAACATTGACCACTTTGGAGCTCTGTGTCCCTGTTCCAAGGGACAACACACACACACTTGGTATTTGATTTTCACACACACACACACACACACACACACACACACACACACACACACACACACACACCTGGGAAAAGCTGGCACAGATATATTACACACACACACACACACACACAGGCATTTAACCAGTAGTAGATTTATATTTTATAAAATTTAAGAAGCCAGCTACACACCATTGCCATGGTCATTTGAGCCACTATTACTGAAAGTGACTCATTCTAAGGAAATAATCACGCATAGGATCAGATCATACTGAGAAACATTGCCATACAAAGAAAAATCACCATGGCTAAATTAGATGTTTTTTATAGTCAATATAAGGGGGCTATAGTGTAATCATTAATATACCAAAGGTAAAAAAAAAATGAAAGGTTTGGAAAATGTATGGGTAGTGAATGGTGACCGCTGCATTTGGAGAATCATTACAAATGACAATAATACAAAAATAAAGAGATACAGAAGATTAATGTTGGAAAGAAATTGCTTAAAATTTTATACTATGGAATACATAATGAAAAATGAGTGAGACATACATTTATTTTATTGGGCAAACAGTAACACATCACAAAATTTGATTGCATACAAGTTATATGAAAGAACCAAGGAAATGGCAATTTTAGGACTAAGAAACTGGAATTGTATTGTTAGAACTGATCTAGTATGAATAAATAGGATATTCATAAAGCAGTGTGGGGAACAATTTAGGTCAGATGAAGTAAAGTTAGCGGAATTTCTGGAAATGTTCAGCTCAGTACAAATGGTAAAAAAATACAATGAGGGATGTAGAAAATTATCAAAATATATAATGAAATAGGAGGCAATGAGGGCTAATGAAAGGATGACCTTAACAAAAGTGCATGGGCAGGATGGATCAGGAGGAGAAATGTTTAATGACTACAAAAGAAAGTTAGTACACCCATGGTTTAAATATCTAGATTGTAAGATGAAAAGAAATTTTCCAGGGGATGCAACTACTTCTGTTTCTTAAGCCAAATAAGGATATTGTTCTCCCAAATAATTATAGACCCACAATGTAGCTATAAGTGGATATGAAAATATATGCTAAAATTTTAGCAAATAGAATACTGAACATGTTACTAGGTCTTGTCACATACCAACAGTAGGGATTATAAAATATAAAAAAGGCAGTCAATATTTGGTGATAATATGGTCTAATATGCAATAACTGTGTTCTCACTGCAATCTAAACAGAAGAGGAATGATAACTGAGTTTAAAAAAAATATTTGCTTTTATTAAATGGTCCTTTATATAGCGTGTCTGCCAAAAGCCATTCACAAAAATTAATTTCACAATGCTAGCTTCTAAACAAAAATCCTAAAGCAATTATTTCCATGAATGGGCACCTCTCACATGCAATGAGTATACAATAGAAGTACCTGCTTTCCCACCTTTTAATTGCGATTGGCCTGGAATTTTTCATACAATTCATAAATAAGCATATTTCTCATCAAGGTATCCCAATACTCAAGGAAAACCATACCATGTTAATGAGGGTCTCTCACTGGCTGTAGCAGCATGCTGTTACTGTCAGTAGGTGCAGTTGAATACAGCTGAAGTGGCTGTTTTCCATACAACAAATGGATCTTATACTTCATTTGTATTTACTCACTGCCTGATGTTATGTTCAAACCTCAGTAAGGAATATTCTAGAAGAATAAAACTAATACAGAAAACAGCTCTTACAAGTAGGAATAAACTCTGAGCTATAAACCAATTGGGTCTTCCTGTTCTAACTTACAGTTTTGGGATGACTGACTGGCTACAAACAGTATTGTTTCCATTGGACAGGAAAACAATAAAATGATTCATACATATCAAATGATAAATAAAAATAAGTGTTTGCCAAGATTATATAGTTCTCATTCTGAAGGAGGTATACGCCTCCTCAAAACTGTCTCCTACTGACTGTTAAGGGGTGACATATACATGACATACAAGGCACTCACAAAACCAGTTGTGATGGAGCTGCTACACATCCACAAGTCACACAGCATGAGGGACAGCCAGTCTCAAGATCTGAACTTAGTCAGCGAATCAAATAAAACTTGCTGGAGTGACAGATATGTGTCTCAGATATTGCCTCTTCATTGGAAGAGTCTTCCTATTCACATTAAGCAGAGCCCTTCCACGGCTCTCTTCAAATGCAGTTTACAGCAAAGGATGGGGAATCCCATATTCACACCTGGGGTAGTTCCTATATCCCTTATGAACAGGGGTGATCTGAAAGATACTCAATGTATAGGCACAAATCCATGCCGTCCTCTTACCCCTATTGGCCACATATTGGGGAAAATCAGTTTATATCGGCTAGGTTTGTAAGGGCTCTTAAACCATTAGCCTAGTGATCTTCTAAGTACCTATGAATGCTTTAAAACATGGAGAACAAAACTGAGATGACCTCACTACTTAGTTTAGCAGAAGCGTATTTGTGTCAAGTGGGAGTAGAAATCACACTAGAAACAGACAAAAATAAGGCAGCAGCAGAATGTGCCAAAAAACAAAGGAAAGAATATAGAGAGGATCAGATGAGAAAGCAAGAGATATGGAGAAGGTATAAATATAGTTGCAAATACAGAAAACTCCTGGAACAACCTCATGTCAATCAAGATCTGATGCAGGAATGGCTAAGGAGAGGTAAAGTTAAACCAAAATATGAAAGGCTAATATTGTCAGTCCAGGATAGTGGATTACATACACATTGTTTTACAAAGTCCAATCAACATGTGGGAGAAACAGATAAATAAAGGTTGTGTACTGCAGAACTGGAAACCATTGCACATCTTTTTGCTGGGTGTGATACATTAATGGCCGAAGGCCTGTATACTGAAAGGCATGATAATGTAGCATGACTGTTGACTGGACATTGTGCAAACTTTACAATACTGAAGTAGCTGAGAAGCACTGGGAACATGAGCCACAAAGCATTACAGAGAATAATGAAGTTTGTCACATGGGAGCACCCATTACCAAGAGTTTACAAAACAGATGTCAGAAAAGCAGACAAAGTAGTCCATGAAAAGAAGTCAAACGTAGCAGTGATCACTGAAGTTGCTATACCCAATGACTGCAGAGAAACACAAAGTGGTAAAATGCCAGGACTTGCAGGCAGAAACAAAGGCAATGTGAAAGAAGGAAACCCAGGTGGTTCCAATAGTAGTAGGAGCAATGGGTCACATAAAAAGAATTTAGAATCTTATTTAGATATGCTACTATTACATATAATTTATTAAGAACTGCAGAAAAAGTCAATTCTGGGCACATTGCGGGTGCTGCAATGAGCACTTTTGGCTAACATCAAAGATTGAAACAATACTAATTTCACAAACTTTAATCACAAATGGAGTCCTTTCCCTTCATGGTATTAGAAATCAAAAAACTTCGAGAAATTAAACCGCCGGTTGTGTTTCTCACTGTAGGGCAATGACTGTTGTACTCTCTGATGTCATCCTCAGCAGTATTTCACATTTCCTGCAATTCTCACGGGCACTATATTTATTTTTGCAGGTAGTACTTATAAACAGATACATTTGCAAACCTCCTTTATTCAGAAGATTTACATGTCCATGAATCATTGCACTAGGTTTAGGTGGTCATTTACATACCTACTGCGTAGCAGCAGTTAGTAGAATGTGGTACATTTATGAAATGTATAGTATATGGCTTGTAGCATTTCTACTTAATGGCCTTGCACAGTAGATTATACTGTTAATGGACAGTGAGCAAAGACAATTAACAGTCATTAAAAAAGTGAGTAATTGAAGCAGTTGCATACAAAAATAATTCTGCAAATTGTTCCTTTGCATCTAAATCGGCAGATAAATATACCTAAACTACTGTTTTGTTCTCAGCAGTTCTTTCAGGTGATATTGCAATTTTATGCAGCCATTGTAAATTGACAGTGTGAAAAAGTAAAGTTGTTTGCCTTCTCTGTTGATAATGCAGATATCTGCCTTCTCTGTTGATAATGCAGATATCTTCAGAATCATGAGATATATGTTATCATACTTAAAACATTTACATGACTACCACAAAAATATGGTTACTGTTAAAATAAGTTGCTGTATATAACGCACATAATTTCTAATGCTGTGCTGCAGAACATTTGTAAAATGCAACAGTTCTGGGTAAACGTAGTATCCTTACAGATCTAAAGCTATTACTCTGTTATAACCAAATATAACACACCTGAGTTATGTAAAAGCTATTGGTCTGCAAAGTTTTTCATTAATTACCAATTTATGCTACATTTCTACAGGTGTGTCGTGAGTAAAAATCTTATGTTAACAGAATATTTGCTATAGGCTGTACATTTTAGTACAATTAATCAATAACTCTGTTTAATGGTCTTAATATCATGGTGTTCTGAAACATAATTAAGCAACAGTAATACACCACAGTCTGCATTTAACTGTTTTCACCAAGACGTATCCCAAATTCACCACTCAATATTCCCTTGAATTAGACTATAGATTCTACACTGTTTAAACTGCCTTTCATAAACTCAGATATCGTAGATGACACTAAAAAATGTTATTCTCAAAATAAAATCCTATGCCTTTTGAAACCTAGTTTTCTAGTATTCGGCAATGATCAGCTTCATCTGTATATCTAAGAAAATCATAACTAACTTCTAAAGGTTGAATCGTAAAGCAGTACCATCAAAAATGAAATTAGTTTATTTGGTCGTAAAGATGAAAGGCCAGTATATTAAAGACATGTATCAGTATTTACAAAGACATATAGGACTGTATGAATCACTGCAAAAGGAAAACATAACATAATGGGGTCATGGTAAAATGCAAACATATTGCCTCCAGCCAACTTCTTTCTGTATTATCTATTATTATATGATTAATGATTTAAAATGGTAAGGTCATTAATTGCATCTATTCTATTGGGATTTATTTAATGTTTGTTAGACAGCCACATATTGTATCATGTTAGCTCACCTCTGTTTAAAATAAAACAGAAAAAAACATGTTTTCTAATCTTGTTAAAAGCAATTAAGTTGTACAAATTCAATGAAACTGTAAATGCTAAAAGCAGTTTTTTATCAACAAAAACAAAAGCTTTGAAGAGAGTCACTGATACTGCATTTTTTGTTAAAACATAGCTTGCCATTCTACTGTAAGATGCATTTAATATTCTCTGTTCTGAAGTCACTGATATCTTTTGTTAATTTTAACTGATGGGTTTGAATTTCAATATAAAAAAAAAATATATATATATATATATATATATATATATATATATATATATATATATATATGTATATATATATTACATTGTTGACACCTGTACTGGGCTTACACGTATCATTTACATTTCATATAATTCCATCAAGTTTTTATTTACTTTTATTGTTTGGTCATAAAGTAATTTGTACGTGCATAATATTTAAGCACCTTAATATACATGTTTCAATCTTACTTTATGTAACACGAAAATGCTTCACTTTCAATTTAACTGTCAATCAGCAGGTGTTATTTACCTAGCCCAGTGACAACTATGCCCTGCTTTCTAATTTGGGAAGACAGACAGGAAATTGCTTGAACGGGTATATGAACATCTGTACGCCATTAAGAAAAAAAAATAACGCATTAGCCAAGCGTGTTGCTGAAAATCCTCATCATACATTTTTGTTCAGAGCAATAGACATGATCATACCAGATAGCGAGATGGGCCCAACCAAGTAATATTAGAAGTCCTAGAATTGTACTGGCAAATCCGGTGTTTTGCCAGTGCACCACCCGGTTTGAATGAAATTTGTTCCCTTTACCCTATCTTAAAGTTAAGAAATTTGCATCGTTGAATACATTTATTATTTATGGTTAACTAATTGACTTACGTTTATTAACATCACGTATTACATTATGCTTTCAGCAACATATAGTATTTATTACAATTAAATGTTTTATTTATACATATTTTTAATATTGTTTATTAACAATACGTATATATTTGTTTGTAGGATAAATACAATCAATTAGTATCTGGCACCGTGACCTCTTTTGATGGCCACCTTTCAATTTGGTGCCCAGGAATGTCAATTTTTGTTAATTTACAGTTCATCCACTAGTATTTTTCCTTTGAAGTATTTTTATAATAATCATTCATTATTAAATAGTATGGGTTTGTTTGTGTTATCTTAATAACCAGACGAGTCATCACGAATTTTAGTTCATAGATATGAACTTAACTCTATATTTGTGTAAAGCATCTTACATTATTGTATTGTGTTAACTTATCAATTTTGAATATTGAGGCGATTTTTACTGATCTTTAGCTTATAGTAAGATGGCAATGCCACATTTGCGATAACTATTTTATAGTATGACAATGGATTGCATTGCATTAACCACCATAATATATGATACACAATGTTTTTTGGTGATTGCAAGTAATACACCTTTGTTTTTTCTTATGTGTCTTTAACTCAGCAACACGAATTTGTCTGACTTACTCGAACAATTGCGTGATCTTAGTGATCTCCATTTATATGAAAGACCTTAATGCTGTATCCATGAAAAGTACTTTATATTATTACATTGTTTTACTTTGATAAAGTAAACGATTTTCAGTATTATTTGGTGATCGCCAGTAACTGCAATTATTGGAGTCTGCAAGAGCATTGTGTATGGGATACATATATATATTTTTTATGTAATTCTTTAAAACAAGGATGTACAATTACATTATTTCCAATGATGTGTACAATTTCATGGTTGCTTATAGGTTCATAGGTTGATACTAGGCTATCTGCCCTAGGGCATTTATAAGCCTAGCCAGAGTGTGTTTGGCTTTCGCCACCCTTTTAGATTAGTTGACTGTGCCTCTGTATAGTAGGTCACAGAAGATAGCCCTTTTGAGGTTAGTTTACTGTGCCTCTGTCTAGTAGGGACACAGAAGAGATCCCCGGGGTAAACCTACGATCTCCCATCCACTCGTCAAGATTTCTCTTGAAGAGGGTCATTGAGGGACTCTGCCTAACATGGATTGGGATTTTGTTCCAGAGTGAGGGGAGCCTCTGGGATATGAATCTGTCCCTCCAGCATGTCCTATTTATTTCTGTGCTGAGGTTTAAGTACCTGGAGGGTGTAGCTCTAAGGGATTTGGATTTCCTGAGGTGGAGCATGTCCATAAAGTTTGGGTTGGACATGGCTTTATACGTCAGGCACAGATCTCCTCTGAGTAGGCGGTAAGCAACTGAGTACAGCTGGAGTTTCTTTAGCCTAACTGCGTAGGGCATCTGTTTGAGTCCCTTGACCCTCTTGGTGAGGTACTTTTGCGGTCTTTCCAGTTGCTGCAGGTGTCGGGTAAGGTACATCCCAAATGGGGCATTGTATTCAATTATGGACCTGATGAGTGATGAGTAGAGGGGCACAATGACCTCTTTTGATCTAGATGTGAACCCTTTCATGATAAGGTGGGCTACATAGAAGGTCTTTCTAACCACTTTGGCAACGTGATTGTCAAAGGAGAGATTGCTATCTAGTTGGGTCCCCAAATCCCTAATTACTTCTTCCGTACTTAATGGATTACCACCTATGTGGTAATTTGTGGGCACTTTGTTTTTCCCAAAGGGGATGACTATGCACTTTTTGGCATTTAGCTTTAGGCCATGGCTCTGGCACCAGTTATCCATCTCTGTGAGACCATTTTGGAGGATGCTTGTGTCAATCAGCGAGTTGATTACGGCACCCAGTTTGCAGTCATCTGTGAACTTGGTCAGCCATAGTCCTCCCATGTTAGCCTGTACCTCAGAGAAATATATACCGAACAAGAGAGGTCCCAGGACTGAGCCTTGTGGGACGCCACTTGTAACTGGTTTAGAGTCTGACATGGCACCTGCAATTCTGACCATGTGGGTTCTATCCCTGAGCCAGTTTGCAACCCTTCTTGTGACATAGGGGTTGATATTTAAGCTGGTGAGCTTATTTATGATGCCTGAGTGGGGTATTGTGTCAAAGGCTTTGCGAGGTCCAGGTAGGCTGTGTGGACTACCTTCCCTTCATCTATGGCCTTGGTGACTTTCAAAGAAGTCGACCAGGTTCAAGAGGCAAGATCTGCCCTTAACAAAGCCGAATTGGGTAGGATCCAGTGTTTGGAGGTTCTCAATGTCTTTGTTTATGAGTTTCATGATGATACGCTCCATAGCTTTGCAGACCAGGCTAGTCAGGCTTATAGGGTGATAGTTTCTGGGGTCCGTTGTGGCACCACCTTTGTGGAGTGGGACAACTGTTGCTGTATGCCATTCCTTGGGTACATATCCTGTAGTAAGGCTGAGATTGAACAGTGACTTTATGTAAGGGTTCATTTCTTCTTGGAGTTCATGTAAGACGCAGCCCGGGACACCGTCCAGTCCCATTAATGCTGTGTTTTTTGCTTTGGAGAGGGCAGCTCTCACCTGTGCATCTGTGATGTCAGGGAGGCTACACTCTGTTGGGATAGACATTTGCTCTTTTGGGGTTGCACTGAACCTGTCTGCCAGGATGTTGGCAATGTCTGTGGGTTCAGTGTATTTTTTGTCATTTTGAACTAACTCAGAGCATATCTGGGAGTTGCCACCCAGGTTCCTGACATAACTAAAGAAGGCCTTGTGATTATCTTTAGCATCTTGTGCAATTTTTCTTTCGAAGCTGGCCTTAGATGATTTTATGAGGGATCATAGTTTCTTGCTAGTACTGATCAAAGATGCCTTCCCTTTTTGGGATTTTGCTCTATCATGTAGTAGCTTCCTCCTTCTGTTGTATAGCTTATTTATGGCTGGGGTCCACCAGACAGGTCTCCTGCCTTTGGAGCAATGAGTCTTGGTTTTATTTGGGATAGCATGATCCATGCATTCCTGTAGGTGTCCATAGAAAGCGTTTGTAAAGGATTCTGCGGTTTGGGCCGTATTTTCCACTGGCCCGGGGGCTTTGAAGGATTCCACCTCAGTTTTGAGAAGTGTGAAGTTTGCTTTTGACTAGTTCTTCACCGTGGTTTCCTTGGCTGGGGATGAGGATGGGATATGGATGTCCAGTGAGATTAATTTATGGTCAGATCTTACCAATGAGGGGTATACCTCTGGTATGGAACATAGAGTCCCCATGTTGGTGATGATCAGGTTCAATATGTTTTCCCCTCTTGTGGGAGTGGTGACCAGTTGTTCCATAGCATTTGAGTTTATAAATTCTAGGAACCATTGGGCGTGGGTGTTGGGGCTTGAGTAGTGCTCCCAGTCTATGTTTGGGTAGTTGAAGTCACCTAATATAATGGTGTTTGGAGAGACCTTCATATTCTCCAGTGTTCTCAGGAAAGCCGAGTGGGGTTCCTGAGTTTGGTAGGGTGGTCTGTAGCAGGCTACAAACTGAAAGGCAGTTTTGCCCACTGTTAGTTGCACATGGATGGTCTCCGATGCTTCATGCAGTGCCACTAACCTGGAGGTGTGGGTATCTTTGATGAATATGGATACTCCCCCTTCCTTTTGTGGTTCAGTCTGAGTTTTGGGGCCAAAAAGCATGGTATGAGGTATAACCTGGTAGTGCTGGGGTGCTCTCGGGAGCCTTGAATCAGGTTTTTGTTACTGCACAGATATCGATATTCTCCATACCGAGGAGAGCCTCGAGTGCGTGCATCTTGAGGTTTAGACTTCTGGCATTGAGCAGCATTACCCTTAGTTTTTTTTTCTTTGTGTTGTCTATAGAGGTGGGTTTGTCTTTTGAGCCTTGCCTAAAAAAGGCACTATGGGTGGCAAGAGCCTTAGCCAGTATTCGAAAGCCCAGGGGTGACAGGTGCAAGCCGTCACTAGTGAAGCAACGTGGCATGTCGAGCATGTCATCCCAGGCTGACAGACACTGGATCCCCTTTGAATGACACCAATACTTTAGCCAATTGTTAAAATTGATCATTCTGTCTTTATACTGTGGCATCATTCTTGGTGAGGGTAAGATGCTACTCAAGGTCAGGGTCATACCGGCCTGGGCTACATGATCAGAGAGCTCCTCTATGTCTCTTTTCATGCAGTCCAGGGAGGTACGTCTCAGGTCATTCACACCAGCATGGACAATGATGGAGTCATATTTGTACTTGCTTTAGCGTGACCTGAGTGCTTGTGTTATGTGGTGGATCCTGGCACCCGACAGGCAGCTTACAGTGACCTTCTCCTTGTTCAGCCTGGTGAGTGGGACGTCAGTGTGTCTGACAATAGAGTCACCTATTACAAGTGTATTAGGTGTGTTGTTTAGCCTTAAGGGCTGTGACTGTGTGGCACATTGACTTTGTGAACTATGTGATACTTGGGTATTGTTGTGGGGTAGCAGTTGCTTGGATGTCTGCTTTGGAGGTCTCTGCTGCTTGGGCAGATTTTTATTTAGAGCCTCCGAGTATGTTTTTGTGTGTTTATGTGTTTGGTTTACTGTTGTGATAGGTCTATGTGAGACTGGATTTGTGGTGTGTGTGGTTACCTTCTCCTCCTGACTGACTGCGCCAGTACTGGGTTGAGAGAGCTCAGCCTCCAGTTTGGCTATATAGTTGCATCTCTCACATATATTTGAGCTTGTTGTCTGAAGAAGTCTCACAAGCAGTAACGGCATTTGTAATTTGGTGCCAAAAGTTGTTTTTAAACCTTGTTCTTTCATTGTTCTTGTTGTCTGAAGAAGTCCCACAACCTGTGGCACGAAAAGCTCTTAACTTTACGTTGTAAATAAATAGTCTGCCTTTTATCAGTTGTTTTTTCACTTGTTCGGTATTGTGGACCTTATTGTTGAATGGTCAGAGTGCTCATTCTATTGAATTGTTTACCTTCAGGAGCTGGTGTTTCCAGTTCGTTTGTGTTCAGTTCACATAATGTATCATGTTAGCTCACCTCTGTTTAAAAAAAAACAGAAAAAAAACATGTTTTCTAATCTTGTTAAAAGCAATTAAGTTGTACAAATTCAGTGAAACTGTAAATACTAAAAGCAGTTGTTTATCAACAAAAACAAAAGCTTTGAAAAGAGTCACTGATACTGCATTTTTGTTAAAACATAGCTTGCCATTCTACTGTAAGATGCATTTAATATTCTCTGTTCTGAAGTCACTGATATCTTTTGTTAATTTTAACTGATGGGTTTGAATTTCAATATTAAAAAAAAAAGAATATATATATATACATATATATATATATATATATATATATATATATATATATATATATATATATATGCATGCTGCGGTAGCGTTGTCGCTTCACAGTAAGATGCTCCGGTTCGATTCTCAGCTAAAGCATCTTCTGCGTAGAGACATGCGTGAATGGGCGCACCTTCGTTGAAGGTTGTGCGTCAGGCCTGGCAAGTCAGTATGTAAAAATCTACTCCCAATCATTAGAGGACCGGAGTTCCACTGGGGCGACCCCTATCTGGGAAAAGCTGAAAGATACAACATATATATATATATATATATATATATATATATATATATATATTACATTGTTGATACCTGTACTGGACTTACACGTATCATTTACATTTCATATCATTCCATCGAGTTTTTATTTACTTTTATTGTTTGGTCATAAAGTAATTTGTACATGCATGATATTTAAGCACCTTAATATTCAATCTTACTTTATGTAACGTGAAAATGCTTCACTTTCAAGGCAGTAAACATCTAGAAAACCATGACCAACATTTCTGTGCTGTCTGAAAGAAACACTCTAGAATCCCATCATCACAGTATACTCAAAGGTGAAACTTCTCACCCAAAAGGCTATATATTTGCATCCAGTTTTAATCATAGGTTATATGTTTATTACAGTAGAAAAACCTATAAGCACACAAATAGTACAGTCATTTATTAATTTTTTGATTCCTAGTTTATTCATTTCAGATTCATGAAAGAGGTGGACCCTACTGAAAAGGTAATGACTATAAAAGTATTTATTGACAAGGCAAAAGATACATCTTGCAAAGTACACACACACACACACACACACACACACACACACACACACACACACACACACACACTACAATTTATTTAAATGCATTTATCTATCTATACACAAGATAAAATTAATCACAAGAAATGGATTACACAAAAGCTGACGTGACATGAATATATATCTATAAGCATTAAACAGTCTGGTTGCTTTCCACTGTAGTCAAAAGAAGTACTGGGACTAGTTTGCAAGGAAAAAATATGCACTTTTATAATTTCCAAGTATAGTTTCCATTGATATACATGTGTATGCTTGTGATGAAGTAATAGCCAGTGTTTATGTAAAGAAAATACACACTGTGGTGTGCAATATGATTATCACAACATAAGCAGGATTTTTGGAGAAAGGGTATCCAATGACTTGAATGCAAATTATATGAGACAAAAATAATAGTATATTAAATGGTACCATCTACTTTAATGCATTTTAGATGGTACAGTAGTGAAATAGCCATGGACTACACAAACATTACTGCGCTAGATACAACAAAGTTAAACTGCCATATGCATATAATTTTCACCTAGAATAAATATTAGGGATCATTGTGCTATATGGACTAATATGGAGCTGAGAGAAATGCTCCTGTGCATGAAGGTGAGAAGAATCATTATTCCAAAACTACATGAAGCCCCAAAGAAAGATGCATTCACAACCTTTCTTACACTAAATAGGGATAAGTATATAATTGTGATAATTTAAAGATAAAATTAAAAAAACAGCAAATATCAGCATGCATCTTACAAGAGAATGAATGAAAGTGCCATGGTCAAAGTGAAAGATAAAAAAAGGAAAAAGTGAAGACATTTTAACTCACAATGGACCAAATCTTTTTTTTTTTTTTTGAATGGAACTACTCAGCAGTTTAGCTATTTTGCCTTGGAATGTAAAAACATCAGAAATAACTAGTTACAACTAAGTGATAATTAAATTAGCAAGTCACATGACACCAATAAAATCCCCCAAAGTTGTAAAATACCAAGATGAACCAATACTGAAATGAAATATCCTGTACATACTTTGTTAAAAAAACACATGAAATATGAACTTGATCTAAAGTGCACATAAAGGGAAAGCATGTTCCAAAAATGTAACTCTTGTAATATCAGCATTTTTTTATGACAAACAAGAGTTCGAGCACCTTTGATAAGCTTAGCAAAAACTCTCAGTACTCTAATGTGCTTGTATTAAATGTTATTTTAGCTCATCTGAGGAGATGCAATTTATATGCTCACCCTTGATAACTTGGGTATCCAAGTGCAAAGGTGACCTACATTTAGATTAGGTTATTATGACAGTTCCTTCTTTCATAAATTGTAAAAGGTTCAATTCCTTCCACTTTCTTATGTTTGTTGTTTGACTTTGAGAAAACATCGTTTCTTCACAACAAACCATTTACATGGAGATCACCATAGGAAAAAATTCCCATTCACTGCATTGTAAGTGCAGTGCAATCTCGGAGTTGGTATATTTAAGTAGCAGGGAGTGTGAAGGTGGAGGGGGCAAAAAAAGTTTTTTTTTTGTATTATTTCAGATTTGATGTTGTGAAGAAACTATGTTTTTGTCTCGGCTATATGCGTGTCAACTTCATGGCCATTCCACTATCTGAAGTAGACCTGCAGAGAGATGCTGTCTTTGTGGAAGAAAAGAAAAGGTGGATATACCATAAGGGCCTGTAGATCAGACACCTGTCTGTCTAAAGTTCAGGTTAGGAGTAACATAGTTTTCCAAGAACAATGCGGAAGAGAAATGAGGAAGCTGGGTTGAAGGGTGAGAGAGTTACCTTTTCCAAAACAAAGTTAAGATCCCAGGGACAAATTGTTTTGCCTCAAATCTACTAGCTAAGGGGATAGAAAGAGGCAGACAGGCAGCTAGGGCTGACATATGAGCTTTTACTGAAGAGTAACACAAACCAGCATTAAGCAATTCACACAAATAAGTCAAAACCAGGGTAATTTCCATTGTTAATTGGTCCTGATTTCATTTCAGACACCAGATTGAAAATCTCTTCTATTTTGCTAAGTAAGAATGTTTGGTATTTGTTTTCCTGGCCTCCGGCAGGACTGTGAGCATGTCCTTAGAAAATAGGTATCTGAAAGGGATTAGTATCCAATCAACCATATGGTCAACTGAAGGGTTACCAAGTGGGGATGGATGAAAGCTCTTTTGTCTTGTGTTAGGAGGGCCACTCTGTGAGGTAACTTGTGGTGATTACCCTTGGCTAAGTTCAAAAAGAGAGGGAACCAGTGCTGTCTTGGCCAAAAGGGAGTCACCAGCATGAGTTTTGTTTTTTCCTGCTGAATTTTGGACAGTACTTTTTGTATGAGAGGAAGGGGAGAGAATGCATATAGATACATCCCCTTCCAAGTGAAAGACAGGGCATCCAATTTCTAAACCAGAGGATGGGGTTCTCTTGAACAAAACTGTGGAAGTTGTCTATTCATGGGGGAGGCAAAAAAGTCTGTTTGAGTAATATCCCACTGTTGGACAATGTCTAGGAACACATCCCTTTGAAGTATCTATTCATGGGGTGGTATTTGGGACCTGCTTAGGTGATACACCTTACAATTTTAAGAGTAAGGGATGCACCCTGCCTGAAGAGTTACCTGGAATTTTACTGCCAGCTCCCAAGACTGAAGAGCCAGTCTGCATAATATATGGGATTTGCCTACTCTTCCCCATTTGTTTACATACTAGAGGACTGTCACATTGTCATTGAACAGTTTTAGAGGTCCTGGCTGGAATAAGGAGTGGAAAGTTTGTATGCCCAGTAGCAGTGTCCTCATCTCCCTTACACTGATGTGTTCCTTCAACTGAGTGGGGGACCAGACTCCTTGTACTTTCAGGTGGCTAAAGGTGAATTCCCAGCCTATGTCTGAGGTATCTGTGCAGATCTCTTGACGAGGACCAGGAGGGTGCAAGTGTAGTCCTGAGTTGAGTGACATGATGTATCCACCACTGAAGTTTCCTCTTCAGACAGGGGTGAGGGGAATTCTAAGGGGTGATGGTGTTGCATCCAAACTGATTTTGGGTACCATGGCTATTTCCTTATGTGGAGTTTGGCTAAGAGGAGTATAGGAATGGTGAATGCCACATGAGGCCCATGACCCTGAGGTTCTTTACCTTTTGTGGGGGAAGAGAGACCCTCATAGCATCTATTCATATCCTGTATCCCAGGAAAATTTGATCCTGTGAAGGGGTGAGAACTCAAATTTTTAAGTTTATGGTGAACTCCAGATTTTATAGAAGATTGATGGTAAAGGCAATATTTCATTTCAGCTCCTCTGTGGTGATAGCTAGAAGGAGGTGGTCATCCAGATATGGTAAGATATGTACTCCCTGGAGTCTGCAGTTGGCAATCGCAGGCAGAACAGGCACTGGAGATGGCTATGCTTGTGTAGAATTTGTATCCACATTGGCACTTGCCCCTCCTGGATGACATGAACCCTAAGCAAAGACAGTATCAAAAGGTTAAAAAATTCCCCAACGGTATTTATTTGAAATTTGAAGAATTGAAAATGACTTGGAGTTGGATCATACACTGGAATCTAACATTCAAATCTGGCAGCAGAGAAGTTTTGAGGATGGAGTGCATGTACATCACTTTTATGGCTAACGTAGTATCGCAGCCTGTGTGATGTACCATGCACCCTACAGTAGCGAAGCCTTTTGTATCCTGAGTGACACTGAGTCGCCTAAACAGGGAACTCTCTCATGTTAAGAATACTGTAACAGATGAATAGAAGGACATCCAGCCTTATATCTAACACTCCTTCCAAACAAAGACCTCAAAGCTCCACTGCAAGATCAACAATCACATTTGTGTTATATTCTTAACATAGGACATCCCTACTACTGAAATAAATGTTTGACTGAAAAGAAGATCAAAAACTCATACCCGAGGTATGTACAAAAACTGTTATTTCTAGTGGAAAATTATATGCTCTGTTTATTAAGGAAAATCAAGCCTAAGGCTATTTTGGCCATAAGCTCAGTATAAGCCTAACAACTTGTCTGATTTGTCTTGCCTAAATTTCCTGTCAGGACTGCATACAGATTAATAAGTATTTTACTATTGAAACTTTTTTTTCACCAGAAAGAGTATTAGCTGTTAACTGCTAAAAGGCAAAATTCTCCTACAATAATTTGCATCTAGAACAAAAGCACGAAGTATACAATACAAAACAAACTAATCAGCATTTATCATCCAAGTCAATGAGGTAACATTTCTCATCAGACTGACAATAGTTTTTACTTTGCTCTTATGTATATCATTGATACAGGACCAAGAAAAATATCCTTGTAATGTAAATCACCAGTATAATCATGAATTAAAGCAATTACTTTCAATTTTAAATATTATTACCTTTCTATTATCAATAAAAAACAAGCTTGACAGATTCCTGAAAGACTTTCATGTCTGATGATGATTATATAAGACAAATGTGATGCAGTCTCTTTCATGATTAAAGAAACACAATTTATTGTCTGTTCTTTAGTACCGTAGTTGTAAGACGTGTGTGGGTGTGTTTGTGTAGACCTTTCACACAATGCCAAGTCTTGAATTATTTACACTAAGGCAAGCAATATTCAATGGAGCAAGTTTCCATTTGCACTTTATCTTATTCAATATGCTCATCCTGAAATCATATAGCAGGTTACTGCTGCTGAGGAATCTTCCAGATTATACGAAGCTTTCAATATTTGTATTTGGTATAAGCTGTCACATTTTTTATTTAATAATTACTGAATGCACTCATACGTGAAATCATTCAAACACTAGTTCTACATTGCTTCTAAGTTTTGCATTAACTACTGACTGTTCCCACTCTGCATTTAAATGAGCTGTATGGCTTATTTCAAGTATTGTGCTTTTAAGAGTCATAGCATGGAAATACTTATGAATTTTTACTATAAGGATCATCAATGTTTCTACTTCTCTATAGAATGTACTTCACATATATTAATCAAATTCAGTGGCAAGTCTGTAGAAAGAACAGAAACACCATTAAATGTGCAGATAATTACTCCAGAACAGACTGTCATTTAACATTTTGCTGGTCTGACATTCAGTCTCATCTGCAGATATCCGATTGGGAACTATATTAGCTTTTTTTATATGTTCAAGCTTGGTATTGCTATAGAATAGTAAATATTACAAAACTTTTTTACTGACGTAGGAAAATGAAGCTAGCTATGATGGCTCATTTATTCAGAGCTTTCCTGTGCCTGGCTGGGACACCTGTAACTACAAGACTTGGATTGCTTCTAAAACCATCATCCTGCAATGCTGACTTTTCTTTTTTTGCAGTTGCTCTTACTCTCTCAGTACGCTAACACTTCTGAGTTCCGTTTGTTAATTTTATTGAATGTATCACTGTTTTTCAGCTGGCACTTGTTAAAGAAACACCATCTGTTTGTTACTGCACTGCTATGTTGTACATTTTTTTTCTGTATTTTATTTAACGTTTCTCAGGGTTACTGAATTTCCAAGGATTCCTGATACTGCAGGAATTCTGTAAAGCATGTGTTACTGCACTGGAGCTCAAAACCAGTTTGTTTTACATTTGGAAGGGTCTTTTGCAATCTGGTGGGAGCAGAGCTGAATTCAACCCATCCCAGTGGGAAATTAGTGGTTTATAGTTTGTCTTTTTGTCTGATTGGCTTGAGGGATTAACTGATTAAAAGTCATTCATCCTACTGCACTGATGTGGTTCTCCATGCCTCTTATACAAGTAAACCTCTCCATCTTAAAATCCTCCATACGAAACTCTCTTCATAGCCTCTCATTGTTCACCACTGCTCAGAGAGTTGCCAATTTGTGCACTCGGCAGTAGCACTGCAGGTCATCTAACTGGAGCTGCTCAATGTTTGGCAACTTTTGCCAGAGGTCCGGAGAGAATCTGTTGAAATCCAAAGCATCCAGTGCTAAAATTGGGAAAAAAAGTACTTTTGAGTTTTCTTTGCACTTTGCTGAATGTATTTTATAATTTTGCTGCCTAATTTTGCTGAATTTTACTGCACTTTTTTGGACTTTAAAAAAAGCTGCTCTGTTGCTTTCAGTAGCTTGTGCATAGCAGAGACTAGATTCAGATTTACTAAATCGACACTGTACATGGTTGAGCACTATTCTGGCCATCTTACATTAGAAGGTCCTGCCTGCACCCTTGTAGCAAAAGAGTGTAGTCCGAGCCTGATCCAAGTTGAAGATTACTGGAGGAAAACTCATTGCGTGCTTTCCCATTGACAGTTTACCTCAAAAGTGTTTAATTTGAGCCTAGCTGCACACCACTCAATGGGGATCAGTGGGGCCCCATATGGAAGAAAATGCCTTAAAAGACAATTTCCTCCTAGACATCTGTTAGTGAACCCTCCCAACCTTCCCTGTTGTATAGTACCATAGTTTACACTCCTAGCCTTAAATAGATCCTTTGTTAATCCTATAACAAAAAATGGACAATCTAACCCACTCCCCAATAGTAATTATGGTAAAAACATGCTATAATGGACTGTCCATTTCCAAATATTTCTCTTTCCAGCCCATTTGATGTGGGCATCCTGAGTTAGTATATTTATTGCCTCATG